>NC_142803.1:12853354-13195327 GCF_049724085.1 Artemia sp. Qi Xiang Cuo
GCCATCCCACTGATATTTCTATGTGTGCATTTATTATGTGTGATAATTATGGGTGAAGCCTCTTTACTTTTGAATTCTACTATTCTCAATTCAGTTATCTTTGATCAACTAAGTAGTGCTGGTAAACAAGAGGCTCACACGCTTGACCCTCTCATTGAATCTATGGTTAATTCTAGCTGCAATTATCACACTACCATTGATTATTGTGATAAAATTATACCCTGACTGTCTTTAAATAGTAGCTTCAATGTATTTTGTTTGAATGTGCGTGGGATAAAAGATCAGTGGGATAGTCTGAAATCGTGTTTGTGGTCTGATAATTCTTGCCCTTTTGATGTAATAGGTTTAACAGAAACATGGTTATCTGATGTTGAAAATTTTACAGCCTATGATATGCATGGTTATGTTGCTATCCATATCCCCAGAATGGTAACAAAGTGCTCAGGGGGTATTTCTTTATTTATAAAGTCTGATATTGAGTTTAGAAGAAGGTCTCTGACCTTGAATCCTTGTTTACATCACTAGTGTCAAATAGTAGGACAGTTTAATCTCTTGTTATTGGTCTGCAAAGCCAGTTTGCATGTGATACTATTTGATTGTTCTATAAGCCCCCTCCTTTTCGAACATATTTGTTCTGAAATTTGCTTTATCAACTTTCTTGAACGGTGTCTTTCTCTGAAAAACATATTTGTGTTTTGGGAGATTTTAATTGTAATATGTTAAATATTGGATCAAGTGATGAATGTGACCATCTCTTTGATGTGCTTTCTTCTTCTGGTCTTCTTCCTTCAATTTTTTTTCTTTCTCGCGTTGACCCTACTAGAAATTCTGCCACTTTAATAGACAATATTTTCATTTCTCATTCTTCTAATTCGAAGTTTACTTCTGGTCTTGTTTTTACTGATCTTTCTGATCACTTCCCTATTTATGTTTCTCTTTTTGTGCCTCAAACTGAGATTGCTGTGGATGAGCGGGATGAGTCTTCTTTTAGAACTTCCACAGATAAAGAAATTTCTAATTTAATAAATAGTCTTCAGAGTAATGATTGGTCTATTGTTCTTGAAGCTAATGATGTTGATTGTGCAACGAATCTATTTTTGTGTTGTATGGGAACTCTGTTAGATAAGCCTTTTGCTAAAAGAAAGAGGCCAAGGAATTCTATACCCAAATGTCCATGGATGTCTAGAGGCCTGATCACCGCTATACATGTGGAGGCTTCTCTGTTCAAGGCTGCATGTAAAAGCAAGACACAGGATGATCTTGTGAAGTATAAACTTTATAAAAATGTGCTTACTTTTTCAGTACGTGTAACCAAAGAGCTCTTTTTTTCGCGTCGAATTGATGAGTGTAAGGGGAATTTGCGAAAGGTTTGGACTGTAGTTAATGAAGCTCTTTCCCGCAAGAAACTCAAACAGTCCCCCCCTTGTCGTTACAGGAAAGCTGATGGATCTTTCGTGGACAAAAATTCTTCAGCAAGCGCCTTCAATTCGTATTTTACCTCACTTCCTTCAGTTCCTATTCCATCCTACAGCAGAGTAAGTAGTTTTCCCTTAGCAGAAAAGTCATTTTTCCTTTTCCCATGCAGTGATACCAACATTTCTAACATTATTTCTCAGCTTTCAAGTAGCCGTTCAGTTGATGGTTTTGGTTTGAGCTGTAACGTTCTTAAAAAAATTGGTCAGTTTGTTTCTAACCCCATCTCACACATAACTAACCTCTCTCTTTCTTGTGGTGTTTTTCTTCATTTATTTAAGGTTGCTAATGTTGTACCTTTGTTTAAAAAAGGTGATTCATATATAATTTCAAACTATAGACCTGTTTCTATCCTTCCTGTAATCTCTAAGGTTGTTGAAAAAGTAGTGTATTGTGGACTCTCTTCATTTGTATTTAGTACTAATACGACTTCAGGAAATTCTCTCATAACCAACTATCAGTATGGCTTTCGTCCCAGTTTTTCTACCTTGCATGCACTTTCAGATGCAACAGAGTTTGTCCGTGTTAATCTTGACAAGGGCTTGTGTGTTTTGGGTCGATTTCTTGACTTTCCAAAGGCATTTGATATGGTCGTTCACTCTGTTCTTTTGTCTAAATTATCTTAATTTAGAGTGCATGGAATCCCACTTGAATGGTTTAGGTCTTACCTCTCAGGGAGATCTCAGTATGTTTAAGTAATGGTACTTCTTCCTCTACCTTGTCTATTTTGAAAGGCGTCCCACAGGGCTCTGTGCTTTGACCACATTTTTTTTTAATCTATATCAATGATCTTGTTGATGGTCTTCATCCCTTTGTGCACCCTATTCTTTTTACTGACGACAGTAACTTTTTCATTGCTGCAGTGGACCTGCCATCTGCCACTTCCCTAGCTAAAGGTCTTCTTGATATTTAAAAGATTGGTGCTGGTCAGATGCTATGACTCTCAACAGCCGAAAAAGTGCCATTGTACACTTCAGGACACCTTATCGTATGAGAGACACAAGGGAGCCAACCATCCTGACTTATGGGAATGATATTATACCGCAAGCTACTATACTGAAATTTCTTGGTGAGTATCTTGACTTTTTTCTTTCTTTTAAACTCCATTTAACTCATACCCGTTCCCTTGTCCTCCGCCAGTGTTTAATATTGCACCGACTTAACTTATTTCTTCCCCCATATGTTATGCTTTCCCTTTATTATGCTTTTATTTTTCCTTACTTCTCTTATTGCTGTTCTGTCTGGGATAATACTAATAAATCTCTTCTCTGCTCACTTCAAAGAGCCCAAAATAGGGCAGTGAAGGCTACTTTTCCTCTACCTTGTTTTTACCCTTCCTCCGATCTTTATAATGATACCGGAATAGCTCCGCTGAATCGTATTATGGGTAAAAGTTACCTTTATTTAGCACATTATGCTTTTCTAGGCACCCTTCCACCATCTCGGCAGCAGATTTTCTTTCTGTCAAGCTCATGTAGGTACTCTTCTTTTTTACGTAGCTCTTATCGCAGATTCATTTTACCTAAACGATCATCGACATCAGGTCAGAGGTCTCCTGTTTATCAATCAATTTTACTATGGAGCTCCATCCCTCCTGTTACCCCTCTATCTCTTTCTGCAAAAGCAGTTTCTCACTGGGTCTTTTCAGCATAGTAAATTTTTCCCCTTTTTTCTTTTTTCTACATTTTTTTAAAGATAATTTGATTTAAATGTTAGACAGTGGTTTTTTCACAGATTAGCCATCTTTGAGTACTTTAGTTTTCAGTGAACCACAAATGACAGCCTTAGAGTATTTGGGGGGAAGAAGGGCTGGTATTTACTATATTTTCTATTTAATATTTTTTCCAATCTTTATATTAATTTTTATTTATGTTTGTTTTGGGTGTTCAATCTATAGTTACCATAGTAGCCATTCATAATATTTTTTGTTTTAATCTTATATTATTATTAATGTTTGTTTCTGTTTTGGATTTTAGTTACCCATCCATAGTAATTTCTGTTCTTTTCAAGTTTAGCTTAGAATAAGATTGTTTCTGCTCGTCTCAGGTTTTGATGTTTCTCCTTACTCTTGTATAAACAAAATTAGAACGCTATTTAGTATATATATATTGTTTTGTTTTTAACTGGTCTACTTTTAGTATGTCTTGATTGTAGGAATGTTTTCAATGCTTATCTTTCCATTAACAGCTAAAATATTACTAACATTACTAAAATATAACTTTATTAGTAAAATATTCTAAATATATTACTAAAATATAATTTAAATAGTAGCTTTGATTTTACATGACAATTGAGCAGAAAATTCGATTTTGATATTTATCCATGTTACATTTTTTTAAATAACGATCAAAGGTTAAGTTTTTAAATACAAAAATAATTGTATACTGGAAAATAAACAGAAAAATTTATAAATATATAGTAACGGAAGCAAAACCAAATACCTGTAAGAAAAAAAATGATATGTTGAGGTCAGACCTGTATCCAGGGGGGCTACAAGATTGTATTGGCACCTTTCCACTTAATAAAAATAGTGGTTGAGGTGCCAGTGATGATTTTTTACTGGATTGAACTACTGGACTGAGGGCTATACAACTGCTTTTGTGAAAATCAAGTAGTATCTTGGCTTGCTATGTCTGTTGCCTTGATATGTTGGTATATTATTCTGAAAATAGTAATCATCAACCCCATAAGCTCTTTATAAGCCAATTGTGTTGAATCCAAATGGTATTTGGGAAATATGTAGTGTTTTCATTTTGGACTATTATATTGTAACAATACCCTCAGATCTATAACCAACTATCTTATAATTCTGAAATACTAGCTTTGGTGAAATTTAAATACTATTTGTGAAACACATACTTAATGTGTTTCAGTTTTGGAATATAGATATTATTAGATATTATATAGATATTATTATCTTTAAATGCTTAACTAACAACCCGAGAAGTAGTCAAATGCCAACTTGAATGAAAAACAATTATTTAAAACACTTCAAATAATTTATACTTTAATTATAATAATTTATAATTTAAATAATATATTTACTATTATTCAATACTTTAAATAATAAAATTTATTTAAAAATGCTGTTTAAATTTTTTTTTTCGTTTGATTTACGCAGCGAAATATTAGTTTCAAATCTTTAACAAACATCGTCATGAAATCTTAAATAACAATTTTGTAAGAAAACTGGTTTGATGGATAGTTACATTGATAGCTGTATCGAGGCACATTTAATGGCTAGTAGTTACAAGTCCTTTCGAACTTCAAATGTCTAACATATTGAATTAATAATCACTCCAAAAGTAAAAAATGAAATATGCTCATGGGAGGGGGGCAGACAGTGAAGCTCTGAATAGATTTAAATGAAGCAGGGTCAAACCTAACTATGTACCTCAGGCAAATTGATACTAAAATAAGTTGTCAGTAGTAGTCGCAGTAAACCTTAGAAGACGTCTTTAAAGTTTCACAGTTTTAAAGAAAGATAAAATGAGGAAGCTAATTTGACCATTCATTTAATTAGCTATTTGATAGATTTATATTTTTAATTATTTAATATGGTGCTTTCGTTGGATCCTTTCGAGGAATTTCAGTCGCTGATTGACAGTTTTTATAGCTAGTCCTGGTTTCTAAACATACTTTTAAGTAGTTTATTTATTTCTTGGATTGATGGCACTTATCCGTGGCAGCCCTGGTTTTTGAACATACTTCTAAGCAGTTTATTTTTTCTTGGAGCGGTGGCGCGTAGCAGTGGTAGTCCTGGTTTCTGAATATACTTCTAAGCAGTTTATTTTTTCTTGGATCGGTGGCACTTATTAGCGGCAGTCTTGGTTTCTGAACATGCTTCTAAGTAGTTGTTTTTTTGAGTGGTTCAAATTGTGCTTCAAAACTCTTCAGATGTGGTCCAGCTGGTCAAATCCTAGTTTACTTTATTATTTTTGTGTGTTTATTATCCTTGCAGTTCTTTAATTATGGTTAAAATTATTATTTTATAGCCAAACTTTTGACTATTATCTGAATCTTGCTTGGATGTAGTTTTGGGCGATAGTTTGATTAAACGATATATCGATATTTTTACTTCTCGATAATCAATAAATCGATTTCGGCATTTATGATCAGTTTTTTTTTCTTGGAGTCAAGTAGTTTAATTTTTCGTGGAGCGGTGGCAACCCCAGTTGAGCTTCAAAATTCTTCAGATTCATCTGGTCAACATATGGTCTAAATCAGTCATATTGTTGAGTTCTTTATTACAAATGTCTCTATAATTTATTCCATGTAACAAATAATTTGATCAAACTTTTCTTCTATTTGAGCATATATAATGTATTTAACGAAGAGATTTAAAAAGAAAAGAAAACACAGGTGAGTCGTTTCTAAAAGTATTGATTTTGGATCTGCCTTGTCAGTTTTTTGTTGAATCAGATAAAGGAATTGAACCACCATTATTCCATGACATCGCAGTCCGAAATACATAAGAAAATTTTTGTTCTTTTAAAAACTCTTTATCGGTAAAAATAATTGCTTTCACAATAAAATATATACCTACATTCAGCTCACTTTGCTCCTCAATACTGTTCATTTTGCATTAAATGGGGAGAAAAATAAAAATAAAAATCGAAAAATGACTCAGTCCCTGGAAAATTTGTAAACAAGTTTACAATTCAAAATACACCTCCCCCCTTATTCAGGTATGATATATGCAAATTTTCACCTTGTTCCCCCTGCTTACTATGCTATATAACAACGCTACTATAACTGATTTTTCTATATAATGATACTACTACTACTAACAACTCACCAAAATGCCTGAGACCAACACAGCTGGGCACGCTCCTCCTCCTTCCCAAATGAGGCAGAAACACACAATTGTAGTCAGAAGAGGTAACAGATCCACGAATCATCTTATTTTGGAAAAAAAAGAAGAAAAAAAATGGGACAACAAGTTTTTCTAGAATGATCTATGACTTGATTTTAAGTAGGCTAAGTTTTTTGTAAAATATATAAATATATTTTACAAAAAACTTAGCCTACTAAAATCAAGTCATAGATCATTCTAGAAAAACTTGTTGTCCCATTTTTTTTCTTCTTTTTTTTTGCAAAATAAGATGATTCGTGGATCTGTTACCTCTTCTGACTACAATTGTTTGTTTCTGCCTCATTTGGGAAGGAGGAGAAGCGTGCACAGCTGTGTTGGTCTCAGGCACTTTGGTGAGTTGTTAGTAGTAGTAGTATCATTATATAGAAAACTCAGTTATAGAAGTGGTGTTATATAGCATAGTAAGCAGGGGGAACAAGGTGAAAAATTGCATACATCATACCTGGATAAGGGGGAGGTGTATTTTGCATTGTAAACTTGTTTAAAAATTTGCCAGGGACTGAGTCATTTTTCGATTTTTATTTTTCTCCCCATTTAATGCAAAATGAACAGTATTGAGGAGCAAAGTGAGCTGAAAGTAGGTATATATTTTATTGTGAAAACAATTATTTTTACAGATAAAGAGTTTTTAAAAGAACAAAAATTTTCTTATGTATTTCGGACTGCGATGTCATGGAAAAATGGTGGTTCAATTCCTTTATCTGATTCAACAAAAACCTGACAAGGCAGATCCAAAATCAATACTTTTAGAAACGACTTACCTGTGTTTTCTTTTCTTTTTAAATCTCTTCGTTAAATACATTATATATGCTCAAATGGAAGAAAAGTTTGATAAAATTATTTGTTACATGGAATAAATTATAGAGACATTTGTAATAAAGAACTCAACAATATGACTGATTTAGACCATACGTTGACCAGATAAATCTGAAGAGTTTTGAACCCCAACTGGGGTTGCCACCGCTCGAAGAAAAATTAAACTACTTAACTTCAAGAAAAAAAACTGATCATAAATACCAAAATCGATATATTGATTATAGACAAGTAAAAATATCGATACATCGTTTAATTAAACTATCACCCAAAACTATATCCGAGCAAGATTCAGCGAGATAATAGTCAAAAGTTTGGCGATAAAATAATAATTTTAACCATAATTAAAGAACTGAAAGGATAATAAACATAGGAAAATAATAAAGTAAATTAGGATTCGACCAGCTGGACCACATCTGAAGAGTTTTGAAGCACAACTTGAACCACTCAAAAAAAAAACTACTTAGAAGTATGTTCAGAAACCAGGACTGCCGCTGATAAGTGCCACCGATCCAAGAAAAAATAAACTACTTATGTTCAGAAACAAGGACTACCACTGATAAGTGCCACCACTCCAAGAAAAAATAAACTGCTTAGAAGTATGTTCAGAAACCAGGACTGCCACGGATAAGTGCCATCAATCCAAGAAATAAATAAACTACTTAAAAGTATGTTCAGAAACCAGGACTAGCTATAAAAACTGTCAATCTGCGACTGAAATTCCTCGAAAGGATCCAACGAAAGCACCATATTAAATGATTGAAAATATAAATCTATCAAATAGCTAATTAAATGAATGGTCAAATTAGCTTCCTCATTTTATCTTTCTTTAAAACTGTGAAACTTTAAAGACGTCTTCTAAGGTTTACTGCGACTACTACTGACAACTTATTTTAGTATCAATTTGCCTGAGGTACATAGTTAGGTTTGACCCTGCTTCATTTAAATCTATTCAGAGCTTCACTGTCTGCCCCCCTCCCATGAGCATATTTCATTTTTTACTTTTGGAGTGATTATCAATTCAATATGTTAGACATTTGAAGTTCGAAAGGGCTTGTAACTACTAGCCATTAAATGTACCTCGATACGACAGCTATCAATGTAACTAGCCATCAAACCAGTTTTTTTTACAAAATTGTTTTTTAAGATTTCCTGACGCTGTTTGTTAAAGATTTGAGATTAATATTTCGCTACGTAAATCAAACGAAAAAAAATTTTAATAGTATTTTTAAATAAATGTTATTATTTAAAGTATTAAATAATAATAAATATATTATTTAAATTATAAATTATTATAATTAAAGTATAAATTATTTGAAGTGTTCTAAATAATTGTTTTTCATTCAAGTTGGCATTTGACTACTTCTCGGGTTGTTAGTTAAGCATTTAAAGATAATAATATCTATATAATATCTAATAATATCTATATTCCAAAACTGAAACACATTAAGTATGTGTTTCACAAATAGTATTTAAATTTCACCAAAGCTAGTATTTCAGAATTATAAGATAGTTGGTTATAGATCTGAGGGTATTGTTACAATATAATAGTCCAAAATGAAAACACCCGACATATTTCCCAAATACCATTTGGATTCAACACAATTGGCTTATAAAGAGCTTATGGGGTTGATGATTACTATTTTCAGAATAATATACCAACATATCAAGGCAACAGACATAGCAAGCCAAGATACTACTTGATTTTCACAAAAGCAGTTGTATAGCCCTCAGTCCAGTAGTTCAATCCAGTAAAAAATCATCACTGGCACCTCAACCACTATTTTTATTAAGTGGAAAGGTGCCAATACAATCTTGTAGCCCCCCTGGATACAGCTCTGACCTCAACATATCAGTTTTTTTCTTACAGGTATTTGTTTTCGCTTCCGTTACTATATATTTATAAATTTTCCTGTTTATTTTCCAGTATACAATTATTCTTGTATTTAAAAATTTAACCTTTGACGGTTATTTAAAAAAATATAACATGGATAGATATCAAAATCGAATTTTCTGCTCAAATTTCACGTAAAATCAAAGCTACTATTTAAATTATATTTTAGTAATATATTTAGTATATTTTAGTTATAAAGTTATATTTTAGTAATGTTAATAATATTTTAGCTGTTAATGGAAAGATAAGCATTGAAAACATTCCTACAATCAAGACATACTAAAAGTAGACCAGTTAAAAACAAAACAAAATATATATATTAAATAGCGTTCTAATTTTGTTTATACAAGAGTAAGGAGCAACATCAAAACCTGATACGAGCAGAAAAAGTCTTGTCCTAAGCTAAACTTGAAAAGAACAGAAATTACTATGGATGGGTAACTAAAATCCAAAACAAACAGAAACAAACATTAATAATAATATCAGATTAAACCAAAAAATATTATGAATGGTTACTATTGTAACTATGTAATGAAAGCCCAAAAAAAACAGAAATAAAAATTAATAAAAAGATTGAAAACAAAATTATATAGAAAATATTGTAAATAACAGCCCTTCTTCCCCCCAAATCCTCTAAAGCTGTAATTTGTGGTTCACTGAAAACTAAACAGCTCAAAGATGACTAATCAGTGAAAAAACTACTGTCTAAAATTTAAATCAAATTATCTTTAAAAAAATGTAGAAAAAAGAAAAAGAGGGGAAAAATTTACTATACTGGAAAGACCCGGTGAGAAACTGCCTTTGTAGAAAGAGATAGAGGGGCAACAGGAGGGATGGAGCTCCATAGTAAAATTGATTGATAAACAGGAGACCTCTGACCTGCTGTTGATGATCGTTTAGGTGAAATGAATCTGCGATAAGAGCTACGTAAAAAAGAAGAGTACCTACATGAGCTTGACAGAAAGAAAAACTGCTGCCGAGATGGTGGAAGGGTGCCTAGAAAAGCATAATGTGCTAAATAAAGGTAACTTTTACCCACAATACGATTCAGCGGAGCTATTCCGGTATCATTATAAAGATCGGAGGAAGGGTAAAAACAAGGTAGAGGAAAAGTAGCCTTCACTGCCCTATTTTGGGCTCTTTGAAGTGAGCAGAGAAGAGATTTATTAGTACTACCCCAGACAGAACAGCAATAAGAGAAGTAAGGAAAAATAAAAGCATAATAAAAAGAAAGCATAATATCTGGGTGAAGAAATAAGTTAACTCGGTACAACATTAAAGACTGGGGAGGACAAGGGAACGGGTATGAGTTAAATGGAGTTTAAAAGAAAGAAAATAGTCAAGATACTCACCAAGAAATTTCGCCATAGTAGCTTGTGGTATAATATCATTCCCATAAGTCAGGATGGTTGGCTCCCTTGCGTCTCTCATACGATAAGGTGTCCTGAAGTGTACAATGGCACTTTTTCGGCTGTTGAGAGTCATAGCATCTGACCAGCACCAATCTTTTAAATATCAAGAAGACCTTGAGCTAGGGAAGTGGCAGATGGCAGGTCCACTGCAGCAATGAAAAAGTTACTGTCGTCAGTAAAAAGAATAGGGTGCACAAAGGGATGAAGACCATCAACAAGATCATTGATATAGATTAAAAAAAAATGTGGTCAAAGCACAGAGCCCTGTGGGACGCCTTTCAAAATAGACAAGGAAGAGGAAGAAGTACCATTAACCTAAACATACTGAGATCTCCCTGAGAGGTAAGACCTAAACCATTCAAGTGGGACTCCGTCCACTCCAAATTAAGATAATTTAGACAAAAGAACAGAGTGAACGACCATATCAAATGCCTTTGAAAAGTCAAGAAATCGACCCAAAACACACAAGCCCTTGTCAAGATTAACACGGACCAACTCTGTTGCATCTGAAAGTGCATGCAAGGTAGAAAAACTGGGACGAAAGCCATACTGATAGTTGGTTATGACAGAATTTCCTGAAATCGTATTAGTACTAAATACAAATGAAGAGAGTCCACAATACACTACTTTTTCAACAACCATAGAGATTATAGGAAGGATAGAAACAGGTATATAGTTTGAAATTAGATATGAATCACCTTTTTTAAACAAAGGTACAACATTAGCAACCTTAAATAAATGAAGAAAAACACCACAAGAAAGAGAGAGGTTAGTTATGTGTGCGATGGGGTTAGAAACAAACTGACCAATTTTTTTAAGAACGTTACAGCTCAAAGCAAAACCATCAACTTAACGGCTACTTGAAAGCTGAGAAATAATGTTAGAAATGTTGGTATCACTGCATGGGAAAAGGAAAAATGACTTTTCTGCTAAGGGAAAACTACTTACTCTGCTGTGGGGTGGAATAGGAACTGAAGGAAGTGAGGTAAAATACGAATTGAAGGCGCTTGCTGAAGAATTTTTGTCCACGAAAGATCCATCAGCTTTCCTGTAACGACAAGGGGGGGGACTGTTTGAGTCTCTTGCAGGAAAGAGCTTCATTAACTACAGTCCAAACCTTTCGCAAATTCCCCTTACACTCATCAATTCGACGCGAAAAATAGAGCTCTTTGGCTGCACGTACTGAAAAGTAAGCACATTTTTATAAAGTTTATACTTCAAAAGATTATCCTGTGTCTTACTTTTACATGCAGCCTTGAACAGAGAAGCCTTCATATGTGTAGCATTGATCATACCTCTAGACATCCATGGACATTTGGGTATAGAATTCCTTGGCCTCTTTCTTTTAGGAAAAGGCTTATCCAAAAGAGCTCCCATACGACACAAAAATAGATTTGTTGCACAATCAACATCATTAGCTTCAAGAACAATAGACCAATCATTACTCTGAAGACTATTTATTAAATTAGAAATTTCTTTATCTGTGGAAGTTCTAAAAGAAGACTCATCCCGCTCATCCACAGCAATCTCAGTTTGAGGCACAAAAAGAGAAACATAAATAGGGAAGTGATCAGAAAGATCAGTAAAAACAAGACCAGAAGTAAACTTCGAATTAGAAGAAAGGGAAATGAAAATATTGTCTATTAAAGTGGCAGAATTTCTAGTAGGGTCAACGCGAGAAAGAAAAAAAATTGAAGGAAGAAGACCAGAAGAAGAAAGCATATCAAAGAGATGGTCACATTCATCACTTGATCCAACATTTAACATATTACAATTAAAATCTCCGAAAACACAAATATGTTTTTTAGAGAAGGACACCGTTCAAGAAAGTTGATCAAGCAAATCGCAGAACAAATATGTTCGAAAAGGAGGGGGCTTATAAAACAAACAAACAGTATCACATGCAAACTGGCTTTTCAGACCAATAACAAGAGAATAAACTGTCCTACTATTTGACACTACTGATGTAAACAAGGATTCAAGGTCAGACCTTCTTCTAAACTCAATATCAGACTTTATAAATAAAGAAATACCCCTTGAGCACTTTGTTACCATTCTGGGGTTATGGATAGCAACATAACCATGCATATCATAGGCTGTAATATTTTCACCATCAGATAACCATGTTTCTATTAAACCTATTATATCAAAAGGGCAAGAATTATCAGACCACAAACACGATTCAAACTATCCCACTGATTTTTATCCCACGCAAATTAAAACAAAATACATTGAAGCTACTATTTAAAGACACTGAGGGTATAATTTTATCACAATAATCAATGGTAGTGTGATAATTGCAGCTATAATTAACCATAGATTCAAGGAGAGGATCAAGCGTGTGGAGTCTCTTGTTTACCAGCCCTACTTGGTTGATCAAATATAACTGAATTAAGAATAGAAGAATTCAAAAGAAAAGAGGCTTCACCCATAATTATCACACATAATAAATGCACACATAGAAATATCAGTGGGATGGCATAAATTATCCAAAGTATTAGACCATAGTATAATGTGACACCAGTTGCTATTACATGAGCTGCAGGTGTGCTGGACTGACAAACAAATAATAGAAATTAGGCTACATGAAGGTGAGAGGATCACAAACAAGCATAAAGAGATATCAGTAGGATGGCTCATTTTATTCAAAGTATTGGCCCAATTTATAATGTGGGACCAGTATAAATTATGTAAGCTGTAAGTATGCTGACATGAAAAAAATATAATAGTAGTTAGCCTACCTGAAGGTGATAGGATCACAGCCAAATATAAATAAATATCAAGGAAATGACACACATTATACCAAATATTAGCCCAAAGTATAATATGGTAGTAAAAAATTACGTGAGCTGCATAAACACTGACATGAAAAAAATATGATAGTATTCAGGCTAAACAAGGGTGATAGAGTCAGAAACAAAGATAAAGAAATATCAATGAGATGACATACATTATTCAACGTACTGGCCCAAGATATAATACGGGACCAGTAAAAATTATGTGAGTTGCATGTGTACTGATATGAGAAAAATATGATAGAATTCAGGCTACAGAAAGGCGATAGGATCACTAACCTAGATAAGGAAATAATAGTGGCATGGCACAAATTCTTCAGAATATTCGCCCTAATTATAATGTGGAACCAGTCAAGATTACGTGACAGTAATTGAAATGACAAAAATATGAAAGAAATCAGCCTGCATAGGGGTGATAGGATCACAAACAAACATAAAAAAATAAATAAATAAAAAACACTGGGATAGCATATATTATTTATAATATTTGCCCAAAATGTAATATGGAACCAGTGAAAATTATGTGAGTGGCAAGTGTACTGACATGAAAAAAATATTATAGAAGCCAAGCCTATTGGGATTTTAGTACGGGGGTCGCCACTTATTGGTGCAAAAATGGCCCAAAGAGGTTGCTATGCCACTTGCTCAAAGGGGTGAACCCCTTATCAGCCCAAATATTAGTGGGATTCCCGCTCTTACCCCAACGGTTCACTTGCTACTTCCAATGTTCATGGTATTTGACACAAGTGATAAACCAGTAGGCCACATCACCACTCGCGTTGTAATGGGTTTCATAATTTATTGGATTGGAAAACTCCAGCAACAAGATATGGCGTTAGTCCCGCATCTACCACTCCAGTTCTGCAAGTATCAGGTTTGGTACTACCCGATTTACAGTATACCCTGTCCCAGGGTATTATAACGCGATCAAGTGGTCAAATGGCCACTTTCTAAAGTCAAATGTACCCGCCTTGGGTTACGGCTAGAAAATCTCTAACTCTCTCCTTGGAGGTAACAAACTTCCTTGTCAATATAATAATGACAGTACCTCGTAGCTCTATTCCTACCCTGCCTGGGTTACGGAAACTAGTACACAGTTTGTAGAAAATACCTTACTTGTATTCTTCCACAGGTCACAATAATAACATCTATAAATTCCAATTACAGAGTTCCTATACTGGGTCTCAAAGTACACTAAATCAAAATAATATTTTTTACACAACTGTTCATTGGGGTGGACCTTCGCTTGGCTCAGCCTATCATCTCCATCCCCATTCAAACACAATTCTACTTTCTTAGCCTTATCTTTCAATAGCTCCGAACCAGGAAGTACAAAAATAGAACTTAATTCAAACCTTACTTATTGCGACGCCTCTAGCTTAGCAACGAGAATTTGACCTGTCTTTGAAATTATACTATAAGCAAATGTGATTAAAAAAACGAAAAGAGGTCATTTATCTGAAAGGAAAAGAAACAGGGGTGGAACCCTAACACCTCCCTCGTAAGATAAATGACCGCCCATGCGTTACTTTGGTCCACCCTTACAAACATAAACACATAACTTCAACTTTACAAAATCTTGCCTTCTCTCTTCCACCAGTGTCGGTGCTACTACTTCCACCGCTTGGCTCTGGATCGGTCGTCTTCGACACGTCTCTACTGTAAGATCACCATGGTCTAAATCGAATAGCTTCCTCATTAGGTTTTGAAAGTTTAAGTCCGCAAGATTCGTAAACAAAGATTGTGCGCAGCACAATCAAAAACAAAAAAAGTACTCGCTCTCAAGAATTTACATTTGAGATGAGCAGAGAATCAGTTTCTGGCACATATGATGATGCCAGCCATCATGTTAGCGTCTCACATTCACTAAAAGTGTTTTCAAGTTTTCTATTTTCTGGAAATTTTCCCATAAAATCGTTCTCGCGCGTCTTATTTCCAATATTATGTTGTCTGTTTACTTCTGCATCCCATTTCTGTGGACTATCAATATTTCGAACATGCATGTCAAGTACTTTACTTTTCCGACAGGGTGGCACTGCCTCCCAATTTGTTTTATGGGCCGGTCCACCTCCCGCCTTGTCAACGAAGTAGCATATTTTTCCGTCGTAGTGTAATTTTGTAATTTCTCCACTGTTAAAGAAGTCACTTTTAACGATGGGAGATTTCCAATATCTCCAAATTCTCCTCCTACTAAAACATCCACTGCTAGCGTAGGTACTAAGCCTACTTTTATCGTTTTTCTCTGGACCGTATCGTCCTTCTTTTTAATTTCTATTCTAACCCAAGCAGACGGGCATTGGTGTTTATCTCCATATTAGTTCAATGTTGCAATCTTATTTTTCTGGTCTATCTCCATTCTATATATTCGGCCAGTTCGCACATAGGTTTGGTCACTGCAGGAATCAATTGCCATTTCTACTAATTCCCCGTTCAATTTTCCATATATGTTATGCGACTCTGCAAATGCGTAATTTTTTCCTTATTATGGGTCATGGCCCAGGCTGTCGTTTTATGTGGTTTTTGGTCATGTTCACAGGGGCAGTTTTTTGAAAAATGCCCCGTGGTACCACAGTTATGGCAAGTTAATTCTCCTTGCGCTGTGTTATTGTGCCTATTTTGTTATACTCTCTATATTGAAATATGTCTGTCTCCTCAACTTCCTCTCTTATTTCGGTCCATCTATTTGCCATTTCCGCAATTTCTTTGCTTGTTTTTGAGTTCTTTTCTTTCAAATATATTTTCAATTCTCGGTGGGTATTTTCTAAAAATTGTCCCAATACTGTTTTATCTGTTATTTCCTTTATATTTTCTTTTATTTCTTCAGGGTCTTTCTATAGTTTTCTAACTCTTCTAACATTTTATAGTTTTCTAGCTCTAGCCATTTTAAACCGGACCAAAGACCATCCAGTAGAAAAATAGCTGTTGCATAACCTGCTCTCAAACAGACGCCGCCGTGGTTGAGCGGGATAATCCTACCAAATATTTTCCATGAAAATATGGGTGTGTGGTTCTAACGATTTTGAAAAGTTTTATCTTTTGCCCTATTGTGGCAAGATTGTATACGTTTTATTTATTTATGGTGTTCTAGGGGGGGGGGGGGGTTCGAAACATGCCTGGTCTATCCGCCTTCCCTTGTGAGTTCACCTCGATTTACCCAAAACGTGAGAGGTCAGGCTCG
Organism: Artemia sp. Qi Xiang Cuo; assembly: GCF_049724085.1. Lineage (NCBI taxonomy): Eukaryota > Metazoa > Arthropoda > Branchiopoda > Anostraca > Artemiidae > Artemia > Artemia sp. Qi Xiang Cuo. Next base: position 12,869,796 of record NC_142803.1, read on the forward strand.
TGGATCTAAAAAACGGCCGCATTTTTTTTATACTTTTTTAATTATTCATTTTGATAATGTTTCTTTCATTAAATGAATCATTGAGGTGTGAGGTGACCCTCAACTAACAAGATTAACCAAATGAAACACGTCTTAAATAGCTGCGTTTTATTTCTTGATTAAAATTTTCAATGCCTTTTTGAGAAAAGTATTCTTTTTGAGATATTAAGGAAAATTTTTTTTTGATACCAGTCACAAAAACAAACCCTAGGTCAAATATTGGGTCAATATCTACCAAATCATATTATTGAGTGGACTAAAGTGAATACACCATTCGATGCCTTTTTTTATGCTGATTACGAATATAATAAGCATTTCTATCGGAAATGAATATCAGAATACCGGACTCTAGCGGACTCTAGGCAGGCATGCCTTTCCAAAAACTGACCTGACAAGTATGTGTCCAATAAGAGAGTCATGCATACTCCTGCCATTTACCCGTGCCCCAGCCATTTAAACATTTGCCTCTCAATTACTTTGGACTATCTCTCTTGACTTTTCTCTGTCCTACAGTTACCCAGCCCAGTCTTGACACAACCTATACAACCTATTGTAAAATACTTGATAACTTCAATTCAAAATCAATTCAAATTGTTTTGAATTCAGATCTTTCAATTTGTACCCGAATTCTTTATAAGTTTCGTTGTCTCGTTTTCTTTCGCTTCTAAATCTCCTTCGTAAGTGCTCGGGGGAGAGTTGAAACTTTTCAAAAATGGCTTGTTTTAGTCTTTCAAAATCTTTTGAGTACTCCATTGGTAATGCTTTATTCAATTTGTGCTTTGTAGTTAAGGAGGGGCTGTATTCTTGTCACCCAGTTTTCTCTCGGCCATCCGCTTAATTCTGCCGTTTTTTCAAAATTGTATATGTATAAATGTAAATCTTCATTTTCTTTCAATGGTTGAAGGTTTATTGCTTGCATTACCTCTACTGTAGACGATTTCTGAGGCTCTTGGGAATTTCTCCCTGCAATCATTTTCATCATGTATTTTCTTTCCTCTCTGTCAGCCTCCTCCTTTTTTTCTCAGGCTATCCTATGAGCCTCTTTCTTGTCTATCTTTCTCTGTTTCTTTCTCCATGAAATTTAATAGTTGTTGTGTCATATTTATTTGAGTGCGTTTTCGCGAACTCCTGCTGGAAATTGAGCTTCTACTACTCCTGCTACTGGGGCTACTATGATTCTCACTGTCTTTATATTCTCTTAATTCATTTTCGGAATCTGTTCGTTCTATATCCGTATTGTCTCTTTATTTATAGGATACTCTAGCCTTTCCGTCCTCTTTTCTAATCTTTCTAATTTCATCTTTCTCAGCCTGCATTTTTTCCATTCTCGATGCTCTCCCTCAAAGGCCTCCATATTAGCCTTTCTTTCTATTTTCCCACTTTTTCTATGGGCTTCACTTGCCCTTCTCGGTCTTAAGCTAATCTCATCTCTGTCCGACATAATTTCAAAATTTCGTTAACTGAAATTATCTCTTCAGTCTAAATGAAAATTTCTTTTATCCATGTAACTTCCGGTCTATTGCGAAAAATTGGTTCGTGCCAATTAGTCTATAATTTTGCACACTAATTAGTTGTGTAATATATTGATTCGTAAATTTTATTACTTATTATTATTTAAGTAGGCACAGCCCAGATAAAAAAAAATTCTCTTTGCGATATTTTATATATGTAACCACAATAGAATACTCTTGTAGGCTAAATTACTTGTCTCTTCGAAACCGCAGAATTCTTTTACTATCAGTGCTGTTGATAGCTCCTTTTGTTGCTGCCACCACTTATTGGGTTGTTAGTACGGGGGTCACCACTTGTTTATCCAGAAATGTCGCAAAGAGGTTACTTACTCGACGGAGTGAACCCCTTGTTAGTTAAAATATTAGTGGGATTCCCTTTCTTACCAAAACGGGTTTCTTGCTGCCATCATTGTGCGAAGTATCTAGCCACAAGTGATAAACCGGTAGGCCACAACGCCACTGGCGTTGTAATATACGGGTGTCACCACTTATTGGAGGGGAAAGCCCCGGCCCCAAATTATAATGTTATTCCCGCGTCTACAACACCGGTTCTGCAAATAGCGGGTTTGGTACTACCCGATTTACAGTATACTCTATCCCAGGGTATGATAACGCGATCAAGTGGTCAAATGGTCACTTTCTAAGGCCAAATGTACCCGCCTTGGGGTACGGCTAGGAAATCTCTAACACTCTCCTTGGAGGTAACAAACTTCCTTGTCAATATAATAATGACAGTACCTCGTAGCTCTATTCCTACCCTGCCTTGGCTACGGAAACTAGTATATAGTGTATTGAAAATACCTTACTTGCATTCTTCCAAAGGTCATGATAATAACATCTATAAATTCCAATTACAGAATTCCTTTACTGGGTTTCAAAGTACACTAAATCAAACTAATATTTTGTACACAACTGTTCATTGGGGTGGACCTTCGCTTGGCCCAGCCAATCATCTCCATCCCCATTCAAACTCAATTCTAAAATCTTAGCTTTATCTTTCAATAACTCAGAACCAGGAAGTACAAAAATAGAACTTACTTCAAAGCTTACTTATTGCGACGCCTCTAACTTACCAACGAGAATTTAACCTGTCTTTTGAAATTATACTATAAGCAAATGTAATTAAAAAAACGAAAACAGGTCATTTATCTGAAAGGAAAAGAAACAGTGGTGGAATCCCAACAAAGCTACATGATGGTGACAGGATCATAAACAAACATAAAGAAAAATCAATGGGAAGGCACATATTATAAGTATTGGCACAAACTATAATGTGTGACCAGTTGACACTATGGGGGTTAACAAGTATATTGACATGACAGTAATATAATTTAAATCAGGAAACATGAAGGTGACAGAATCACAAACAAACATACAGAAATATTAGTGGGAAGGAATATATTATCCAAACTATCGACCCAAAGTGCAATAGTACCATTGAAGATTACGTGATGACAGTAAAGAATAATAGAGGAATATCTTAAGGATATTAAGTAAATTCCTACAAGAACAATGCGATACATTATAACAAAATGGATCAAAATCCATCACTTTTATTTTCTGCATTTGCAGCACATAAATCAATTTCATTCTGATTTTTAAACTTAAACACTCTTCCAGATTGGGTTTTATACAGGATATCACCTTTACTCGACCAAACATTACGTAAGCCAAGCTTTGACTTGGCATATGAAAGAAGTTGTAAGGTTTTGTAAGTGTCTCAGAAAATAGAATCCCAGATCCTTTGAAATCCTCCTTTTGTCTGAGACGTAGTTGATGAGCTCGTAAGTTGCAAAATTCTACAACTATGGGTCTGGGTTTTGCAGATGGTTTGCCAATTCTTTTGGTTGATACAACATAAGACTAAATAATTGGTGTGCCAGGAAATTTCCCAGCACATAGTGAGAAGAATCGACTTTCAGTTTTTTTAATGGAGGCATCTTCTTTCACCCCAAAAACAATAATTTGGTTACTCAAAGCCTGCTGTTCAAAAGGGTCATTTAATCTTGCCAGGTTGGTGGATAGGCTGGAAAGAGTTTTTTAGGTCTATCATGGATGACTCTAAAGTAGCCAAAGAAGATTCAACAGAAAATTTGCGTCTGTTATAGCTTTCAAGGGTTTTATCTACTAGATTACTAAGATCTAGGTTGAGGCCAGCATACACCTCCTGCTTGATTGCATCCAGCTTATCTGAAGAGATAGTGACAGTATGTTCCATGAATGTCTGTTCATCTTTCATTTTAACCACTGCCTCATTTACCTGGGAAGAGATCTTAGCCGATATAAGGTCATCAAGTAACCCTTTCACTGAAGATTTTAGGTTGTCAGGTTGCAGTGAATCTGCTAGCATTTTATGTTTGATTTTTATGCTATTTATGTGGTTAGTGAGCATGAGTAGTTGCTCTGGAACAGATACTTATCCAGAGAATTGGATTGAGCTCTCAGACCTTAGTTCACGAGGTGGCTTGAGTTGACTGTTCATTTCTTATCTGAAGTAAACAACAAAACAGGAACAGAATAAGCAGTGGTATAGGACAGTTTGGGTTTAAGGCAGGATATTGTCCACAATCTAGTAACAAATTTCAAGTAGCAAAGCAGGGGTTTGTCAAATTTGAAGAATAAGAAGCAACCAGCGCAAAACATCAAGCATCAACAGTAGCTGTGGCGTAAACCCAAGGATTGAAACCCAAGTGTAATAATATAAATTTAGTTTACGATTGATTCCTATTTGGTTCCACTTGATATAGGAAATCATAATACACATAAATTTTCGCACCATTAAACTTCTAAAAGATAAAATTAAAAGGTCATATAATGAGTCACTGCAGTCATTTTACATATTTCACTGCTATAACAATTAGGATTCCCCTCCCTCACAACTAAGCTATCACTCTTGCTCTTTCCTCCTTACTTTGCTATTCAACTGCCCTTGTTTTTGTTAACGAGCAGTCTTCTTACCAAACTAACAAACTTTTTTACCAAGCAAATTACCAATTTTCTAGTTTCCTTTTTAAGAAATTTTTATTTTCTCCTTTCCTTACTAGTCAGTCACTCTACTTTTTTTGACTTAACAGTCTTCTTGCTGAATTCCCAAACTTCTTACGAAATTTCTAGTTTTCTTTTTAAGATATTTCAATTCTTCCCTTACTTTACTATTCAACTGCCCTTCAGTTTGGTGACTAACAATCTTCTTACCAAACCTATCGAACAACATACCAAATTTTGTAATTTCTTTGGAAGATATGTTAGTTTCTTTCTTCCCTTACTAGTCAGCTGATCTTTCATTTGTTGACTTAAAAATCTTCTTACGAAGCAAATTACCAAATTTCTAGGTTACTTTTTTAGAAATTTTAATTTCCTCCTTTCTTTACTATTCAGTTACTCTTCTTTTTGTTTACTTAACAGGGTTCTTAACAAATTATGAAACTTCTTAGCAAGCTAATTACCAATTTTTAGGTTTCTTTTTGAAATGCTAGGTTTCTACAGGCTTCTTGCAAAATTACCAGACGTCTTATCAAGACTTGCAAAAATTACCAAATTTTTTTTTTTAGAAACTTAGATTTCCTCCTTTCTTCACTATTCAGTCACTCTTCTTTTTGTTTACTTAACAGGGTTCTTACCAAATTACCCAACTTCTTAGCAAGCTAATTACCAAATTTCTAGGTTTCTTTTTTAAATACTAGGTTTCTACAGGATTCTTGCCAAATTAACAGACTTCTTACTAAATTTGTAGGTTTCTTTTTTAGAAACTTACATTCCCTCCTTTCTTTACTATTCAGTCACTCTTCTTTGGGCCCAATAGCAAACTTACTAAACTCTTACCAACCAACTTACCAAATTTCTAGATTTCTTCTTAATGTCCTTTAATTTCTTCCTTTGTTTACTATTCAGCTACTGTTCCTTTTGTTGTCTTAACAGTTTCTTAATTTTGAATTTGCTGATTTTGGTTGCTGCAATGTAAGTATGAAATTACCATAGGAAAATGGCATTAAACAGGCTGGACAATGTTTAAGTTTCTTGATTGGTGAATGGTTCTTATTTGTCTTTGAAATAGCTTTTAGAGTCTGCATTTTATTCCTGAAATATTGAGACTTTCAGTTTGTGTCACACTTGCATATACTAACTTACTTATTTTACATATACTTACACTGTGGACTTGTTCTCATTATTGCTTTCACTTGTCCTCTAATGGTGCAAACTTTGCTCTTCACTTTTATTTTTGACATGTTCTAATACTCGATTTTGCATGTCTGTTAACTAGACAATCATTTGCTCTCCCCTTTCATTATTAACACGTTCTGATTCTTTCTGTCGCTTAAAATTCTCGCTGTCGCTTGTAGTCTAAAAACATTATTTATGTATTTTGTAATTTTGATTCCTTTTAAACCACAATATCGCATGTCGATTAATAAAAAATTTTTGTTTTTTCTTCATTTTTTATCATTGCTACCTCAAATATTTTTTAAGTGCCCTTGTTTTGAGCACTAAAAATTGGTCTCATCACATTTGATGGTGTAAGTTTTACGTTCTGACCCCTTGTGAATTTACATTTCTCTGGTCATTCTTTCAATAAAAGGGCAATCAGAATAGTGTATGACGTGCGAGCCGAATTAATATTCTAACTAAAGAATCTTATTCTACCTAGGCTAGGTGATTAAATAATTTTTCCTGAATAGTTGTGAAAAATTCAAATATTATCATAAAGAGCAGGGTGCTGAGGAGGGCACAACCTCTTCCATATATAGAATAATGTATGTTTTTCTAAGGTTTATTGTTACTCCTTTAGTTTTAGTTATTTTTTTATTATGTGGGCACTGCTAAAGAAGTCAAGTTTGGTTCATGCTAATGAAATAAAATAAAATAGGATGAATATGTAATAGTTTGTAAACAAATTTGGGCTATATATTTGCACATTAGGGGGGAGTGCAGGACAAAGCATACTTAAGTACGCAGTTTAACATAACCTATCTACCTCCCCCCCCCCCTTAACCCCCAAAAAACAATCGTTTTAATATTGTAATTCATTGAGAAACCACGGCTTTGCAGTCAGTTATTGGTACTTGTGCATTTTGCAGACACATCTATATACTGCTAAATAAGTCAAGTTTGGTTAATGCTAATGAAATTAAATAAAATAGTATAAATATATAATATTTTATAAGCAAATTTGGACTATATATTTACACATTAGGGGGGGGGGGGGTAAAGCATACCATAAATTAAAAACGTAACCTAACTTAGATACCTTCCCCCCTTTTAAACCCAAAAAAAACTCGTTTAAATATTGTAACTCAATGAGAAACCACGGCTTTGCAGTCATTTATCGGTACTGGGGCATTTTGCGGACACTTCTATATACTGCTAAAGAAGTCAAGTTTGGTTAATGCTAATGAAATAAAATAGGATGTTTATATAATAGTTTATAAACAAATTTGGGCTATATATTTGCAAATTAGGGGGGGGGGGGAATCATACCATAGATTAAATAAGTAACCCAACCTAACTTAGGTACTGTCTCCCTAAACTTCACAAAACAATTGTTTAAATATTGTAACTCATTGAGAAAACACGGCATTGCAGTCATTTATCTATAGTGGTGTCTTGCAAATAGCCTATTTGAAAGGTTTTTTGTTACTGGTTTCCTTGTACATTAGCAAATTTGTTCCCTTCGGCAGGGCTGTACCCAGGGGGAGGGGGGGGGGGTTAGCGGTTCTAACCACCACCACCCCCAAAAAAAAATGTTTGTCTGACTTGTAAAAATGTAACAAAAATGTATGTAAACAAATTTTGGTATTTATGCATCACGCGGGTACTGCTATATACTGTATGCGGAATATCAAATGGGAAATGCTACAGTCACCCAACAAAACACGTCAAACAGCTCTTTGCAAGACCTACATTGATTGCAAAGCGTTGTTTCCCATGAAGTTTCGATATTTAAACGATTGTTTTTTTGGGCTTAGGGGAGGGGAAACTAGGATAAATATATAATAGTTTATAAGCAAATTTGGACTATATATTTAAACATTAGGGGGGGGGGGGGGTAAAGCATACCAAATATTAAAAACGTAACCTAACGTAGATACCTTTCCCCCTTAAACCCCAAAAAACTCGTTTAAATATTTTAAATCAATGAGAAACCACGGCTTTGTAGTCATTTATTGGTACTGGGGCATTTTGCGGACACTTCTATATACTGCTAAAGAAGTCAAGTTTGGTTAATGCTAATGAAATAAAATAGGATGAATATATAATAGTTTATAAACAAATTTGGGCTATATATTTGCAAATTAGGGAGGAAGGGGGGGGGGGGGGTAAATAAAGCCATATATTAAATAAGTATCCAAACCTAACTTTGGTAATTTCCCCCTAAACCCCAAAAAACAATCGTGTAAATATTGTAACTCATTGAGAAACCACGGCTTTGCAGTCATTTATCTATAGCGGTCTCTTGCAAATAGCCTATTTGACAGGTTTCTCGTTACTGGTTTCCTTGTACAATAGCAAATTTGTTCCCTTCGGCAGGGCTGTACCCAGGGGGGGGGGGGTAGGGGTTCTAACCTACCCCCCCCCCCCCCAAAAAAAAAATGTTTGTCTGACTTGTAAAAATGTAACAAAAATGTATGTAAACAAATTTTGGTATTTACGCATCATGCGGGTACTGCTATATACTGTATGCGGAATATCAAATGGGAAATGCTACAGTCACCCAACAAAACCCGTCAAACAGCTCTTTGCAAGACCTACATTGATTGCAAAGCGTTGTTTCTCATGTAGTTTCGATATTTAAACGATTGTTTTTTGGGGCTTTGGGGAGGGGGTAAGGTACCTAAGTTGGGCTACGATTTAATCCTAAGCTCTACTTTCCCCACGCCCCCTCCCCCTAATGTGCAAAAATAGAGCCCAAATTTGTTTGTAAGCTATGATGTTTTTTATTTTATTTCATTTGCATTAGCCAAACTTGACCTCTTTTGCGGTGCCCGCATAATGGGTACGAACCAAATTTTGTAATGTTTTTTTTAGTTTTTTGTGTAACCCCCCCCCCCCCCACAACGAAAAAAAAATCCAGAAATCCCTTCCGCTACGGAAGTTTCCCCACAAATAACCAGTCCCCTAGTACAAATTTGCTCCCGCAGAAAATTCCCTCTGGAGAATTTATTCCTTGGAAAACTCCCATGGCAAATTTCTCCCGTGAAAAAATCTCCTTTCCTCCATAGTTAATCTAAACAACTTCAACCCAGTAGAGATTTCCACCCAGACATTTCCTCCGATCATGGTGCAGGAGCAGATCGAGTATTTTTTAAGGGAGGGGGGCGCAAAATAGATTGATCTGACAAACATTTAGTATTAGCACGTTTAATAGAAGCAATATTGCGTTAACTCATTTAATTAAAATACTTTAGACTCCTTTACGGGGGGGGGGGGTGCTCCCCCTCTGAATCCACCACTGTCATGGTTGCAGAGGTAGCGGTAACCTAGTAAAGAGCAAACAACAGCGCATAGTAACCAAAAGTTAAAAACATTTTGAAAAAAAAATACTATTGAGATAAAATTGCTATGTGACAGTGATTTAGGAACGGTAACTATTATTTTGGTTTGTTTTCAAAGTAAATTTTTATTCCAAAAAGGAGTTTATGTTGATTTCTAAAAAAAAAAGCCTAAAACACAACAAAAATAGAGTTAGATCACTATGAAAAGTGTACCATGGGACTCTCACATATTGGAAAATATTTTACAGGGGAATAATAGTCCCCTCAATCCGTAGTGGATCTAGTGGGGGGGGGGCGAGAGGACGCAGCACCCCTAGCATAGTCTAAAGTAGTTTAATTTACTTAATTAACTCAAGTTTGCGTTAATTAAACTTGCGCCTGACGCACATTTATCGAATCAACCTATTTTGCGCCCCCTAAATTTTTTTTTATTGTATCAACCTATTTTTCAACCCCCCCCCCCAAAAAAAAACAAAAAGCCATGACCCGCACCTTCCCTCATTGAATAACAAAGAAATCACTTTCCTCAATACGTCTAAACTTAATAATTAACCTCTCTGAAAATTAAATGTAAATCCCAACTTTGTTAAGTTAATGCCAACATATTAAACCTTTTAAGATTTAATATATCACTTGCCAAATGTTGAATTAGCGACCGGTAACTATTTCGAAATTCTCTTATCTGAGATTAGGGTCTATAACAACAGTTGGACGAAAACTCTTTTCATTTACTACCGGCCGAGAACAAGGCAATCAGTGGACGGGAATAGGCAATATTTTGTAACAACTATGTTACAATGAGCGATTCCTATGTCCAGCTAATAGCAGATTTGTCCCTTCTTTGTCAATTTAAAAGTAGGAAGCTCTGTACTAGCAAAACTATTTGAATTAATAACCTACTTGTTCAAAAGACAATTAGGCTGTGTTGCCACAGTCACAGGTTTCCTGTGAAACTTCACAGGTTTTTTGATTGTCACAGGTTCACTGATTTTTGCTACTGAATGGTAGAAAGTCACAGGTTTTTGTGCTAAATGCTCCTAACATGACCTAATTTTCTGCTAAAAGTTGAATTTTGTAGAGCTCATATTTTCAGATTATTTTTAGTGATTTTGAGGCAACATATAAATGACAGCCATTTGAAACTACCATTTTGACTTGAATTGAAACTTGCTGATTAGTCACCAAAAGTGATGTCAACTCAATATTGTGAATTGAAACATGCTAATTAGTCACCAAAAGTAATGTCAACTCAATATTTTGAATTGAATTGAAAGTTTAAATGGGCTGAAAGTTGAAACAGCTAAGTGGCAAAGTAAGAAACAATGAAAAGTACCTAAGTTTGTAAAGCAAGAAACAGGGAAAAGGGAAAAAAAGCTGATGCTTATAGGACGCTGGCGCTAAGACTTCTTCAAGGTAATCGCCTCTGGCATTCTGCTACCATTAGGCAGCAGAATTAGAAGCATTAGCTTTTAGCTGCCATTAGAAACATTAGCTTTCATACGAGTCAAAAGAAAAAAACTAGAATCGCTGGAATAGGTTTTTCTTTAGTTTTTGAAATGGGGGACTGTAAACCTCCTGTGTACAGTTTTCGGCTTTGTCAAATGCAATGGTGTACTTTTTACTCTGATCCGACGCCGTTTTCGAGGGGTTTCAGGCTTTTTGTGATATTTTGGAAGATTGTTTCTGCAACAAAGAAAATGTTATGTTAAATCTGAACAAACAGTCACTCTGGCTTGGATATTTATCACCTTACTATGAATTGTTCAAACTTTCCATACTTTATCTATAAAGCATGGATAAAGACAACAGCCGTCTGTTGTTGAAATCTTCATCACTAACTACTATTTGGTCAAGCTTCCTATAGTTTAGCCAAATAACAAGCCATAGAATAAAGGTTTGCTACACAGTCTATTGATTGATTGACTGGATATTTTTAGTTCTGGACAGTTTTTGGAGCCATCCAAAATGGTCAGTGCAATATCTTCCTGTTAAATTATCTTTGGTCTAAGAGAAAATTCCTAGTTGCTCGTCAATTTTGAACAAATCGGCCAAAAAAAGGGGCTAGGTTCAGATTGAGCAAGTTTTTGAATACAACAAAGAACTTAGAAACAACATGAGGATAGCTCGCAGAGTTTTGATAGCTGAAGTGAAAATGGCGGCGTGGGTAGCATCTGAAGGCATCCGTTTCACAAAGGCTGACACATTGACACCCTTAGTAAGGAAAATTTGTCCTGCCTCGAAAATCACTATTGGAGTAAAAGTGAAGCATACAAAGGCAATTGAAATCATAAAATCAGTCTTTGGGCCCCATGGACTTGAGGAATTAGCTGAGGAACTGAAAAATAGTCCTTTTTCAATCATTGTTGATGAAACAACAGAAAGATGAATAGCAAAGTCTCTGTGTATAATGGTGTGCTACAAGAATAGTAGCGATGACTTTAAGGAAGAATTTCTTGGTTTACTTGAAGTGAAAGATCATCCAAGGGATAGAAAGAGCTTATTGACAAGTATTTAAAAGATCAAGGCATTCTGGTGTATACTTTACTTGGTATTGGCTATGACAATGCCTCAGTCAACACAGGTACCTATAATGAGCCATGTGGTCATTTCAAATCCAAAGTGCTGTCTCTTTTCACTGTTGATAACACAAGTCATTTGTTGGCACTGTGTGCTTCAGCAGAATCTAAAACTTTCCCTGAGTGGTTAGAGTCTTTTGTGCATGATACCATACACTACATTACCCATAGTCCTAAGAGGATTTGGGAATTTTGTCACCACTATAGGTTTGCTGAAATTCAAGGGAAACTGTTGCTATCCGTAGTTTCTACGAGATGGCTCAGCTTTGAAGCATCCATCAGAATGCCATTAGAGGCCTGGAATGCTTTGTTATTGTCACGCCTTAGATGAGGGCACTGCAGACAAGGCAAGCAAGGAGAAGGCAATCAAAATATACAAGGCTTTGAATAATCCTGTCATGAAGGCCTATCTCTATTTTCTTGCCCACATTCTTGGGATTATCAACTCCCCAAACACTAAGTTTCAGGCGAGGGCGCTGCAGACAAAGCAAGCAAGGAGAAGGCAATTAAAATATACAAGACTTTGAATAATCCTGTTATGAAGGCCTATCTCTATTTTCTTACCCAAATTCTTGGGATTATCAACTCCCTAAACACTGAGTTTCAGAGCAGTGACACGGGAATTCACAGGCTGGTGAGCAGCTCCAGCACGACGTACGCAATACTACTCAGAATGTTCATAAGAAAACGCGTGATACTGGTAGCGAAATCACCTTTCTCTGCAGATCTGGTTCCCGCGAACTATCTTGAACTGGAGAACATGAAATCAGGAGGAAAGTGGATCAAAGATTACCAAGGACTCACTCAAAGCCTTTAGGGTCACCTGTCTTAGGTTTTAAGTGTAGCTCTGCAAGAAGATGAGAAAAAAAATAAGCTGGCATGACCCAATTTTGTCCAATTTCAAGATTTTGGACCCAATTGTTAGGCTCGGATCTGAATAGGTGAGCATTATTCGCATTCTCGTGCCTTTTTTTATGCTTCTGGGAAGCAACCCAACGATTTTAGAATGCAAGAGAGAAAGTTTTGACTGTTAGCTGCAAGAACTGAGGCTGAGCCGAGTTGATCTTGGTCAAGATCTGGTCGACCAACCGTCTGCTTCCTGGAAGAGTATTTTGCATCTAAAAATTGGTATTGGCGAAAAAAATTTTGCTGATCTGGTGACCTTTATGTTGAACCTCTTTGGTCTTCCGCATTCAAGCGCTGCTGCAGAACGACAGTTTTCTGTACTGTCGCATATGAAAACGAGACTGCATAACAAGCTGAAAACCGGGACAGTTGGTGCATTGATAGCCGCTTCCTGGACTGTTCTAATTGATCTACTCGATAAGGCTATCAAATGGAGAGAGGTAGTTTGTAATAAAGAAGATCCTCGTCGTGCTGAACCTGACTGCTCAGACTCTGATATTGAGTAGAGTACTGACTTTGACGGAGTGAGTATTTTGTTGCTTCTATGCACTCCAGTTCCAATGCAAAGAGTCAGCTCGTAATTTTGCCTTGTACCAATGATAATCCCTCCTTTTTTTTCTTTCAAGGTGGACATTTGCTTTTCTCATTAAATTGTGAAAAGGTAAGAGGGAATTGTTACTGATTGATAAAAAACAAACCAATGACTTATCTTGTGGAAGATACTAGACCAAAACATTGAAATGGGCTTCAAGAACAGTTTAAATAAAAATAATTTTGATCACAAATGGGGTTTTCAGATGTGTTTTAAGGGGTGAAAGGATTCCTATAAGCTTTTCCTTAAAGCAGAAGATGTTTTTTTTTCCATTCGATCTTATAAGAATTTTGATAGAATTTTCAATATTTCAAAAGGAAAAACTTCGTGTTTCTTCAAGAAGAATTAGATTGTAAAGACATTATTAAAAAATTATTAAATTATTAAGATTTTAAAGTTTCCTGTTCGTTTTCTAAAATTGCAATTTCTCTTAATGTTGAGAAGTGTGTTTCTAGTTTCTAATGATCAAACTTCCTCAAATGTTCTCTTGGTTTATCGCGGTTTTTCTATACCCTCTGTTCCTGTTTTTTGATGGTTGGCTATCACTGTTACTAAATCAATTTTTAGCCTACGCCAGTGCACTATTCGTGATGTTAAAAAAGAAATTCAATTTGATTATCTTAAGATTGCTGCAAATCGATGGAAGTATAACAGACGTGCACAGACGTTCTGCCCTTTACCTTTCTGGTTTTCATCCCTTTTATAGAAGAAAGATGTTAAAAATATCCAGTCTTTTCATTTCAGATATTGTAAATTTTTTCTGTATCCTTGAGGTACAGGGAGATATTGTACCCTTGGCACAGTAAAGGTAAAATAATTCATAAGTTTGAAGTCCTTGATGTAACAGCAAGGTTGGCCGTGCTGTATGGAAGGCCTCAGGATTCAGCTTTTTTTTCGTTTTTCACCTCATCATCCTTGGGTATATGTACTCGGTTAATTTCATTGTATCGTATTTTACTTAATTTTTTCTTAAGTTATAATACCATGACTCGGATCAGTAATGACTTATCAACCAATATCATTATATCAACCAATTATGAATCGGATCAGTTATGACTTATCAACCAATATCATTATATCAACCAATCAAATCAACCAATTATGACTCGGATCAGTTGTGACTTGTCAATCAATATCATTACATCAACCAATAATATTTTTGTGTTTTTATGCCAATCTCGTTTGCCAAGATTTGAAGAACCTTAGTAGTGATAATTGCTTTTTTCTTCATTTGAAAACGTCCCAGTATTTACTTGAGGATCATATGCAAGCAGTTTAGTTTAAGCCTTTTCTGCAAGACAAACGTGGCTGGCTAATTTTCAGTACCCATTGCTTCAAATTAGAAGATGCCAGAAATTGTGCTTGGATCAACAAAATTTAGCGTGGTTTCCAAGAAAACAGGTGAAGTGTTTCGAAAATGTGATTTGTAAGAACCTGAAATTCATTCCTCTGTCACCCTTTTGAAACCTATGATATTGTCACCTAAGTAATATAGAGCTGTAAGTGTGTGACCAAGTTTGATGTCTAGCGATGGCTTTAAACCTCGGCAAAATTAACGTGTGGATGTCCCCTTTCTTTTTTTCATGATCTACCAACTTATCTTACTTCTGAAAGAAATTTTGCTTTGTGTTTGTTAAGCATAATACTTTAAACTCAGATTTCTTGTCTGTTAGGTTTGGAAATGCCAAAATTTAGGAACACTGCATGATTTTAACTTGAATTAAAGATATGCAGTGAAGACTTTTTAGCTAGATAATTCAGCCCTACTATTGCCTTAAGTAGCTCTGGGCTGCTTCTAAATGTTCAGAAAACGGCAAGATAGAGGAGCTGTTAATCAATTTGACTTAACAAACATTTATTGCAACAAACTATTATCTTTTATTTTGCTTTCCATTATGTTGCGAACTTCCATCAAAGCAACGTTATTTGCAGTCTATCCCCTCACATCATAATTTGCACTATAAGGTGAAACTTACAGAATTTGAAAGAAAATGCCTGAACCAAAAAGTTAATAGTAGCTGCCTGGTACTGCAAGTAAATTTCCAGTATGGGAAATGAAATTCCTACCAGGTTTGCACATGGTTCTTTAAGGAAAATCCTGTGCGTCTGAACTTCAGGTGCAATTACACGATGCAGCAAACCGTGCGGTGGTGATCACACGTTTTTCCTAGTGGATTGAACAATATTATTGTCAACTTTAAAACCATTTAGGTCATAGTAGACTTTTCGTTACTACAGCCTTGTCGCACTCAAAGATCATTAATATCTACCGAATAACAACGACTCGCATCTTTTTCACATAGCTAATCCAATTGTCGAAGTGGAAATGACTCCCGACGATTTGTTCTTTACTTTTCGACTAAGATAAGTAGCGGGATTGATATAAAATTTTGCTCTGTTGCCATTCTTATGACGATATGTTTATGCCATCTATTGAATTTGAACAAGCACTTCATTTAATTTATAGGTAGCGGAAAAATTGCAGAACTCATGCAAGGAACAAACCGCTAGGTAGAAATCCTCTTGATTTTCCTTGACGTGTTTTCAGACCACAAGCGGATCTTTCTAGGTCTAAAAATCATTGCTAGTAACGTTCTAGCGTTGCTACTTTGGAGTGCCAAAAGTAAACTGTAGCAAGAAGGCCTGAACATGCTTTACAAATGGTCACAGGCTTTTTGGCACTTTTTCACAGGTTTCAAATTTTCCTACTGGCAACACTGCAATTAAAAAATTATGTTTCTAGGTGATATAATACAGCAATTAGAGTAGTTCAAATGTCAAAAAGTTTTCAAAGTGATTAATGTGACCGACTACCGGGTGTCTTCTATGCATTTATGCCTTTTTTTATGCTGATTACGAATATAATAAGCATTTCTATCGGAAATGAATTTCAGCCCCCCCCCTATATATGCCGATTCATGGTTAGGTTAGGCTAGGTATATATAGGGGGGGGGTTGCTGAAATTCATTTCAAATAGAAATGCTTATTATATTCGTAATCAGCATAAAAAAGGCATCGAATCGTGCATTCACTTTATTCCTAACTCAATAATATGATTTGGTAGATATTTACCCAGTATCCACCTCTATATAATCTATAAGGAAACCAGACAAAAGGGTATTTGCTAAATAAATGACTTGCAATGTGATTTGTTAATGCATTTACAATATTTAAACTGTTGTTTTTGGGGGTTTAAGGGGGGGGGGGAAGGTACCTAGGGTAGGTTATGTATTTAATATAAGATATGCCATGACTTACCAATACCCTCACCCCTAAAGAGCCAATATGTTGCCCAAATTTTTTTCTAAACTATTATTATTCATCCTATTTTATTTTTTTAGCAGTAATCAAACTTTACTTCTTTTGTGGGTACAGTATAATGCATAAGTACTAAGAATGCTTTTTCTAGATAGCCAAATTATTAAAAATATACTGAAGGCCAAATAACTATAATTCCAGGTTTTGCAAATGCCCCCCCCCCCTAGCGTTTTGGGGTAAGGGCTATTAGTTTCGCTAACTGCTCATTGTTATTATATAAAGTATTATGAGCCTTTAAAATATAAGTCCATAATTTACTGCCAAACAGAAGCAAGGGAGTTTCAAAAAGAGGGGCTAATCTCCAATGTTAGGTAATATTATGTTAAGAAAGCAACAAAAACTGAAAAGAAGGTTGTACCAATTTTCTGTAGCTAAACCTTCTTCTGTCATCTTTAATATTTTCAATGGCATAAAAAAAGGCATTGAATGGTATGCTCACTTTATTTGTAAGTCAGTAATATAAAATGCAAAAAAATTCACCCCATATTTATTGCCTTATTTCATCTTCACTTTGTTCTTACTGCCTAATAAAAACCACTAAAAGTAACAATAGACTAATATTTCTCAAGTAATCTTGGATTAAATTATTAGACCTTTAATTACTAAAATTCTATATAAACGGCTTTTGTTTGTCTGAAAAAGCAAGCTTAGTTATGTTAGGTAGGCTAGATAAAATTATCAGGAATGGATCTAAAGCCTCAATGACCCCTAAGAAGGTATTTTGAAGTTCAAAAATAGGTAAATATTTAGCTATTCATATTATTGACTTGTGAATAAAGCAAATATAACACTCAATGGTTTTTTTTATCTTGTTTACAACTATGATAATTGCTTCTCTTGCAAATTCAATTTTAAGCTTTTTTTGAACCCTTGAAAATGACCAAAAAATTTCTAGATTTAGGTATAAAAAAGGCTTTTACCTTGAATTTCAAACATACTATTTGATTATACATATATTTTAAATATATATATTCAAAAGCTTTGATTTATCATGATAAATTTGAATAAAATATTCAAAACAATTTCTCTATTTTTCATCTACCATGTTTCTTCTGTTGGCTTTGATATTTTCCAACAAATAGGTGCAATCGTAGTTTTTAAGCAGCCTCACAGAACAAGAAGAAAACACGGCAGATTTGTTTCGATTTTTTTAAAGTCAACTTAATCTTGACAAGTCAATGCTCATGAATTATACAATTTACAAAATGGAATTAGTAAATTTGAAAAAAAAATGTTATAACCCATTTTTATAAAATAAAATATAGAATGACATTATTATTTTCAAGGATCCTAAAAGGGCTTAAAATTGGATTTGCAAGAAAAGCAATTATTATATTCAGAAAGAGCATAAAAAAATGGCATCTGGTTGTATGCTCAATTTGTTTGTAGGTCAATGAGATGAACAACAAAATATATACCAAGACATGTGTTGTAGGCTCATGGATCTAGAGCCTCAATGACCCCGAGGAAGGTGTTTTGAAGTTGTGGAATGTATTTTAGGTTTACTTTATGCGTATTATGATCACTGCACTATATGGAAGTAACACTAGTCCTTTTCTAATTTTAGTTCGCTCAACGACCGCTAGAGATATGTTTTGTGGAAAAAGGATGTATTTTTAAATTTGCGGATGAACAATTAAGAAAATCAACACAGAAATTTCTATTTAACGTCATTCCATTTTTATAATCGTTTTTTTTAAGCAATTCTGATAAACTAATAATTATAAAACAAGTTTAATAAAGCATACTGTTTGCTATACTTAAGTATTGTCCAATATAATTAAAATTTAACCAAACTGTAAGGATAAAAAACCAAAAAGGTAAAGGCTTGTACCTAAAGGGCAAGGCACATGTAGCTGATTTTCGGAACCGATTTCAGCAAGGGTGTATTCCATGTCAAGTGGCCTAATTGTAATTAATGATGCTAAGAGGTGGGGCTTAGTGATGGTTTTTGGTGATTAATCATCATTAATTATGTTATAGACAAGGAATGTACTAGGGCTTAAGAGCTTTAGGCGTGTAATTAATTGTATTTAATGATTATTATAAGTCAGTAATAATTAATGATGATTAATCATTGAAAAACATTACAATGACCCAGCTTTTAGCCTGTCTAATTATAATCACTTGACATAGTATATATCCCTGTTTAATCAGCCCCCAAAATCATCATCTATTTATATCTAGCCCTTATGTCATGCCCTAGACCTTTGCAATATTGCGCTCAACAACTTCAGTTTCTTTGCAATCAGATAAACAGTAGGCCTATAGCAATACGTATAGGTGAGAAAGACACACATAGACCAACACTAGGTTTTACATATCTGGATATTTTAATATAAAAATTTAAAAAATAATTTAAAATTAAATGTAATTTATTAGTTAATTTTAAAAGTACTAAAAATAAATAAGACAATCCGAATTGGGTCTCAATCAAGGCTCTACCCAGGGGGGAGGGAGGGTTGAATCCCTACCACCAAAAAATATTTGCTTGAATTTTAAATATTGATATAAACATACTTTCTATTTGTTATTTGAGTGTTTTTTTTTGTAAACCCCCCTAACCAAAAAACATCTTTGAGTAAACCTCCACCCCTGAAAAAAAATCCTGGGTACGGCTTTGATCTCAATGAACCAGAAAATGTAGGGTATGTGAAAATGAAGACTTCTCTGATATGAAGGATCCTGATGATGTTAACATTGATGCTGGATTCTTTATTCTTACTAAATAAAAAAAAATTCAACTTCAAAAAAATTCAAAAAAATAATGTTATTCCCGTGTCTACCACACCGGTTCTGCAAATAGCGGGTTTGTTACTACCCGATTTACAGCATACCCTGTCCCAGGGTATGATAACGCGATCAAGTGTTCAAATGGCCACTTTCTAAAGCCATATGTACCCGCCTTGGGTTACGGCTAGAAAATCTCTAACTCTCTCCTTGGAGGTAACAAATCTCCTTGTCAATATAATAATGACGGTACCTCGTAGCTCTATTCCTACCCTGCCTGGTTACTGAAACTAGTACACAGTTTGTAGAAAATACCTTACTTGTATTCTTCCAAAGATCACAATAATAACATCTATAAATTCCAATTACATACTCCCTATACTGGGTCTCAAAGTAGACTAAATCAAAATAATATTTTGTACACACCTGTTCATAGGGGTGGACCTTCGCTCTGCCCATCCAATCATCTCCATCCCCTTTCAAACCCAATTCTACTCTCTTAGCCTTATCTTTCAATAACTCGGAACCAGGAAGTACAAAAATAGAACTTACTTCAAAGCTTGCTTAATGCGACGCCTCTAGCTTAGCAACGAGAATTTAACCTGTCTTTTGAAATCATACTATAAGCAAATGTAATTAAAAAAACGAAAAGAGGTCATTTATCTGAAAGGAAAAGAAACAGTGGTGGAACCCCAACAGTGGTGGAATCCCAGATCCTTTCAAATCCTTCTTTTGTCTGAGAAGCAGTTGACGAACTCGTAATTTGCAAAATTCTACAACTATTGGTCTGGGTTTTGCAGATTGTTTGTCAATTTTTTTGGTTGATAAAACATAAGACTACATAATCCGTGTGTCAGGAAATTTTCCAGCACTTATTGAGAAGAATCGACTTTCAGTGTTTTTCATGGAGGCATATTCTTTCACCCCAAAGACAATAATTTGGTAACTCAAAGCCTGCTGTTCAAAACGGTCATTTAATCTTGCCAGCTTGGTGGATAGGCTGGAAAGAGTTTTTAAGGTATATCATGGATGACTCTAAAGTAGCCAAAAAAGATACAACAGAAAATATGCATCTGTTATAGCTTTCAAGGGTTTTATCTACTAGATGACTAAGATCTAGGTTGAGGCTAGCATACACCTCCTGCTTGATTGCATCCAGCTTATCTGAAGAGATAGTGACAGTATGTTCCATGAATGTCTGTTCATCTTTCATTTTAACCACTGCCTCATCTACCTGGGAAGAGATCTTAGCCGACATAAGGTCATCAAGTAACCCTTTCACTGAAGATTTTAGGCTGTCAGGTTGCAGTGAATCTGCTAACATTTTATGTTTGATTTTTATGCTATATATGTGGCTAGTGAGCATGAGTAGTTGCTCTGAAACAGATTCTTATCCAGAGAATTGGATTGAGCTCTCAAACCTTAGTTCACGAGGTGGCTTGAGTTGACTGTTCATTTCTTATCTGAAGTAAGCAACAAAACAGGAACAGAATAAGCAGTGGCATAAGACAGTTTGGGCTTAAGGTAGGATATTGTCCACAATCTAGTAACAAATTTCAAGTAGCAAAGCAGGGGTTTGTCAAATTTGAAGAATAAAAAGCAACCAGCGCAAAACATCAAGCATCAACAGTAGCAGTGGCGTAAACCCAAGGATTGAAACCCAAGTGTAATAATATAAATTTAGTTTACGATTGATTCCCATTTGGTTCCACTTGATATAGGAAATCATAATACACATAAATTTTAGCACCATTAAACTTCTAAAAGATAACATTAAAAGGTCATATAATGAGTCACTGCAGTTATTTTACATATTTCACTGCTGTAACAATTAGGATTCCCCTCCCTCACAACTAAGCTATCGCTCTTGCCCTTTCCTCCTTACTTTGCTATTCAACTGCCTTTGTTTTTGTTAACGAGCAGTCTTCTTACCAAACTAACAAACTTTTTTACCAAGCAAATTACCAAATTTCTAGTTTCCTTTTTAAGAAATTTTTATTTTCTCCTTTCCTTACTAGTCAGTCACTCTACTTTTTTTGACTTAACAGTCTTCTTGCTGAATTCCCAAACTTCTTACGAAATTTCTAGTTTTCTTTTTAAGATATTTCAATTCTTCCCTTACTTTACTATTCAACTGCCCTTCAATTTGGTGACTAACAATCTTCTTACCAAACCTATCGAACAACATACCAAATTTTGTAATTTCTTTTGAAGATATGTTAGTTTCTTTCTTCCCTTACTAGTCAGCTGATCTTTCATTTGTTGACTTAAAAATCTTCTTACGAAGCTAATTACCAAATTTCTAGGTTACTTTTTTTAGAAATTTTAATTTCCTCATTTCTTTACTATTCAGTCACTCTTCTTTTTGTTTACTTAACAGGGTTCTTACCAGATTATGAAACTTCTTAGCAAGCTAATTACCAAATTTATAGGTTTCTTTTTTAAATACTAGGTTTCTACAGGCGTCTTGCGAAATTACCAGACGTCTTATCAAGCTAATTACCAATTTTCTTTTTTAAAAACTTTGATATCCTTTTTTCTTCACTATTCAGTCACTCTTCTTTTTGTTTACTTAACAGGGTTCTTACCAAATTACCAAAGGTCTTAGCAAGCTAATTACAAAATTTCTAGGTTTCTTTTTGATATGTTAGGTTTCTACAGGCTTCACTACTTATAGGCTAATTGAAAAATTTCTAGGTTCTTTTGTTAGAAACTTAGATTTCCTCCTCTCTTCACTATTTGGTCACTCTTCTTTTTGTTTACTTAACAGGGTTGTAGCCAAATTACCAAGCTTTTTAGCAAACTAATTACAAAATTTCTTTGTTCGTTTTTTAAAGGTTAGGTTTCAACAGGCTTCTTTCTAAATTAACAGACTTTTTATAGGCTAATCGCTAAATTTGTAGGTTCAATTTTTAGGAACTTAGAGTTCCTCCTTTCTTTACTATTTAGTCAATCTTCTTTGGGGCTGATAGTAAACTTACTAAACTCTTACCAAGCAAACTTACCACACTTCTAGATTTCTTCTTAAGCAACTTTCGTTTTCTTCATTGTTTACTATTCAACTACTGTTCCTTTTGTTGTCTTAACAATCTTTTTAGTTTTGATTTTGCTGATTTTGGTTGCTTCAATATAAGTATGAAATTGCCAATGGCATTATAGGAAAATGGCATCAAACAGGCTGGACAATGTTTAAGTTTCTTGATTGGTGAATGGTTCTTATTTGTCTTTGAAATAGCTTTTAGAGCCTTCATTCTATTCCTGAAATATTGAGATTTTCAGTTTGTGTCACACTTGCATATACTTACTTATTTTACATTTACTTACATTTTGGACTTGTTCTCATTATCGCTTTCACTTGTCCTCTAATGGTGCAAACTTTGCTCTTCACTTTCATTTTTGACATGTTCTAATACTCGATTTGCATGCCTGTTAACTAGACAATCATTTGCTCTCCCCTTTCATTATTAACACGTTCTGATTCTTTCTGTCGCTTAAACTTCTCGCTGTTACGTTTATTCTAACCACATTATTTACTTATTCTGTAATTTCGATTCCTTCTAAACCTCATTATCGCATGTCTATTAATCAAAATTTTTTGCTTCTTCTTCACTTTTGATTATTGTTACTTCAAATATTTTTTAGTGTCCTTTTTTTGAGCACTAAAAACTGGTCTCACCACATTTGATGGTGTAAGTTTTACGTTCTGACCCCTTGTGAATTTACATTTCTCTGGTCGTTCTTTCAATAAAAGGGCAATCAGAATAGTATATGACGTGCTAGCCGAATTAATATTCTAACTAAAGAATCTTATTCTACAGAGGCTAGGTGATTAAATAATTTTTTTTCAATAGTTGTGACAAACTCAAACTTTAGCATAAAGAGCAGGGTGCTGAGGAGGGCACAACCTCTTCCACATACAGAATAATGTATGTTTTTTTAAGGTTCATTGTTACTCCTTTAGTTTTAGTTATTTTTTTTTATTATGTGGGCATTATGTGGGCACTGCTAAAGAAGTCAAGTTTGGTTCATGCTAATGAAATAAAATAAAACAGGATGAATATGCAATAGTTTGTAAACAAATTTGGGCTATACATTAAACATTAGGGGGGGGGGGTGCAGAATAAAACATATGCGTAATTACGCAACTTAACCTAACCTATCTACTTCCCCCCCCTTAGCCCCCAAAAAACAATCGTTTTAATATTGTAATTCATTGAGAAACCACGGCTTTGCAGTCTTTTATTGGTACTTGTGCATTTTGTAGACACTGCTAAATAAGTCAAGTTTGGTTAATGCTAATGAAATCAAATAAACTAGGATAAATATATAATAGTTTATAAGCAAATTTGGACTATATATTTACACATTAGGGGGGGGGGGGTAAAGCATACCATATATTAAATACGTAACATAACTTAGATACCTTTCCCCCCCATAAACCCCAAAAAACAATCGTTTAAATATTGTAACTCAATGAGAAACCACGGCTTTGCAGTCATTTATTGGTACTGGGGCATTTTGCGGACACTTCTATATACTGCTAAAGAAGTCAAGTTTGGTTAATGCTAATGAAATAAAATAGGATGAATATATAATAGTTTATAAACAAATTTGAGCTATATATTTGCAAATTAGGGGGGGAATCGTACCATATATTAAATAAGTATCCTAACCTAACTTAGGTACCTTCCCCCCTTAAACTCCAAAAAACAATTGTGTAAATATTGTAACTCATTGAGAAACCACGGCTTTGCAGTCATTTATCTATAGCGGTCTCTTGCAAATAGCCTATTTGACAGGTTTTTCGTTACTGGTTTCCTTGTACAATAGCAAATTTAGGGGTTTTAACCACCACCACCCCAAAAAAAAATGTTTGTCTGAGTTGTAAAAATGTAACAAAAATGTATGTAAACAAATTTTGGTATTTACGCATCATGCGGGTACTGCTATATACTGTATGCGGAATATCAAATGGGAAATGCTACAGTCACCCAACAAAACCCGTCAAACAGCTCTTTGCAAGACCTACATTGATTGCAAAGCGTTGTTTCTCATGAAGTTTCGATATTTAAACGATTGTTTTGTGGGGTTTAGGGGAGGGGGAAAGGTACCTAGGTTAGGTTACGAATTTAATATATGCTATGCTTTACCCCCCTCCCCCCCCCTAATGTGCAAAAATAGAGCCCAAATTTGTTTCTAAGCTATGATGTTTTTTATTTTATTTCATTGGCATTAGCCAAACTTGACTTCTTTTGCGGTGCCCGCATAATGCGTAAGTACAAAATTTCGTAATGTTTTTTTAGTTTTTTTGTGTAGCCTCCCCCCCCCCCCGCAACAAAAAAAATCCAGAATCCTTTCCTTTAAGGAAGTTTCCCCACAAATAACCAGTCCCCTAGTACAAATTTGCTCCCGCAGAAAATTCCCTCTGGAGAATTTATTCCTTGGAAAACTCCCATGGAAAATTTCTCCCGTGAAAAAATCTCCTTTCCTCCATAGTTATTCTAAACAACTTCAACCTAGTAGAGATTTCCACCCAGACATTTCCTCTCATCATGGTTCAGGGGCGGATCCAGGATTTTTAAGGGGGGGCGCAAAATAGGTTGATCCGATAAACTTGAGTTAGGAGCAAGTTTAATTAACGTAAACTTGCGTTAATTAAGTAAAATACACTACTTTAGATTCCCTTAGGGGGAAGGGGATGCTCCCCCTCTGAATCCGCCACTGTCATGGTTGCAGAGGTAGCTGTAACCTAGGAAAGAGCAAACAATAGCGCATGAGAAAAAATTGTTATC
This sequence comes from Artemia sp. Qi Xiang Cuo, assembly GCF_049724085.1. Lineage (NCBI taxonomy): Eukaryota > Metazoa > Arthropoda > Branchiopoda > Anostraca > Artemiidae > Artemia > Artemia sp. Qi Xiang Cuo. The sequence goes on from NC_142803.1 coordinate 12,894,750, forward strand.
GTGATAGTGATTCAGGAACGGTAACTATTATTTTGGTTTGTTTTCAAAGTAAAAGTTTATTCCAAAAAGGAGTTTATGGTGATTTCTAAAAAAAAGCCTAAAACACATCAAAAATAGAGTCAGATCATTATGAAAAGTGTTCCATGGGACTCTCACATAGTTGAAAATGTTTTACAGGGTACTAATAGTTCCCCTCAATCAGTGGTGATCTAGTGGGGGGGCGAGAGGGTACCCGATCCCAAGCGTAGTCTAAAGTAGTTTAATTTACTTAATTAACTCAAGTTTGCGTTAATTAATCTTGCGCCTGACGCAAATTTATCGAATCAACCTATTTTGCGCCCCTAAATTTTTTTTATTGGATCAGCCTATTTTGCACCCCCTCCCCCCCAAAAAAAATCCATGATCCGCACCTGCCCTCATTGAATAACAAGGAAAATCACTTTCCTCAATAATTACAATCTGAATAATTAACTTCTCTGAAAATAAAATTTAAATACCAACTTTGTTAAATTAATGCAAAAATATTAAACCTTTTAAGATTTATTGTTTCATTTGCAAAATTATGAATTAGCGACCGGTAGCTATTTCGAAATTCTCTTATCCGAGATTAGGGTCTATAACAACAGCTGGACGAAAACTCTTTTCATTTGCTACCGGCCGAGAACAAGGCAATCAGTGGACGGGAATAGGCAATATTCTGTAATAACTACGTTACAATGAGCGATTCCTATGTCCAGCTAATAGCAGGTTTGTGTCTTCTTTGTTAAAAGTAGGAAGCGCTGTACTAGCAAAACTATTTGAATTAATAACCTACTTGTTCACAAGACAATTAGGCTGTGTTGCCGCAGTCACAGGTTTCCTGTGAAACGTCACAGGTTTTTTGATTGTCACAGGTTCAATGGTTATTGCTACTGAATGGTAGAAAGTCACAGGTTTTTTGTGCTAAAGGCTCCTAGTATGACCTGATTTTCTGCTAAAAGTTGAACTTTGTAGAGCTTTTATTTTCAGTGATTTTTAGTGATTTTGAGGCAACATATAAATGACAGCCATTTGAAATTACCATTTTGACTTGAATTGAAACTTGCTGATTAGTCACCAAAAGTGATGTCAACTCAATATTGTGAATTGAAACATGCTAATTAGTCACCAAGAGTAATGTCAACTCAATATTGTGAATTGAATTGAAAGTTGAAATAGCTAAGTGGCAAAGTAAGAAACAATGAAAAGTAGCTAAGTTTGTAAAGCAAGAAACAGTGAAAAGGGAAAAAAGCTGATGCTTATAGGACGCTGGCGCTAAGACATCTTCAAGGTAATCGCCTCTGCCATTCTGCTACCATTAGGCAGCAGAATTGGAAGCATTAGCTTTTAGCTGCCAATAGAAGTACTAGCTTTCATACGAGTCAAAAGAAAAAAAACTAGAATGGCTGGAATAGGTTTTTCTTTAGTTTTTGAAATGGGGGACTGTAAACCTCCTGTGTACAGTTTTCAGCTTTGTCAAATGCAATGGTGTACTTTTTACTCTGATCCGATGCCGTTTTCAAGGGGTTTCAGGCTCTTTGTGATATTTTGGAAGATTGTTTTTGCAACAAAGAAAATGTTATGTTAAATCTGAACAAACAGTCACTCTGGCTTGGATATTTATCACCTTGCTATGAATTGTTCAAACTTTCCATACTTTATCTATAAAGCATGGATAAAGACAACAGCCGTCTGTTGTTGAAATCTTCATCACTTACTACTATTTGGTCAAGCTTCCTATAGTTTAGCCAAAGAACAAGCCATAGAATAAAGGTTTGCTACACAGTCTATTGATTGATTGGATATTTTGAGTTCTGGACAGTTTTTGGAGCCATCCCAAATGGTCAGTGCAATATTCTCCCGTTTAATCTTTGGTCTGTTCTATTAATCTATAATCATACCTTGTTTAGACGTACTTATCATTTGTCAATAATTGATTATTCAGTGATAAAAACTGCCGTTTCTAAAAAGAATTGGCCGATTTTTTTCTAGAGAAAATTCCTAGTTGCTCGTCAATTTTGAAGAAATCGGCCAAAAAAGGGGCTAGGTTCAGATTGAGCAAGTTTTTTAATACAACAAAGAACTTAGAAACGACATGAGGATAGCTCGCAAAGTTTTGATAGCTGAAGTGAAAATGGCGGCGTGGGTAGCATCTGAAGGCATCCGTTTCAAAAAGGCTAACACATTGACACCCTTAGTAAGGAAAATTTTTCCCAACTTGAAAATCACTAATGGAGTAAAAGTGAAGCATACAAAGGCAAATGAAATCATAAAATCAGTCTTTGGGCCCTATAGACTTGAGGAATTAGCAGAGGAACTGAAAAATAGTCCTTTTTGAATAATTGTTGATGAAACAACAAATAGATGCATAGAAAAGTCTCTGTCTATAATGGTGTGCTACAAGAATAGTAGCGATGACGTTAAGGAAAAATTTCTTGGTTTACTTGAAGTGAAAGATCATCCAAGGGACAGAAAGAGCTTATTGATAAGCATTTAAAAGACCAAGGCATTCTGGTGTATAATTTACTTGGAATTGGCTATGACAATGCCTCAGTCAACACAGGTGCCTATCATGGGCCAAGTGGTCTTTTCAAAACCAAAGTGCTGTCTCTTTTCACTGTTGATTACACAAGTCATTTGTTGGCACTCTGTGCTTCAGCAGCATCTAAAACTTTCCCTGAGTGGTTAGAGTCTTTTGTGCATGATACCATACACTACATTACCCATAGTCCCAAGAGGATTTGGGAATTTGGTCAACACTATAGGTTTGCTGAAATTCAAGGGAAACTGTTGCTATCCGTAGTTTCTACGAGATGGCTCAGCTTTGAAGCATCCATCAGACTGCCCTGAGAGGCCTGGAATGCTTTTTTATTTTCACGCCTTAGGTGAGGGCACTGCAGACAAGGCAAGCAAGGAGAAGCAATCAAAATATACAAGGCTTTGAATAATCCTGTCATGAAGGCCTATCTCTATTTTCTTGCCCACATTCTTGGGATTATCAACTCCCTAAACACTGAGTTTCAGGCGAGGGCGCTGCAGACAATGCAAGCAAGGAGAAGGTAATCAAAATATACAAGACTTTGAATAATCCTGTTATGAAGGCCTATCTCTATTTTCTTACCCACATTCTTGGGATTATCAACTCTCTAAACACTGAGTTTCAGAGCAATGACACGGGAATTCACAGGCTGGTGAGCAGCTTCAGCACGACGCACGCAATACTACTCAGAATGTTCATAAGAAAATGCGTGATACTGGTAGCGAAACCAACTTTCCCTGCAGATCTGGTTCCCGCGAACTATCTTGAACTGGAGGACATGAAATCAGGAGGAAAGTGGATCAAAGATTACCAAAGACTCACTCAAAGCCTTTAGGGTCACCTGTCTTAGGTTTTAAGTGGAGCTCTGCAAGCAGATGAGACAAAAAATAAGCTGACATGACCCAATTTTGTCCAATTTCAAGATTTAGGACCCCAGTGTTAGGCTCCGGATCTGAAGAGGTGAGCATTATTCGCATTCTCATGCATTTTCTATTGTTATGTAAAGTTTTATGAGTAATTAAGAATTATTAAACTATAAATTTTTACGTCTCAGAGCTTTGTTTCCGCAGCACGATCAGATCTGATTTAAGAGATACGAATCCTTATAGGCTAACAGGTGTTAGAAATATTTTTCTAGGCTTCGGCGAAGAGAATATCTCCGTTATCGCCACTTTTAGCGCCGGAGATTGTGTCAACTAGGCTAGCGCCATTCTCAATTAATCGGAGATGGTTGAATACGAATACACATAAATGTAGCCTCTTAGTTCTTGAACTATCTGGAGATCAGATACCTTTGGGAGCATTTACCTTGGAGACATGCGAACTAATTACCTGTTATTAGACTAGATGCAGACATATAAATGAAATAAACACTGATAAAAAAGACAATAGATTTATTGAACTTACACATTGAGTTGTACAGCAACGGGTCACTTCAATGACAATAATGGTGACCGAGATGAAAGAGTTAAAACATCTATCTCAATTGATCTTCAAGAATCAGACTTAAGAATAAAATTAAAAAGCACATCTACCCCACAACCAAACGCAGTTCTTTTGTCCTGCGCTGTAAGGACTGCTTGCCATTGGCCCAAGTGGACCAAGGATGTAAATCTTTCGCACAATAATTTCTTTTAAATATTCCTGATGATTCGGGCATTCACACGGTTTTTGCCATTTAAACTTTCTTAGAAATATTGTACGTAGCATATTTTTTGCTACTAATTATCTTAGCGAAATTTGAACGATTAGCGTCGTTGTTTGACTGAAGCTAGAAATGCAATTTCTCTTTTTGCTGATTAAGAATTTAGACTCTTGGAAGCGGTATTTGAACTCAATTAGGGGACGTTTAATTTCTGCCCGAATCATCTTTAGAAGGAAAGAATCCTGTATTTTAAATATATCGCCTTTTACTCCTGGTACACTATGCTTCTGGGAAGCAACCAAACGATTTTAGAATGCAAGAGAGAAAGTTTTGACTGTTAGCTGCAAGAACTGAGGTTGAGCCGAGTTGATCTTGGTCAAGATATGGTCAAACAACCGTCTGCTTCTTGGAAGAGTATTTTGTATCTAAAAATTGGTATTGGCGAAAAAAATTTTGCTGATCTGGTAACCTTTATGTTGAACCTTTTTGGTCTTCCGCATTCAAGCGCTGCTGCAGAACGACAGTTTTCTGTCCTGTCGCATATGAAAACGAGACTGCATAACAAGCTGAAAACCGGGACAGTTAGTGCATTGATAGCCGCTTCCTGGACTGTTCTAATTGATCTACTCGATAAGGCTATCAAATGGAGAGAGGTAGTTTGTAATAAAGAAGATCCTCGGCGTGCTGAACCTGACCGCTCACACTCTGATATTGAGTAGAGTACCGACTTTGATGGAGTGAGTATTTTGTTGCTTCTATGCACTCCAGTTCCAATGCAGAGAGTCAGCTCGTAATTTTTCCTTGTATCAACGATAATCCCTCCTTTTTTTCTTTCAAAGTGGACAATTTGCTTTTCTCATTAAATTGTAAAAAGGTAAGAGGGAACTGTTACTGATTGATAAAAAACAAGCCAATGACTTATCTTGTGGAAGTTACTAGGCCTAAACATTGAAATGGGCTTCAAGAACAGTTTAATTAAAAATAATTTTGATCAGAAATAGGTTTTGCAGATGTGTTTTAAGGGGTAAAAGGATTCCTATAAGCTTTCCTTAAAGCTGAAGATGATTTTTTTTTCCATTCGATCTTATAAGGTTGATAGAATTTTCAATATTTCAATAGGAAAAATTTCGTGTTTCTTCAAGAAGAATTAGATTGTAAAGACATTATTAAAAAATTATTAAGATTTTAAAGTTTCCCGTTCATTTTCTAAAATTGGAATTTCTCTTTATTTTGAGAAGTGTGAGTTTCTAGTTTCTAATTGTCAAACTTCCTCTAATGTTCCCTTGGTTTATCGAGGTTTGTCTATATCCTCTGTTCCTGTTTTTTTATGGTTTGCTATCACTATTACTAAATCAATTTTTATCCTACGCCAGTGCACAATTCGTCATGTTAAAAAAGAAATTCCATTTGATTGTCTTAAGATTGCTGCAAATCGATGGAAGTATAACAGACATGCACTGGGTAGGCTGTATTCTACTTTTTGTGATCGTTCTGCCCTTTACTTTTCTGGTCTTTATCCCTTTTATAGAAGAAAGATGTTAAAAATATCCAGTCTATTTATTTAAGATATTGTAAATTTTTACTCTACCCTTGAGGTACAGGGAGATATTGTACCCTTGGCATAGGAATGGTAAAATAATTCGTAAGTTTGAAGTCCTCGATGTAACAGCAAGGTTGGCCGTGCTGCATGGAAGGCTTTGGATTCAGCTTTTTTTCGTTTTTCACCTCGTCATCCTTGGGTATCTCTGCTCGGTTTATTTCATTGTAGCGTATTTTACTTCCTTTTTTCTTAAGTTATAATACCATGACTTGGATCATTTGTGACTTATCAACCAATATCATTATATCAACCAATCAAATCAACCAATTATAAATTGGATCAGTTTTGACTAATCAACTAATATCATTATATCAACCATTTAAATCAACCAATTATGACTCGGATCAGTTGTGACTTGTCAATCAATATCATTACATCAACCAATAAAATTTTTGTGTTTTTATGCCAATCTTGTTTGCCAAGATTTGAAGAACCGTAGTAGTGATAATTGCTTTTTTCTTCATTTGAAAACGTCCCAGCATTTACCGGAGGATCATATGCAAGCAGTCTAGTTTAAACCTTTTCTGCAAGACAAACGTGGCTGGCTAAGTTTCAGTACCCATTGCTTCAAATTAGAAGATGCCAAAATTGTGCTTGAATCAACAAAATTTAGCGTGGTTTCTAAGAAACAGGTGGAGTTTTTCGAAAATGTGACTTGTGAGAACCTGAAATTCATTCCTCTGTCACCCTTTTGAAACCTATGATATTGTCACCAAGTGATATAGAGCTGTAAGTGTGTGACCAAGTTTGATGTATAGCGATGGCTTTAAACCTCGGCAAAATTAACGTGTGGATGTCCCCTTTCTTTTTTTCATGATCTACCAACTTATTTTACTTCTGCAAGAAATTTTGCTTTGTGTTTGTTAAGCATAATTCTTTAAACTCAGATTTCTTGTCTGTTAGGTTTGGAAATGCCAAAATTTAGGAACACTGCATGATTTTAATTTGAGTTAAAGATATGCAGTGAAGACTTTTTAGCTAGATAATGCAGCCCTACTATTGCCTTAAGTAGCTCTGGGCTGCTTCTAAATGTTCAGAAAACGGCAAGATAGAGGAGCTGTTAATCAATTTGACTTAACAAACTTGTATTGCAACAAACTATATCTTTTTATTTTGCTTTCCATTATGTTGCGAACTTCTATCAAAGCAACGTAATTTGTCAGTCTATCCCCTCACATCATAAGTTGCACTATAAGGTGAAGCTTACAGAATTTGAAAGAAAATGCGCGAACCAAAAAATTGATAGTTCTTGCCTGGAATTGCAAATAAATTTCCAGTCAGGGAAATGAAATTCCTACCAGGTTTGCACATGGTCTTTAAGGAAAATCCTGTGCGTCTGAACTTCAGGTGCAATTATATGATACAGCATACCGTGCGGTGGTGATCACACGTTTTTCCAAGTGGATTGAACAATATTATTGTCAACTTTGAAACCATTTAGGTAATCATAGGTCATAGTAGACATTTCGTTACTACAGCCTTGTCGCACCCAAAGATCATTAATATCTACCGACTATCAACGACTCGCATCTTTTTCACATAACTAATCCAATTGTCGAAGTGGAAATGACTCCCGACGATTTGTTCTTTACTTTTCGACTAAGATAAGTAGCGGGATTGATATAAAATTTTGCTCTGTTGCCATTCTCATGACGATATCCTTATGCCATCTATTAAAGATGAACAAGCACTTCATTTAATTTATAGGTAGCGGAAAAATTGCAGAACTCATGCAAGTAACAGACCGCTAGGTAGAAATCCTCTTGATTTTCCATGACGTGGTTTTCAGACCACAGACGGATCTTTCTAGGTTTAAAAATCATTGCTAGTAACGTTCTAGCGTTGCTACTTTGGAGTACCAAAAGTAAACTGTAGCAAGAAGGCCTGAACACGCTTTACAAGTGGTCACAGGTTTTTATGAATTTCACAGGCTTTTTGGCATTTTTTCGCAGGTTTCGAATTTTCCTACTGGCAACACTGCAATTTGAAATATAAGGAAAAAAAATTAAGTTTTATAGATGATATAATACAGCAATTAGAGTAATTCAAATGTCAAAAAGTTTTCAAAGAGATTAATATGACCGACTACCGGGTGTCTTTTATGTATTATGCGGTACCTACCACGATATTCTCTATATGGAACCTAGACAAACGGGTATTTGCTAAATAAAAGGTTTGCAATGTGATTTGTCATTGCATTGACAATATTTAAACTGTTGTTTTTTGGGGTTTAGGGGGGGAGGGGTATTTATTTAGCCTTGTGTCATCTCATAAGGAGATATGTTAAGAAAACAATTCTTACTTTAAAATATGTATAATGATCCTAGTTCTTATATTATCCAACGGGAGAACCTTTATCATCAAGTCTTTCCTCTAAAAATCCTCAAAAGAGAAAAAGTTTCCAAAAATCACCACATTGAAAATTCAATGCTTAAGTCTTTTGAAATTGCCGCTATAAACTACCGCTAAATAAGTTGTTTGATAGATAGCGATTAGCACGTGTGTCAAAAAACGTGTTTAAAGAAAAAGTGGTGGTAAATTGACATTTTGTAGGCTAACCTAACCGCATTAATTGCGGTTAACCTAACCGCATTAACCGAGTGCATTAATATTTTGTATTTGCGCCACTGCTATTCTCCCTTCGCCACTGCTCTTTAAAAAAAAAATAAAAAGACCGGCATGAACGCTATCTATAAAAATACTTATTTGGCGGTAATTTATAGCGGCAGTTTAAAAAGACTTAAGCATTGAATTTTCAAAGTGGTGATTTTTGGAAACTTTTTCTCTTTTGAGGATTTTTAGAGGAAAGACTTGATGATAAAGGTTCTTCCGTTGGATAATATAAGAACTAGGATCATTATATTCATTATCCGATAGAAATGCTTATTATATTCGTAATCAGCATAAAAAAAGGCATCAAATGGTGTATTCACTTTATTCCTAACTCAATAATATGATTTTGTAGATATTGACCAGCATTCTTTGTACTTATGCATATGCTAATTATATTCGTAATCAGCATAAAAAAGGCATCAAATGGTGTATTCACTTTATTCCTAACTCAATAATATGATTTGGTAGATATTGACCTTCAAAAAGAGGGGCCAATCTCCCATGTTAATGCTATGTTAAGAAAGCAACAAAAACAAAAAAGAAGGCTGTACCACTTTTCTGTGGCTAAACCTTCTTCTGTCAGCTTTATTATTTTCAATAGCATAAAAAAGGCATTGAATGGTATGTTCACTTTATTTGTAAGTCAGTAATATGAAATACAAAAAAAATTCGCCTAATATTTAAGGCGTTTTTTCATCTTCAACTTGTTCTTCCTGCCAAATAAAAACCATTAAAAGTAACAATAGACTGATAGTTCCTAAGTAATCTAGGATTAAATTACTAGACCTTTAATTATTAAAATTCTATCTAAGAGGCTTTTGTCTGTCTGAGAAAGTAGGCTTAGTTATGTTAGGTAGGCTAGATAAAATTATCAGGAATGAATCTAAAGCGTCAATGACTCCTAAGAAGGTATTTTGAAGTTCAAAAATATGTAAATATATACCTATTCATATTATTGACTTGTGAATGAAGCGAATGTAACACTCCATGGCTTTTTTTATCTTTTTTAGAAATATGATAATTGTTTCTCTTGCAAATTCAAATTTAAGCCTTTTTTGTACCCTTGAAAATGACCAAAAAAATTCTAGATTTAGGTATAAAAAAGGCTTAAACCTTGGATTTCAAACATGCTATTTGATTATACATCTAGTTTAAAGTTATATAAATTCAAAAGCTTTGATTTATCATTATTAAGTTGAATACAATGTTCCAAACAATTTTTTCATTTTCCATCTGCTATGTTTCTTCTATTGGGTTTGACATTTTCCAACAAATTGGGGAATTGATACTTTCACCTATAACCAGCAGCCTAATAAAACAAGAAGAAAACATGGCCGGTTTGTTTCTATTTTTTTAAATCAACTTAATATTGAGAAGTCAATGCTTATGAATTATACAACTTTTACAAAATAGAGATAGTTAGTTTGAAAAAAAAAATGTTAAAAACCATTTTAGTAAAATAAAATATAGAATGACATTATTATTTTCAAGGGTCCTAAAAGGGCTTAAAATTGGATTTGCAAGAAAAGCAATTATTATATTCAGAAAGAGCATAAAAAAATGGCATCTGGTTGTATGTTCAATTTGTTTGTAGGTCAATGAGATGAACAACAAAATATATACCAAGAAATGTGTTGTAGGCTCATGGATCTAGAGCCTTAATGACCCCTAGGAAGGTATTTTGAAGTTGTGGAATGTGCGGTAGGTGTACTTTGTACTTAGGATGATCACTGCGCTATCTTTAAGTAAGACTAGGCCTTGTCTAGTTTTAGGTTGCTCACCGACTGCAAGAAACATGCTTAGCGAAAAAGAATTTATTTTTCAATTTCCGAATAAACAATTAGGAAAATTAATACCCAAAATTATATTTGATCTCGTTTCATTTTTTTAATCATTTGTTTTAAGCAATTCAGTGAAACTAATGAACAAGTTTTATAAAACATACTGGTTCCCATACCTAGGTGTTGTGCAATATAAGTAAAATTTAACCAAAACTGTAAGGATAAAAAACCAAAAAGGTAAAGGCTTGTACCTAAAGAGCAAGGCACATGTAGCTGATTTTTGGAACCAATTTCAGCAAGGGTGTATTCCATGTCAAGTGATTCTAATTAATGATGCTAAGAGGTGGGGCTTAGTGATGGTTTTTCAGTGATTAATCATCATTAATTATGTTGTCGACAAGGAATGTACTAGGGCTTAAGAGCTTTAGGCATGTAATTAATTGTATTTAATGATTATTGTAAGTCAGTCATAATTAATGATGATTAATCATTGAAAAACGTTACAAAGCCCCACCTTTTAACCTCTCTAATTATAATCACTTGACATAGTATATATCCTTGTTTAATCAGTCCCCAAAATCATCATCTATGTATATCTAGCCCTTATGTTATGCCCTAAATTTTTGCAAGATTGCGCTCAACTTCTTCAGTTTCTTTGCAATCAGATAAACAGTTGGCCTATAGTAATGCGTATAGGTGAGAAAGACACACATAGACCTACTCTATGTTTTATGTGTCCGGCTATTTTAATATAACATTTTAAAAATCAATTTCAAGTTAAATATAATTTTTTATTTAATTTTATAATTACTATAAATAAATGAGCCAATCCGAGCTAGATCTCAATCAAGGCTGTAACCAGGGGGGAGGGTTGACTCCCTACCCCCAAAAAATGTTTGTCTGACTTGTAAAAATGGATATAAACATTTTTTATTTGTTATTTTTTTGTGTAAACTCCCCTCCCCCCAAAAAAATCTTTGAGTAGGCCTAAACCTCCACCCCGGAAAAAAAATCCTGAGTACGGCGTTAATCTCAATGAACCAAAAAGTATAGGGTATGTGAAAATGAAGAGTTCTCTGATATGGAGGATCCTGATGATGTTGATATTGATGCTGGATGCTTTATTATTACTAAATAAAAAAAAAATCAACTTAAAGTAAGCCATAAAATAAAAATTTAAACAAACAAAGAGAATTATATACAGGAGTAGGGATGCTCCTCATCCATCAATCCTCATTTTTCTTAAGTAATGAGATCACTCGAAGTAGTTTCTATTAAAATTCAAGAGCCCTTATATTTCAGGACTGTTCTTAAAGAAAGGGAAGAAAAAGTCTAACTTTAACATAAAGTGCAATGGATAAGGAAAGATAGCTCTCTTCACATATAGACTAACTTTTGGTTGGTTAAAGTGTTAAAGGTCCTTACTTTTAGTTTAAAAACTTGTTTTTTAAATTTATATATATGACCATATTTAAATTCAGGACGGGGACCACCCGCTCCCTTTTATTTATAGCATTTCTTCTGGGGACTTCCCCCTGAGCACTTTCAACTTCAGGAAAAATTCCCCCTCCCCCAAAGAGTTTTTATGCTTCCAAATAACAAATACTATATGTAACCCACGGGTAGACTGCATAAATTACAGCCAGTTGCCTACAGCCAAGGCCTAGTGGGGCGTGTGCCATAGGGAACTAGGGTGGTAACAGGTGCCAAAGGTACATGTATTGTACCTTTAATTTATGGCCAATCAAATAAAAGTCTCGAATTTTTTAATAGGGAAAAGCGAGGGCTAACCCCCAATCTTTCTGGTCATTTAAAAGTCGAACTAGACTTTTAATTTTCATTCAAATGAGTACTCTTCTAATCTTTTAGAACTATTGGTTTCATACAATTGCCTCTGAGAGAAAAAAAAAATCAAATACGCACTCATCCATGATCTTTCTTCTGGGATATAAGTACAAAATTCCAGATTTTGTAGATAAGACCTTGAAGCATCTACAGTAGTTCTCTTATATACTGAACCTGATTGTGCAATCTTCATTGAGATTCCTGGACTTTTTGGGAGTGTTTCCCTCTTTTTTAAAAATCAAACAAATATTCTCAGGCTTGCAGGGGGGTTACTAGCCTAGATGTTTGGAGGAGGTGGAGGTTTACTGACTGGCTGGTCCTGTTCACCAACTGTGTTTTTATTATTATTATTAATAATTTAATGTCCACTTCAAATATGAAGCTTGAGAACGTAGTCCAGCTAAAAGAATTGTATACCTGAAGAAGATTAACCCTTTACTTTAATTTCATGTACGAAGCATGTATACAACTAGCTGGTGAGCTAGTGGAGAAAGGAGTAAGAGAAGAGGAATAAAGTGATAATATGATTTGTATGCAAACAGAACTCAGGAGTGAGAACTTTACAATTTCAATTTTAATATACAGATAAAACAGAAGGAGAGATTGCTAATACAAATCTTTAGTTAAAAAGTCAAACATGTTGGTTTGATACTTCAAAAAACATCATGACTAGGTGATCAAAACAGTCATCATCCATTGTTGTACATAAATATGTTATTACCACTTTCAGTTTGCCAAAGTTTCCTTTTACCTTCGGCAAAAGTTTGCAATGCTGTTATAATTTAATTATAGACTAACCAAAGACTTGTGAATATCAGTTTAAATACATATATTCCAGAGACTAGGGTCTTAAAAGATGGGGCAATGAATGACCTTACAGATTTAGCTTGAGCTTTGCAAGATCTAAATGTTTTTGCCGAGACGTCTTTGTGACTTTCATAGTTCTTGTCATTTTACCTAGTAAACTTCAGTATTCTGGCTCTAGAAAAAAGAAGTTGTCATTTATTGTGTTCTCCAACACCTGTATCATGGCCCGGAGGACGCTACTGAGTTTATTTACAATTTAGCTTGTGGTAAGTATTTAGCGCAGTAGAAATTATTTCGTAAAAAAAGAAGCGCGTCCTCGTAACATTCAAAAATGAGATTGTAATCTCTGGTACTGTAATTGGATCAGCTACTCCAAACCTTTGTGTGAATGTGGCTTGTGGGTTTTCTTAGAAGAGCAGCAACTCTTAATCTTTTCATGATCATATATGATAAAAACAAGGCTGCTTGAGCAAATAATGTGTCAGAACAACAATGCAAAACTGGATAAAAATGATGACGTTGTTTGGCGTCAAGTAGATTTATATTGGGGCTTGTCAGCCCATACTAGGAAATCAAAATATCCTGCCCTAGGTGCAATCAATACAACCACTGCCTCCTGGAAAAGATATTTTACTCAGCTGCCATGGATTGCAACTTTGGCAAGAAAATTTCTATCATTGGTGGTAACAAGAGCTGTAGCAGAAAGGGTTTTCAAAAGTGCAGAAATAATTGTTGCTGCTATTTTCTATGTTGGTCCCACAGCATGTAAAAAAGCTTATTTTTGTCCCTGATAACTTCAAGATTGTCAAAGGTTAAAAGGAAAGTGAGGGAGTTTATTTTTAGCTGTGTACTTACATGTTTTTATTCTGTCTATTTAAACTACCAAGGAATTGAAAATATGGGGAATTTAATGCTTAATTATAATTAAACAAAAATTTAAGTATATAATTAAAAATTTTAAAATAAATAATGCTCTTCTTTGTAAGATTTTGCATCTTTTTATACCTCGTATACAAGCTTTTCTTTACAAATGCTGCCTCTTTTTCTTCTAACACCTTGGAATTAATATTTCTTAAATAAAAACGTTATATAACGTTATTCTAAGTTTTCTTAAAATTGGGTGTTTAAAAAAAAAAAAAAAAAATCATATTAAATCCTAGTTGCTAAAGTAAAGCTTTGATTGTTTGATATGCTGACCAACCTTGTCCAAGTACGTCCACAACCATGGTACCTTAATTGCCGAAATGGGATGGAGGATAAATAATCTCCTTCATCCTCAATGGAAGTTTGGTGAAACATTTAATCTTAAAACCTCTATAAGGCTATACAGTTCTTATTTGAGAGGATTCAATCTTAACGCAATGAGAAATGATAGCTTTTGTAGAGTGAAGAAGAATTGTTTACAGGGTAGGGCAGCCAAAGAACTGGAATAAAGGTTACAAGACCAGGAAATTGTGAAATAAAGTTAGAAATAAACTTCAGATTCCATTGAGGATTCATAAATTAACCATAGATTTAAGGTGCAATTGCGTTTGTTTAATTCCAGCTTTAGAGCTTAACTTTAACTACAATTTGAATAATTTATTTTGTTGGATTTGAGAAGTAGATGGGAAGGAGAATAAATAATCTCTTTCATTCTCAAAGGAGTCTGGTGAAACGTTTAATCTTAAAACCTTTATTAGGCTATATAGCTCTTATTTGAGAGGATTCAATCTTAAGGCAATGAGAAATAATAGCTTCTGTAGTGTAAAGAGTAATTGTTATGGGGTAGGGAAGCCAAAGAAGTGGAATAAATGTTACAAGACCAGGAAATTCTGACATGAAGCAAGACATAAACTTCAGATTCCATTGAGGATTCATAAATTAGCCATGGATTTAAGGTGCAATTACATTTGTTTAATTCCAGCTTTAGAGCTTAATTTAAACTACATTTTAAATAACTTATATTTTCGGATTAATTCAAGTACTAATTCAAATATTAGGCAGTTCAAGCTCTTGACATCATTCATATGGATTAAGAGAATAGATGTAAATAGTAAAGCTTTATATCTTGTCCTTATTTTGTCCAAAACTCGTTCAATGGTCATGAAGATATAAGTGAGTCTTGACCAATTTCTGATTAGAATCGATACCAATTTGGTTTTCAAAGCTTTTTAAAAGTAGCTGAAAAATTTCTAAAAATAGGGGAAACGCCGAAAAATTGACAGCTCGTCGCAGATAATTTTTTAGTGGTGGCAGAATTGTGTCCACCGCCGTTGAATTTCATTTCGGCGTGGTTTTGGTGTCTGTTTTCAGGTGCATTATGCATTATTTATTTAGTCCGGAGAATAGTGTGATAGTTGAAGACGAATGTGTGTAAGGCAAAGTTGATGGTTCTAGTGGCTCCTTCTGGTCAGAACTGATACCAATTTAACTTTCAAAACTTTGTAAAAGTAGCCGAAAAACTTCTAAAAATAGATGAAACGCCAACAAATTGACGTCGCGTTGCCAATAGTTTTTCGGTGGTGGCAGAATTGTGTCCGCCGCCACTGAATTTTATGTCGCCGTGGTTTTGGGGTCTTTTTTCAGCTGCAATGTGCAAGGTTTAATTTGTTTGTAGCATAGTATGATTACAGAAAACGAATGCATGCAAGGCACAGTTGAAGGCTCTAATGGCTTCTTCTGAATTTTCTGAGTTATATAGAATGTTAACAAAAGAAAAAACGTGAAAAATTAACAAAACCAGTGAAAAAAAAAGATTCGCAAATCTAAATGACATCCAAAAAATATAAGTTTTACATTTGTTTAATTATTATATCATCATACTAATTTATTTTTTAATTCTCTTAATAGTTATTATTCTTCAATCATAATATGTTTTATATTTTAGGACTCTCCTGACTAAAATCTGTGTTTATCTAAGCTCCAATGATAGTATTTGACTTCTCATAGTATGTATTATCTCCGATTCATTATTTCTCTTGTACTTGCCACAGATTTTGAAAATGGCCGATCCCATCACAAATTCCGAGTATTATTCTATTGAAAGCGGTTAGTTGCACAGTTAATTTTTTATGTGAGCATAAAATAAAAGCCAATTTATTCTATAAAAAAATTACTTTTTTTCTTTCTTGCTTATCAAGTTTTTTTAAGAAAAAAAATTTAACTTCATAGGTAGCCTACTTGATTCTAACAATTAGGAGCTGAGTGGTGATAAAGTGACTTCTGTGTTAAGCAAATCTCGTTTAAACTAAATTTATTAGCTTTAATTTTTAAGTTTGGCCAGACAATTAAATCATCTGGTCAAGAATTTTAATTTCTGCGTTTTGCTGGACTATAGCTATGGAATTCTCTCCTGGACGGTATAAAGATGGCAGATCAGTTTAGCCAGTTCAAGAGTAAGTTGAAACGCTAGCTTCTGGGAAGTTGTTAATGATTTTTTTTTTGCGATTTTTGATTTATGAGTGAAGTGTGAATATATACAATTAGATTTTAAAGATGGAAACAGCCATCATGTGAAACCCAATGGGTCTACCCAATGATTGTTCAAAGATTAGGTAAGCGTTATTTTGGTTAATAAAGTATTAATTGTTATAAGTCTCTCTTTAAAATTTTAATTTTTTTGTTTTTTTTATTCAGTTTACTATAATAAATTTACCAGGGGGAAGGAGGTCCGGGGATCAGTTCCCATGATTTATTATTATTAATGTTTGGGGACGGGAGGGGTCGTGGGCTCGGAACGACCCGAGGTTACATCCCATTAGTCTTGTAAGAAAATATTGTCAAAAAGTCGGGTTTTTTTGGGGGGGGGGGGCGAGGGTCGGCCATGGAGGGCCAAAGGTAAGTTTCCAAAAATTGTGGAATAAACAGTAGGTAAGAAGTTTTTTTGGGGCGAGGGGGGTCGGACCATACAGAGACGCCCAAGGGTCCGCTCACTCGCGCATTTGAATCAAATATCATTCGTGAGGTTTTTGAGGGGGATTGGCGCTGTGGCTTATCTGATCTTTGAAAGATATTCAAAACCCTTGGATACGAACCTTGTATGTCCCTTGAACACGATATAAAATGCTTGCCCCAGGTCTCTGGGGGTTTGTTTTTATCCTGGAGTTTTTGCCAATCGTTGGACTTTTTTTTTGACAAAATGGCTATTTCAAAAACTCGATCAGATATGTTTAAGATAAAGAATGCGCTCCGGTCCCTTTTTATTCTTAAAAAGGGAACGATAACTTTGGATTTCTAATAGAATAAGCCCCTGAGGAAAGTATAAGATATCTCCTTACATAAAAAACTTATATGCCCCTGTCGGGGGTCTGTCGACCGAGTCCGTTGATTTTGAATTGAATTTATCAAGTTTCAAAAAGGTCACATTTAAGAGCGCGTGGGTTGTGACGTCAATAAATCCATCTAGCTTACGGGAAATCTCTTTTCCCTATATTTTGTCTATTTGAATTCCTCTCCCTTTCTCGAAGAATGTCGCCAGTATTTTCTTCTTAAGTCTGTGTTGAGCAACATGGAAATCAGAAATTTTTGATTGGACGCCTGTCGGGAAGCACCTGTGGGTCAGCGGAGGGGGGGGGGTCTATGGGCTATCAGGTTACTTTTGACTATTAAAAATGGAAGAAGAAAGTAGGTTCTACTTTGAATGAGCCGCCTCCGAAGTTTATGCTACCATTCCTTCCATACAAAAACCTTATGTTCCCCGGGGGTTTAATTCACAGTAGTTTCCCAAAAGTTCTTGGGGGCGGGCTATTTGATCTCGGTAGTGTGTTGTTTATGATAACTGTGCAAATTAATAAAATAGCCTAAATTTGTATAGTTTATGAATTTAAGGTTTTAATTAGTTATATGCTTGTGAGGTTCGTTTAATGTTTCGGGTTTTCATTTGCTTAATAAAAAATGGGTTTTTGAAAACGGATTTTGATAAAAGTCTGAATATACTATAATTTTATAATTTTATGTATACATATAATGTCTGTATATATGCAATTTTACACGTACCTATTAAGAAAAAGCTGTCAGGTTATCTTAGTAAGCTTCATTGTTAAATTTCCCAGTCATTTTTTAATTTTAGTTGTGTCTGAGATATTGATGGTACTTTGTTAGGTAACTACAACAAGCACTTTCATCTCTGAAACACTTTTTCGTTACTAAAATAGGAATACTCTCTCTTGGTCAGTTTCCCTATAGTATCAGGGCCGTGTGAAACGCAAAACGATACCCAAGAATCCAAATGTTCATAAAATGAAGTTATATCTGAAACATCGTTTTTTTTTTGTTGATTGAAATGTATTGGCTAATATTTTATTGGACAAAAATAGGATAAAGGGGCTTCATCTTAAGATTTAACTTTTGCTTTATCTTATTCCAATATGCAATTGTTTGCAAAACCATTTTTTTGTGTTTCATAAAATATTTCACTTGAAAGTGGTTTGGTAGGTTTTGTTACGAAACAATTCGTGGTGACGAACTGTGAGTAAAGGAACTCAGCTCAATAGTAATCGAAACTCTATAAAGTGGAATTTTGATATCAATAGATACAGAAAAAGGATCGGATTTGTATACCAATTTCAAATATATAAGTTTCATTAAGTTTAGTCTTACGCATCAGAGGTTACGAGCCTGAGAAAATTTTCCTTATTTTCGAAAAAAGGATGAAACATCCCAGAAAATTCTCAGAATCTTAATGAAAATCACAATATCGGATTCAGCGTATCAGAGAACCCTAATGTTGAGGTTTCAAGCTTTTATCTGCAAAAATGTTGAATTTTGTATTTTTTGCCAGAATATTTTTTGCACGTTCATTTGTCCTTTTTTTGTACCTTTTTTTTGTGGTGTTTTTCCAGGAGTGATCCAAGAATATTGTGAAAACGCTCATAAAAACTGAAATTAAAAGTTATAGTTTCCTTTTTAAGTGATTAGAAAGATTGGAGAGCAACTAGGCCTCTTCCGCACCCCTTTTACCCCAAAATCGTCTGATTTTTTTTCAGAGAGCCATTTTTTTCATAATAGTTTAAAAAGTCAATAACTATGCCTTTGGTGATAAACTGACCCCCCCACCCCATAGCTCCATGGGAATGGTCTGTAAGTTATAAAAATTACCCATTGTTGAAGCTTAGTGTTTGTTGTTGTGAAGCATATATACATTTTAGGGTAAGAAGAGAAATTTTTTGCCGTTTTTTTCACGGGGGAACTTTCAATGGGGAGGGAGGGTTTGAGGGGGTGAATTTGTCATAAGAAATTATACACTGGGGGAATTTGCCAGAATTCCTATACATTTTTTATCTTTTTATTTCTTGCTTTCTCCTTTCCGTCTCAATTTTACGCTTGGAGTTGTTAGGGGAAATTGCCTGGGTAAATTTTCACTGGGATTAAATTGTCTAAAGGATATATTCGTGGAGAGAGTATTTCTCCGTGGTGGTGAGGCCAGATTTCTTGGGATCATTTTAAAAAGATCAGAAATTAAATATAAAAAGGAGCAGCATTAAAACTTGAAACAAACAGCAACTATTACTTCTGTGAAGGGGTTGTCTCCTCCTAAACACCTCGCTCTTTACGCATAACTTTTAATTTTGTACTAATTCTTTAAGAAGGACTTCTGGAACAATATATTCGTTTAATTGGAACAATAAGAATTTTTATCAAAAGTACTAAAAATTTAGCATAAAGAACGAGGTGTTGAGGAGGAGGCCACCCTCTTCATATACGTGATAATTTTCCTTCGTTTAAGTTTTAATGTTGCTCCTTATTTCCAGTTGAAACAACTTGTTTTTTATTTATTTAATTTTTCAATACGCGTTATAATAAGCATCAAAAGTACGTCTCTATATAGTTTGTACAATTCATATCTATACTGTACATATTTCTTTATTAATTTGGAGATAAATTTGTCACATATATTGATTTTAAGTTGAATTTGAAATAAGCAGAAAATTGGCTGTTATGATTGGAACTGAATAGAAGCTAGACTGAACTGCGTATATTGCTAGAAGAACATAGCGAGTCCTATTGAATCTTTAAAAACAAGGAAAGTCACGTTTTATTAGGTCGTTCAAATAATATTTCAAATCGGGATAAATCATTTTAAAAGAGAGTGAAAAACAATTACAAAAAAAATACCGGATATATGCTGATGAAGTTGTCACTGAATCTGTGACCAAACTATCTAAAATTTATATTGTCATTGCTATTCACTGTTGATGAGGGGGACCGGTATAGAAAACTTCCCGGCTCTATCGTCCATGTTAAGTATTTTTTGCTTGTCTGGTGATAAAAGACGCATAAAGGCATTGATTTTGGTTTTTACCTTTTCCCCTGATCTAGCAACATAACCTGAGTTGGCTTTTTTTTTTTACTGGCCTTTGTAAATTGGGGTTTTTCGTGCAAATTATATTTCAACTTGTCTAAGAAAACGGTACACACAAGTTTAAAAAGTTTAACATGGACTTGCAGAGGATTTTGAAAGAACAACTTGAAATTTTAAGTCTTTTCCTAATTAATTCAAAAAGGAAGTTTTCATTAGTTTATTTGTTTCTACTAAAACTTATTACAATTAGTTTTATCTTAAAATCACCTAAAATAATGCATATTTAGTTTCAATCGGCGGGCCTATATACCAGTCTCAAGATGATTTACGATCAGCGTTTCATCTTGTCGCTGCTGACACTACATGTGAATGTTTCAACATATTATGCAAAAGGGCTGCTCCGTCAATTATATTTCGGTCAAAGATTTTGATAGACGAGAAAAGCAATTAAAGAAGAACCTTGGCATAGTTATTTCACAAACTTTCTTTGTGAAAGATGGTAAAGAACCTCAATAAAAGAGGCATCGCATTGTTTACTGTGTAGAATCACAGGGAAAAACTAAAGCACTAGTACTCAAATGTTGGAAGATCACAACTATCAATACACTTATTCGATTTCAATGAAATATCTCGTCAAGAAGAGACTACAGCAGAACTCTGAACTCCCAAGACTGAAAGTTATAACTGCTTTTCGGAATATAGAATCCAATATTTTTAAAAAATTCTGGCTGGATGATTAATGTGCCATATGTTGTAAAGAGCTACGAAGATTTATTAATCAAACCTGTGTAATTACCTCTTAATTTATTTTGTAGTATGAACCTTTCTAAGATCTTAGACTCATTATAGGTTTTTGTGGTCTTAGGGGCTTAAGTCTCCATTATTTTAACAATATGGCTATCTAAAAAATTCTATCGGATGGATTTTAAGTAAGGTAATTGGGAAGACTGGCTTCTCTCCGGTCTGTTTTGATTATTGAAAAGGGAACTAGAATTCTCAATTCCCAATAGAATGAGCCCCAAACAAAGACATACCATCATTCCTTCCTTAAAAACCTTTTACGCTCCAGGTTCTGGGTGGCTGTATAAACCCGGAGATGTTACTATATGATCTTCGATCTATTTTGCAGGACCATGTAAATTGGAATACGACACCCAGGAATCCAAATGTTCTTACAATGAAGGTATATCTGAAACATTGTGTTTCTGTTTATTGAAATGTATTGGGTATTAATTTATGGGACAAAAATAGGACAAAGGGACTTAGTCTTAAGATGGAATTTATGCTTTACCTTGTTCCACTGTGCTGGCGTTTGCCAGACCGTTTTTGTACTCTTTCATTAAATTTGTTAAATTTTCACTTGAAAGTAGTTTTGTGGGTTTTATTACCAAACAGTTTATGGTAACGAAATTTAAGTAAAGAGCAACCTGGATCAATAGTAAAAGAAACTAAAAAAAATAGAATTTTGATACCAATACATACATAAAAAGAATATGAATTTATTCTCATTTCAAATATATAATGTTCAGTTGGGTTAGTCACACCAAATACGGTTTATGAAAATTTTGTCTAGAACATTCTTTGGTTTTTCAAAAATAGGAACAACTTACCCCTAAAAGTCCGATGACCTTAATGAAAATGCCACCATCAAAATCAGCGTATCATATATTTCCATTTTTGAATTTTCAAGCCTTTCTTTGCAAAAATGTGGAATTTTGTTTTTGTTTTTTCCAGAAAAAAGATCAAGAATGCGTGTTTCTTTGTTGTATTTTCCGTTCTTAGAGATTATCTTATTGACTCATTGATCCTAGGGTTCCATATAGAAGTTATTTCGTGGGTCCCCTCCTTGACCTCGATCTTTTTACTGAAGTCTTTACGTTTACCACATAGCAACTAACCAAATCGTTTGAAAAAGTTCTCGTCATCAGTACACGCGAATTAACAGTCAGTCAAATTATGAAATAAGATGAAATTTTCTTTATGAAAAAGATCAATTGTTTATATTATAGACGGAAAATTTGTCTCTGGTCAAATGAATTTACAATTATGATAATGTCTCATTCAAACGCACATTAAAAATTTCGGGTGCATTTTTTATGTGGCCAAAAGATTGGGGGATATTTAAGACCCGACCTATCCCTGGTTCACCGACCCTCAAATAGAAACTTTTTAATATCTCTCATTTTTTAATACGTTGTGAAATACCAAATAACTTTGGCTCTTTTTATCCACTGAGGCCCCCCCCCGGAGGCCTGGCGGAAGCGTCTTTAAGTGATATAAGTTGTCCATTGTTTACGCCTAGACGTTATTGTTGGGGAGCATGTATAAAGTACAAGTTGGGAAGTTGCATTTACTGTTGTTTTTTTTTCATGGGGAACTCCCTGAAGAGGTAAAGGTCCAGGGGTTGGACATGTCACAAAAAATCATACAGCGGGAGAATTTTCAACAAATTCTATACAAATTTATTTTTACTTTTATTGTTTTTTCTTTTATCGTCACAATTTTACGCCTTGTTAAGTGTCGCTTAACTTAAAAGTTGCTAAGGTTAATTGACTTGGTAAATTTTATCAACACTTGAATTGTCTAGATCACATATCCATGGAGTTTATGACAGATATCCTGTGACTATCTCAAAAATGATCATGAAATTAAGTTCTAAAGATAATTTTTTCAAATTGAAGTAAGGAGCAACATTAGAACTTGAAACAAACAGAAATTATAACGTATATGAAGGTGGTTTCCCCCTCTTCAACACTTTGATCTTTACGCTGAAATTTTAATTTTCTCCCAATTCTTTAAGAAGGGCTTCTAGAACACTATGTTCATTTAAATTGGAACAATAAGAAGTGTTTTTCTAAAGTACTAAAAACTATAGCTTGAAGAGCGAGGGGTTGAAAGAGATATATAATCTGTAAAAACTATAAAAACCACACAAGGCTTATCTTTATTAATTAGAAAAAATTGAACTCAGAGAGTAACTTTCGCTGAGAAGTGTTATTGTTAACATTAGGTTAGCAGCTTCACAAATTTTCCAACTAAATAAAATTAAAAAAGAAATAGACTGATAATCAAAATTGCCCATTAAATTTTTATTATAATATAATATTTTAAGATAAATTTTTATGTTAGCCTTTAGCAGACGTGCAAAGTAATTTGACCCAATTTTGATACTTTCTTTTCATAGGTAGATCACTAGAGTTGCATAACTAAATAATACTCTGGCGACACTGTGTTTTTCTTTTCTTCGACAGGAACTTCTTATAGAAGAAATTGTCGTAGAAAGTTCAAAGATGGCTCATACGATTGGAAATTGGGGTGGCGAGTGCCCTTTTTAAGAGTCAAAAGGAATTAGAGGGCAATTAGCATCCCTTTCGCCACGCCCATCAATCCCCCAAACACATCCAATCAAAATTTTGAGATAGCTATTTTATTCAGCGTAATTGATTTCCAGATAGAAAATATCTTTTTGAGGAGGACACTCCTCCACAACCCTCAGGGCAAGCGTTTATAAGTTATGCCCTGAGGGCATATAAGAACAATGTTGGCACAATGTACCCTTTATTGTTTTTTTCCTTTAGAGAAGGCCACTTCATATGGAAAGGTTGTCATAGAGACTTCAAAAGGGGCTCCTTCGACTGAAAATCGAGAGTTCTAGGGCCCTTTTTAATAGTCAAAAGTGATTGGAGGGTAACTAGCCCCACGCCCATCACTCCCCCAAACACATCCAATCAAAATTTAGAGATACCCATTTGGTTCAGCGTAGTTGATTTCCAGATATAATATGTTTTCGAGGAGGTCACTCCCCCACAACCCTCAAGACAAGGATTTTAAGCCATACCCTGGGGGCATATAATGTTTTTATAGAAAGTGTTGTTGTAGAAACTTCAAAAAGGGCTCATTTGAATGGGAAATCAAATGATTAGTTCCCTTTCCAATAGTCAAAAGTGATTGGAGGGCACCTAGTCCTTCACGCCCATTATTCCCCCAAACATACCTAATCAAAATTTTTAGAGAGCTATTATGTTCAGCGTAGTTGATTCCCTGATATAGAATATGTTTTCAGGAGGACGTTCCCCTACAACCTTCTGGGCAAGGGTTTTAAATTATGCACGGAGAGCTTTTATGAATGATTTTGAAGCAATGTAGTGTGTATCATTTTTTTTTTCCTTTAGAGAAAGGTACTTCATAAAGAAGGGGTCGTCTTTGAAACTTCAAAAGGGGCTTATTCGATTGGAAATTGAGAGTTCTAGTGCTCTTTACTATAGTTGAAAGTGATCGGAGGGCAACTAGTCCCCCACGCCCATCAGTCTCCCAAACACCTCCCCTCAGATAGAAACTATGTTTTTGAGAAGGACATTCCCCCACTTGTCTCGAGGCAAGAGTGTCAAGTTATGCCCTGTGGGCATATCAGGTTTTTATAGAAGGTTTTGTCGTAGAAACTTCAAAACCGGCTCATTTGATTGGACATTCGAAGGGCTAGTACCCCTCTCAATAGTCAAAAGTGATTGGAGGGCAACTAGCCCCCCCCCCCTCACGCCCATTATTCCCCCAAACACATACAATCAAAATTTTTAGATAGCTATTTTGTTCTTTGGGGGGTTGTTATCGTTAAATTAGATGTTTCTGCGGACCACACTCCCCCACTATCCACAGGGCAAGTGGTTTCAGTTAAGCACTTGGGATATATAAGGTTTTTTATACGATGTAGTTGGATAACCTTCAAAAAAGGGTGAGTCGTATATACAATCAAAGAGCTCATGCCTAGCGTGATAGTCGAAAGGGTGTAGTGGGCAACTAGCCCCCCTCCCCCCCACGCCCATCTTCAATCTAAACACAGCCAATCAAAATTTTGAGATGGCCTTTTTTCAGTTCAGTGGGTTTAGAGATAGAAAATATACTTCCGAGAGGAACACTCTCCCAGCTCCATCGGTGCGTTGTTTTTAAGCAAGGCCTAGGGGGCATATAGAGTTTTTAAAGAAGGTGTTGTCGACGAAACCTCTAAATAAAACTCATTCGATTCGAAATTCAAAGCTCTGGGACTCTGTTTATTAGTTGAAAGGGATTGAAGGGGGACTAGCCCCCCTCCCACGCCCAAATCAAAATTTTGAGATAGCCATTTTGTTCAGTGTACGTGATTTCCAGATAGAATATTATTTTTTAGGAGGACACTCCCCCACAACCCTCAGGGCAAGGATTATAAGGTATGCCCGGGAGGCATATAAGGTTTTTATTGAATTTCTTGTAATAGAAACTTGAAAAAGGGCTCATTAGACTGGAATTTTGAATATTGAGCACCCCTTTTAATAGTCGAAAGAAAGTGGAGGGCAACTAACCCCCCTATCGAACCCACATTTTCCCCTAGCACCCCCAATGATAAGTTGAATATAGCCAGTTTGTTGAACGTAGGTAATTTCCAGGTAGACAATATATTTTTTGAGAAGTCCAATCCCTCACATTCCCCAGGGAAAGGATTACAAGTTGTGCCCTGGGAGCGTATAAGATTTTGAATGAAATCGTTGTAGTAGAAACTTGAAAAAGGACTCATTTGATTTGTAATTGAAAGGGATAGTAGTCTTTAAGAGAGCCAGTATGGATTGGAAAGAAACTAACCCCCATTTCATGCCCGCTTTGTACCCTCAAAACGTCCATAAAAATTTTTAGATAGTTTGTGTACTAACATGAGTATAAAGATGCGGAGATTATGTGTTTCAGGTTTTAAAACCCGCCCCTCACCACCCTCAGGGAAAAGGTTGCAAGTTATGCCCTGGGTCTCTTAAATATTCTTTGGAAGCGTTATCGTAGATACTTCAAAAGCACTCATTTAAATGGAAATTGAAAGGGCTAGTGCCTTTTTTAATAGTTGAAAATGATTGGATAGCGACAAACGCCCCTCTCACGCCCACCCTTTTCCAAAACACATCCAATCAAAATTTTGCAGGCCAAACTATAAAGTCTTAAAAAATGAAAAGATTTAAACTATTATTTTCTTTTTCCCTGAAAAGACTATGTCAGACCTGAAAAGACTTTTTCCCTAAAACGAACAAAATTAATTTAAAAAACTTTTTCCACAAAATAAGTTTTTCAAAGAAAAGTAAAGAACTCCATTAAACAAAAAATTAGCAAAAATAAAATAAGAAAGTCTACCAAGTGATAAACAACCATAACTAAGCATTGATAAACAAATGAAACCCAGAACGAATAAAAATTACATTAGTAAACAACAATATAAGATATAATTTTATGTGCATTGTCAGTTTAATATACATAGAACTACGTTTATTAGTAAAAAGGTTTATATTATTTGATTTTTTATAATTATAAAAAGAAAAACATTTATTTTTTTTCAGTAGATCATAAATTTTGTTCTGTCACTGGAAGGCATAGGGATTTTATGCCCAGCTTATTTTAATTTCTGTTCGTTTTGGGTTTCATTTATTTATTGATTCTGATTTGTGGTAGTTGCACGCTTTGTAGATTATATTTTTGGTTTTATTTTGGCTAATTTTTTGTTTAATGGAGTTCTTTACTTTTCTTTGAAAAAGTTATTTTGAGAAAAAAGTTTTAAAAATTAATTAACTTAAAAGACAACAGCTTTTGTTTTGTGCTTCCATCATAATTACAGCCTTGGAGTTGAATTACTATTGAATATAGTATTTTAAATGTTACCTCAGTTAAATTCAATATGATATTATATAAAATTTGATCTTGTTTCAAAAATTCAATAGATATAAATTTTCGAAGCGCAATAGTAAAATTACTGGTAAATTGTTTAGATCAGAAGATAGGAATAATTGCACTGATATATATATCTATATATATACTATATCGAATAAATAATAATAATAAAGTATTATATACTTTATATATATAATTATATATATATTTGATCAACTATATATATCTATTTGATCATGTTATATAGAGAATTAGTATGAAAAATTATCCGGCCTAGTTCGTTTTGTTGCAGAAAAATGATAAACGAAAAATGTAAAACAACGCAGATATTTCGCGTGTATCCAAACAAGGCTTCTTCTGCGCGAAAGAAACAAAGGAGGAACAAGATAAAAAAAAAAAGCTAAAACTAAAAAAACAATAAAACCACCACCAAAAAAAATACATACATATATATACAATTGGCGCAAACTCATCCACGCAGGGAAAAGATGCTATTATAGGGTTACTTCAGTGAGGACACCAGAGTAACTGAGGGAAAATAAAAAAAACTGAAAATTACTTGAATTGTTCTGTTACGATATAATCCTTTTATTGGCTATTATTGAAGCAAATCGTTTTGGTCTAGCAGGTAAAGTAGTCCCCTGGTGGATATTTAAAATCTTAACTCCCCCATTGACTGTTGATTATCATAAATTCGGTCCATATTTAAATTACCTGTGTCTCTATTTATCGAAAGGTTAGCAAATATATGTTTTTTTTTATTTCTATGGCTTCTCTTGCCCATTGTGGGTACCCCTTATCATTTGAAATAGCTAAGGCCTCATCAAATTTTACAAAGTGATCTGGTTGAAACCAAATATGTTCTGCTAAGGCTGAAACGAAAGTATCCGGAGGCTTGCTTAATTGTAGGGTTTTTTCTATCGAATTTCGATGTTCAATAAATCTTTCAGCAAATTGTTGGTTGAGTCCTACCAATATAGAACTTCCCACAAGAACACGGAATTTTATTCACCCCACTTATTAAATTTCCCCGGGTGAAATCTTTCCAGAATTAAAAAAAAAACTACCCATTGGTCTCAACGATTGGAAACATGTATTAATGTTAAATTTACGCAAAATCCGTGAAAGTTTCTCACCCAAATCAGGCACATATGGCAATGAAATGAAGCTTTTTGATACATTTAAATCTGAAGACTGAGAAACCCCAATAACCCTACTATCATGTTTAACACGTCTATTTTAAATTATTTTGTCAATGAACTTAATTGGGTAATTGTTACAAAACAAAATATCCCTCAAGTATAACAATTTCGAATCCAGAAATTCCTGGGAACGAATTCTAAAGGCTAGCTGTAGAGGCTCTATCCACTAGTGAAATTACAACCCCCCGTTTCACCGACATAGGGGTGCAAGAATGAAAATTCAAATATTGTCCGTAGGTTTTTTTAAAAATCGAGAAAAGTAAATGGAGATCCATTTTAATTAATAAAATATCCAGAAAAGGTAATTTATTATTTTCCTCAAACTCAAATGTAAATTTAATAGTGTTATCAAAACTATTCAAATGCTTACAAAATAGGTCTAAGGAGTCCAATCCAGGTTTCCAAACGCAAACTACATCATCCATGAACCTACCCCAGAAACAAGGGTAGATTCTAAAACTGTGTATAGCGGAAGTTTCAATAGAATCTATGAAAAGATTTGCCAATAAAAGAGATAGAGAAGCCCCCATAGGTAACCCAAAAATTTGTCTATAAAAATCCCTTCTAAAACCAAAATAAAAAGAAAATTCATTTACTAGGATAATTAGTTTTTAAGTGACTTCAATATCCAAAGTGACGAAAGTAATGTTTTCCATTACATCAAAGTATTTTTCTAATTTGCTTTTTAAAATGTCTTGCCACATTTTTAAATCACAATTTGAATGCGTAAACACAACATCGAAACCACAAAGAATTGAACTTTCCTCCAACGTGAAATTTTTTAATTTATTAGTAGGATCAGTAGATTTTTTTAAATATGATGTTTATGTTCCGGAAAGTGGACGCAATGCAATCGACAGCCATTTTTCGAATTTAAAAAGAGTGGACGAACAAGTTGTTTTTTGTCATGGCTGGCCAGTTTGGCTTAAGATATTTTAATAAGGTCTCACTTTGTTAATCACTGTCAGCATGGAAGGAGTTGTCGTAGAAACTTTTGAAGGTGCTCATTCAGCTGAAAATTGAAACTTTTGGTGATTTTTATAAGGGTAAAAGGGCCTGATACCATCCTATCTCCCTCTAAGGCCCTTTTTCGCAACCCTTCATGCAACAATATGCGATTAAAATTAGGTATTACGTTCAAAACAGTCAAAATATCATGAAATTTTTCAATAGCACCCCCGTCTGTTTTGTTATACCCAGGGTATAGCCCCCCACATTTTTTTCGTGTCCATCTCTTCATATCAGATATATGAATCTGAATTGTAAGATTTGCTTCTCCCTTCCCCTCAATTAGTTTCAAACAACCCTTTCAACAAGCCCTGAAAGTTTCAACTTAATACCCTCGGCTGTGCTTAGGCTATTGCTGATAGTATATTTTAACAACCCTCGTGCAAATAACATGCTCTGATGTTGATCAATAGCCCCCTTAAAATTACCTGATATTAGTTATAAATAGAAATGGTGATAGTCGTAAGTAATTGACGTCAAACTAATGAATGGTCGCAGCCGTTGTCAAAGTAGCTTCAGTAAGGGGTTTGAAAGTTTCTAGTTAAAGCCTTGTCTATTCCTAAAGTATGATAGGTACACCTTTTTGTATAAGCCATTTAGACATAGTGACCTTCGATCAAGTAAAAATGCCCCTCAGCATTCACACTAGGGTTTAATATTGATGCACTAAATCTTTTGAAATACAACTGTGTTGAACTATTCCTTTATCTCTCAGAGACAAATCCTTTATTAACAATCAACATATAGCATAATCTATAAACTTTCAAATAATTTATCCTAAATATGCGTACTATTTCTGGTCAGTGTTTTATCAATTGCCCTGATGTTTTTCTTCAATTAATTTTTTTTTACTCCTTCTTCAACGTAACTAAAGGATATTGCTGAGAGTAAAAAAAATTTATTCTTATCTGTCTGCTTTTTACCTTTTTTGGTGATTTTGACTTTTAAAATCAGGTGATAACTTGAAACCCTGCTATTCAAACTTTCCTTACTCAAGGTAAAAACCCCCTTCTAATCCCATTTGCATTCGTCAAAAGATAACTGCCCGTTTTTTTACTGTAAAATCTCTTCTGCATAGATAATTTTCGGTAATCATACAGTCCGGCCTTTAAAGGATTTATCCCTTTTGAAGTGGTATGTGTAAGAACTGAGGAAAACGTGACTTTCGTTTTTTTTTAATACAAAGCTTTGCGTCTGTTCCGAAAATTTACCTTTAATACATGATGTGTATTCTGTTAGCTATTAGTACTTTATGCACAGTAATTCCTGAAATTTTTTTTAATTTTTACTATCATCCACTTATTATTTAATTTACAACAGATTGTACTTTCTGATCGTTTAGTGTTTCTTTTTCGCTCTTTTTTTGCATTAGAGTAACTAATTTTAAAAGCTAAAATAGCCTTTTAAAATCATTATTAGGGAGAGAAGTGGTATCAAAAATGAGATTAGTTGTTAAAACATATCGAAACATATGCTATTGTTTTCTGTAGACTTTTAAAACATATTGAAATATTTATTTTTTGTTTTCGGCTTATTGAGCTTTGGTTTTTGTTTTATGCGGTTTTTGTTTTGTTTTTTTACTCTGCAGGCTTTTAAAACATATTGAAAGATGTGTTTTTTGTTATTTTCTTTTTTTTTGTTTTTTTTTTAACTCTATAGAGTCAAAAAAAACTACGAGCTTTTTCATTATAAAAAAATACGAGTTATCATTATGAGGGAGAGAAGAGGGATCGAAAATAAAACTAGTTAAAACATATCGAAACATATACTGTTTTTTCCGTAGACTTTTAAAACATGTTGGAATATTTATTTTTTGTTTTCGGTTTATTGAGTTTTGATTTTTTGTTTTATTCGTTTTTTGTTTTGTTTTTTACTCTGCAGGCTTTTAAAACATTGAAAGATGTGTTTTTTGTTTTCGGTTTATTAAATTTTGTTTTTTGTTTTTTTTTAACTCTATAGGGTGAAAAAAAACTCTAAAATTTTTTTCCATTGTGAAAAAAATACGAGTTATTAATCTGAGGGAGAGAAGAGGGATAGAAAATAAAATTTGTTAAACATATTGAAACATATACTGTTTTTTCTGTAGACTTTTAAAACATATTGAAAATTTTATTTTTTATTTTCGTTTTATTGAGTATTGATATTTTGCTTTATTCGATTTTTTTTATTATCTTTTTTTTAACTCTATAGACATTTAAATTTTAGGGGAATTATCACCACACGTGTCTGGAATTCACTTACAGGGAAATATGTCACTAAGAAGGACCGAAAAAAAAATTAGATAAAACATTTTTAAACATTGACTGTTTTTTCTGTAGACTTTTGAATCATATTGCCAATTTTATTTTTTATTTTCGTTGTTTTGAGTATCTATATTTTAGTTTATTTGATTTTTTTTTAACTCTTTACAATGTTAAATCTTAGGAGACTTATCAACACACGTGTCTGGAATACACTTACAGGGAAAAATGTCACTAGATGTTTCAAAAAATCCATCTAACGGTGGTTTCTGACCTGCATGTGCAGCTGTATCTGAAGTAAAATGCTTGAAAATCGGAAAAACCGGCTTGAACACTTGTCTGCACTGTAAAAAGTATAGAAAGTTGAAAAGATATAAAAGGACTAATAAAGAGAGAAAAACATATAAATGTGAGGCATGTGACAAGATATTTACTCGAATGCAGCTTTTGAACCTGCACCAAAGTGTGCATACTGGTGAAAAGCCGTTTAAGTGTGATGTGCGTGATAAGACCTATTCTCTGGCACAACATTTGAACACACATCAAAGAACGCATACTGGTGAGAAACCGTTTAAATGCGATGTGTGTGATAAGACCTTTTCTCTCACACAACATTTGAACACACATCAAAGAACCCATATCGGTGAAAAGCTGTTTAAGTGTGATGTGTGTGATAAGACTTTTTCTCTTTAACAACATTTGAACACACATCAAAGAACCCATACCGGGGAGAAATCCTTTAATTGCGATATATGTGACAATACCTTTTCTCGCTCCGATAATTTAAACACACATCAAACAACGCATACAGGTGAGAAAGTGTTTAAATGTGATGTATGTGACAAGACCTTTTCTCAAGCTTCAACCTTGAAAACACATCAAAGAATTCATATGTGACCAATTCTTTCGTCAAGCAGGATAGTTGAACGAACACCAAAGATTACAAACGGAATAGTAGCCAATTCATGTTTTTATGTATCTATGTTATCCATGCGAGAAATTTTTTTTGCAAGTTATTTGAATACCTTGCAAAGACTGCAGTCAGGTGAAAAATCTTTCATATGTGATATGTGCAGAAAAGCTTTTGATTTTTCAATTTTCACAGGCATTGAAAAGTACATAGAGGAGTAAAGGAAGATTGTTGTAACACAAGCTGTATTCTCGGTGGTTTGTGGCTAGTATTCTCACAACCACTTAGTAATACATTGAATTAGTTTTTCTTTCAAATGTTTTTCCATGTATTTAGTTTACTTAGCAATTTTATCATCATCCTGTGAAAAGTAGTGATACATGTTTGCTTGATTGTAACAAATGTGATGAATGCAAGAAATGCTTATTTACGTCAAGATTTTTCAATGAGCTCCAAAGAGTTTGTACAGGTGAGAAACTATTCAAAAGATTATTTGTTCAAGAAGTGCTTACCTTAACCAGACTATAACACGCAAAGAGAGTGTGTACATGTGAGATCCCATTTAAGTGTGATTTGTGCAAAAGAGTATTTTCATTTAAGTCTGCTCTGAATTAACATCTAACAACCTATTCCAGAAAAAGTCTCTAAATTTATAGACTATTAGAAGAAATTTGGAACGATAGTAATCTTTATTTAAAGAAGAAAACTTGATGAAAAATTAATTTTTCAAAGAAAAGTATAGAGCTCCATTAAGCCAAGAATGAGCAAAAATAAAGTCAAATGACCTTCCAAGTGTAAAATTACCACAAATCACTATCAATAAATAAATGAAACTCAAAGGGAACAGAAATTACAATAAATAGCCAAGTCAAACTCGAAACGAGCAAAAATTAACGTGATTAGGGCTGATGTCCCCAATGCCTTCGCAAGACCAGACCCCATTTTATATCTTTCGGAAAAAGGAGCAACAAAAAAACAAATGACCGTTGAATGTCTGTTTAATTGACATTTACTGATATTCATTTTTTAAATTTTTGATAATTTTTATTTATGAAAGTAAGTAAAATTTAACATTTTAAGTGTATTTTGTTTTCAATTCTCTTAAAATTTCGATCGAAAATGTTTTGGAGAAGGATAGGATTGGGGGGGGGCTGATGTTACAACATTTAGTATTGGCCCTGAAAATTGGATTTAAAACTTCTAAAAACCTGGAACCCATTTTATTCAACGTCTATACAACTACCCTTTCCATAAAATTCTTATATGCCCTGGACATCCTTTAAAATTCGGGCCGATGGGCACTGGGGGCATCTGGGCTCCCTAAAAACATTGCTATGTTATTTTTTGTACTATTGGCTACCAAATACTTTCCTTACAATTACAATTTAATGGGTTTTGGGACCAAAAGATGTCAAAGAGGGGGCTAGATGCTCTACATAATGTCCGACTTATAAAAGGAAACTACAACTATTAACTTAGAACCAAATGAGCCTTTTCTTAAGTTCGCAGAGCCACTCCTTCAATAAAAACCGTATATCCCCCTGGGGCACAATTTACAACACGTACCTCTAGCTTGTGAGGGTTTCTGTCCACCTCAAAGAAATCAGTATATGATCTTTAGAGTATATTTTAACAAATGGATATGTTAAAAATTTGTTGAGATATATTGGTGTAAATTAAAACGTTGGAGGGAGGTGCCGATAATTTAAACTATTAAAAGGGAAAAAGAAAAAAATGATTTTGATTCATATGAGCCCCCTCCGGAGCTTACAAATTCCGTAAAAACGTTCTTTGCCCTCAGGGTATAACTTATAACCCTTGTGCTGAGGGTTCTGGTAGGTGGCAGGGGGCGATATCCTCAAAGACTTAATTTCCAGTTCTTTCATCTACATTGAACAAAATGGCTATCTCAAGATTTTAGATGTGTGTTGGGAATTGATTGGCATGGGGGTGGGCTTTCGGCCCTCTAATCACTTGACTATTAAAAAAGGACCTTTTAATTTCCAATTGCATCATCAGTTACATCAGTAACTGACAGAACCGAAACATGGTAACATCAGTTGCTGAACCTTACAACTTTTTGTGTTGCTGAAACTTCCTACATCCCCAATTTGGAAAACTTGTAGATACCCGATACTATGTCTGTACTCTGTGAGTATTTTAGTATGAGCAGTCCTTAGATACTAACGCCGGTAAGAATTAAGTTATATAACACCAGAAGAGATGTTTTTTCACCTTTGCTGTCATTTAAACCAAAACTACTCGTTCCCCTAAACAAACACCTATCTAGATGATAGAAAATTCTGAAAAATCAACTGATTTTTATTCAAGCACAGATATATTGAGGAAGTTGCTGTTTAGCCAGAAGTTGTAGGCTAGATTTCTATGGAAAGCTTAAAACTTGTCCAAGTTTATACCTTGTTAGTACACTGCAGGACAAGGTCTAAGAATTTTTTGCTAATTTTTTGGGCGAAAAAATGTAAAACATAGACCACTAATTGGTAAAGAATTAAGCGAATCATGCTGTTCGAATTCAGGTCAAATATTTAACAATAACCGGACTGTGAAATTCTCAATTCTGAAGCGTCGAAATCTCAATTAGCTCTCACATAAATATAGAATTTCACCAACAATGGGTAAAGACCACTAATTGGTAAAGAATTAAGACTACCATGCTATTCGAATTTAGGTAAAAGTTTCACCAACAATCGGACTTAGAATTGGGGATGGATGAACAGGGGGAAATTATTCAACTCAATAGATTGATAATCTTTTTAATTTTGATATTCTGTAGGACTAAAGCCATCCTGACCCCATCCTGTTACACCTTTTGACATTTATTAAAATTGATCTTCTAATTTATTATAAAAATTTATTTATGTTCTATTATGTTTTAACAGTTTATATATTTAGATAAATTAGGCCTATTTTTTTATTAATTTGTGTATAATATTTCTTCATAATTGTCTATAAAAGAAGAAAAACAGGCTGTCACAGATCTTTACTACGAGAAATTTTCTGATTAATACTATCTAGGCTCCGTAGCTCTAATTGAAGGACGGTGTCTTAATGTTCATAAATTTCAAACAGATCCGCTTAAAAAAATAAATATTTCGTTCTAAGAATATGCTTAATGAATTTTTCTACAAATTTTTTTTTCCTTTATAAGTCCCTTTCCTCTACCTCTTATCAAATAAAAATTTCAAGTCCATTAGATCCTCAGTCAAATAAAGTTTCAACTGGGTCCCTTAAGCTATAAACGTATCCCTTAGCCAAACCCTGTGGATTGTAAGCGCGTCCTTTGGACATTGTGGATGCAGATAGTGTCCTTTAACGTAATTTAGCTTTAACTTCAACTTTAATTACCCGACATATTCTGAAAATTTAAATTCAGTACCCTTTGTCGATCCTAAGATATCGTATATATAACTGTAAAGCAACGTGGAAGTGTCTTTTAATTTAGTTTTTTTTTAAACCGTCAACCATCCGCGGGAGTTTCAATTCGATATATTTAGGCATTATTTAAATATTAAAAATGTATTCTTTTATCCAACAAGATTAATACATTGTCTTTTAATCTGGTACAACCCCTGTAGCTCTCCCTGAAAATTTCAACTTGATACTTGTAGCCTTTTTTAGGATATTGATGGTACGCACTTTTGACAACCTGGATGCACATAATGCCTTTTCATTTTATTAAAAATCACCATCAACATTCCTTGAATTCTGTAACTAATGCCATTAGCCGTTCCCTAAAACTTCGATTTATGACGCTTAGCCGTTTCTAGGAATTCATAGATATACCCTCTCAAGTTTTGAATGCTCTCCATGTCTTATGATTCAAGTCGCTATCCCCTAAAAATTTCAACTCAATACCAATAGCTGTTTCTGAGATATTGCAGATTTGGCTTTTGACACTCTAGATGAGCATAGTTTCTTTCGATTTACTTTAACATTTTCCTCAACTTTCCCTGTAATCTTCAGCTTAATATTCTAAGCCATGCCTGGGATAAACTATGTGCATATAGAGTTTCTGTTTAGTTCAATATTCCTCTTAACATTCTGAGGAGAGTTTTGACTTGTTGCCATTAGCCATTTTTGAGTGTTTACAAATTCACTCTTTGCACTTAGTATCTTATCATTTGATTTAACAGCCTGCCCCCCTATATTCTCTGAAAGTTTCTACTTATTTTACGTAGTAAGATAAGTACTTATGTATTTGATACATGTATTTGATACCGTTGCTGATGTATTACAGATCCTTCCTTATGACAACTTGGATGTACACGATGTCCTTAGAATTATTTTACCTTCTCCCGAAATTTTTATGATAATACACTTAGCCGTTCATAAGATATTGAAAATGACCCATTTGACTACCTTGTTGTACATTATGATTCTGTTATAAATGCCATGTAAGTTTCAACTTTATGAACCTATTGTTTTTTAATACTGCAAAAATACTGTTTTGACAACATCGAAGCACATAGTATCGTCTGGTTTAGTTCAACATTCCCCTCGGCATATACTGGAAGTTTCCAGTTAGTACCCCTATTCGTTCCTATATATGTTCGTATATATAGTAAACAGGTGATTTTTGCGACCAGGATGCATGCAGGGTCTTTTGAGCTACATGAACATTCCTCCTAGCATTTCCTGAAACTTTCAACTTTATACTCTACCACTGTTGAGATATTGAAAATACGCCCTTTCAACAATCTGGAAGCAGGTCTTTCATTCCATTTGTTTCATCATGCTTCTCAACACTCCATTAAAATTTTGAATTGGCAACCTTGACCGTTCTTCAGTACTGAAAATACGCCTTTTTGACAATTTGTTTGAACATGGTGTCCTTTTAATTACTTTCCTATCTTCCTCAACGTGTCCTGGAAGTTCCAAATCTATACAGTCAGCCGTTTGTGAGACATGGCAGATACACCCTTATGACAACTAGGATACGCATACAATGTCTTGGTTTAGTTCAATATCCTCCTTAACTTCCCCTTGATTTCAACTTAATACGTTAAGCCGTTCCTGAGATATTGTAGGTATGCCCCTTTGGCAAAGCGTTTGAACATTGTGTCCTTGGATTTGATTTTAGGTCCCCCTCAGCATGCCTTGCAAGTTGTAAGTTAATGTAGCCGTTCCTGAAATATAGCCAAGTATTTTGACAATTAATGTCCTTAAGACTTCCCCTTCTATTACCTCTTCTATACCCCCTGAAATGTCAGTTACTTCTATGAAATTTCTGGGTGTTACCATCTCTTGACTTAACGCTCTTGCTCGGCAGGGTCGCCAGCGTAGAGGGAACGAGTTGAAAACACTATTAGTCGTTTCAGAGCAGCTCTGTTCAAGGCTGCTTGGAGGGGCCATGTTTGGTTCGATGTTGCGGTTTCAAAGGTTTTGCTTTATAACGTCAGCCCATCTGGTGCATTGCCTCCCTCGAGGACGTTTTCAGACAATCGAGGGATTGAAGTCCGATATGATCCTAGTAGGGGTAGTTGGTGAGAGGCGGAGTAAGTGGCCGTACCATCTTAGAGAACGAGCTTCTTCTTGGGCGTAGAGGTTTGCCAACTTGAAAATCCTCAGGGTCTCAATATGGCGGATCGTGTGATACTGTTTGACGCCTTCAGCTTGAGAGAGGTGTCAATTTTGGATGGCATCGACCTTTCTTAGCTGTATCTGCGTTATTGCCCTGGTCTCATACGTGTACAGCATGATGCTTGAGACTGTGGCGCTGTAGATACGGGCTGTTGTAAGGTGACTAATTTGCGGTTTGTGGGAGACTGCTCTTAGAAGCCGTCAGAACACAGAGTTTGCCTTGGCTGATCTGGCTGAGATTTCGGCATTAATTGCGCCATTTGATTACATAATTGATCCGAGATAAGTGAACTGCCTTATCACGTCAACCGCTTGGCCGTTGATCGCAACAGTTAAGGGTGATTCAGATGCCGTGTATTGTACTGGCAGGTGTGCGTTTAACTGAACCACAAGCAACTGAATCCGTGTAACTGAACCACCGTACAACTGAACCCCCGTATAACTTAACCCCTGTGCAACTAAACCATTGTGTAACTGAATCACTGTGCAACTGAATACAACTTAACTAAACCCCTGTGCCACAGAACCCCATTTCATTGAACCCCATGTAACTAAACCCCCATGCACCTAACCCCCTGTACAACTGAACCCCCGTACAACTGAACCACCGTGTAGCTGAACCCCCGTGCAGCTGAACCCCCGTGTAACTGAACCACTGCACCGAAGCAGGTAATTAACCTTTTTGAAACCAAACGATAAACAACTACGAGCGTAGAAAATGCCACAAAATAAAAACAACAAAATAAGCAAAGTGGTAAAAAAAATTACAGTTTGTAGACGGTAAGAGCCGCTGTTTACCCCCCCCCCCCTAAAAAAACATCCTTTAAGGATAATACCTCACGGAAAATAACACCTCACGGAAAATCCCCCCTCCCAGGAAATGCTTACCCGTGGAAAATCCCCCCCCCCCCCAAAAAAAAAAAGATACCTGTTACGGTTGTGTAGTTTCCAATCACTCTTGATTTATAAAAAAAAACAGAAATCCCTGGGGATTATCAAACAATTTCTACCTCCATCCTCGTGTCGTAATAGTCTTTTCAGGGAAAAAGAAAATAATACTTTAAATCTTTTCTTTTTTTAAGATTTTACAGTTTTACGTACTATTTTTATGCTAGAGGAAAGTTCTAAGCAATTTTCAACAACATACAACCTTCTAAAAATCTGGACAAAAACAATAGTCTTTAACACTGTTTCATACATCCTCTAGTTGTCATAGAGTAGAGAACTCGATACCATTTGCCAAAGAAAACTATTTACTTTCTTTGATTGATTGGATACACCTGAACTATTTTCATTTGGTTAAATTTTAAGAGCAGAAATGGGAGGGTTGGCGTGGGAGGTTGGGAGTTGAAGGGAGATTAGTTGCCCTCAAATCACTTTCATCTATTAAAAAGGGCATCAGCCCTTTCTATTTTCAATCGAATAAGCTCTTTTCGAAGTTCCCACGACAACTCCTTCGATACGAAGTGCCCTGGTCTAAACAACAACAAAAATAATACATTATACCCACATCGATCTTTACTATTAAAATGAAAAGCCTTCCAATCACTTCCAACTTTTAAAAAGGGCACTAGGCCTTTCGATTTCCAATCAAATGATACCTTTTGGAAACGACAGCGCTTTCTATAAATACCTTATTTGCCCCCAGGGCATAAATTACAACCCTTACCCTAAGGTCTGTTAGGGTGGTTGTCATCCTCTGAGACCGAATTTCCAGACATTTCAACTACGTTAAGCAACATGGCTATCTCAAAATTTTGATTGGATGTGTTTGGGGAAATGGTGGGCGTGAGAGGGGCGGTAGTCGCTCTCCAATCACTTTCAACCTTAAAAAATGGGCTTAGCTCTTTCAATTTCCAATCAAATTAGCCCTTTTGAAGTTTCTACGACAAAACTTTCAATAAAAATCATATATGCCCCCAGGGAGTAACTTACAACCCTTGCCCTTAGTGCTGGGGGGGATGTCATTCTCAAAGACCCAATTTCCAGAACTTTCTACTACGTTGAACAAAATGACTATCTGAAGGTTTTGATTGGATGTGTTTGGAGGAATGGTAGGTGTGATAGGGGGGTTAGTTACCCTCCAATAACTTTCGACTATTACAAAGGGCACTAGCCCTCTCAATTTCGAATTGAATAAGCCCCTTTTGAAGTTTTACGACAACTCTATCTATAAAAACCTTATATGCCCCAAGGGCAGAACATACAACCTTTGCCCTTGGGGCTCTGGGGGGTTTGTCATCCTTTAATACATAATTTCCAGATCTTTCAACTACGTTGAACAAAATGGCTATCTCTAAACTTTGATTGAATGTTTTTGGGGAAATGGTGGGCGTAAGAGGGGTGTTAATTACTCTCAACTCACTTTTGACTATTAAAAAGGGCAATTTCAATTTCCAATCAAATGAGCCCTTTTTGAAATTTCTGAAATTTTTGAATTTCCTTGCCCTGAGGGCTGTGGGGGGCTGGAGGGTTTTCATCCTTAAAGACCTAAATTCCAAAACTTTCAACTACGTTGAATAATATGGCTATCTAAAATATTGATTGGATGTGTTTGGACAAAAGATGGGCTTCAGA
The DNA here is from genome assembly GCF_049724085.1 of Artemia sp. Qi Xiang Cuo. Taxonomy (NCBI): domain Eukaryota; kingdom Metazoa; phylum Arthropoda; class Branchiopoda; order Anostraca; family Artemiidae; genus Artemia; species Artemia sp. Qi Xiang Cuo. The sequence continues at coordinate 12,935,093 of NC_142803.1, forward strand.
GGGGAGTTAGTTGCCTTCAAATCACTTTTAACTATTAAAAAGGGCACTGGCCCTTTGAATTTCCAATTGAATGACTCTTGAATTTCCAATTGAATTGAATCACTTGAGCCCTTTTTCAAGTTACTACGACAAAGATTTCAACAGAAACCTTATATGCCCCCAGGGCATTACTTATAACCCTTGCCCTGAAGATTCTGGGGGAAGTTTCTTACTCAAATGTATTCTTTCCTGAACTTTGAACTGCGTGGAACAAAATGGCTATATCAAAATCTTTATTGGATGTGTTTGGGGAAATGATGGGCGTGGCAGGGGGGGTTAGTTGCTTTCCAATCACTTTCTACTATTAAAAAGGGCACTAGCCATTTCAATTTCCAATCGAATGAGCCCTTTTTGAAGTTTCTACGACAACGCGTTATATAAAAACCTTATATCTTCCCTGGGCATAATTTACAACCCTTGCCCTGAGGGCTGTGGAGGGGGGCGTCATCCTCAAAGACCTCATTTTCAGAACTTAAAACTGCGGTGAATAAAGTGGATATCTAAAAGTTATTAGGGAAAAGGTGGGCGTGAGAGCTGGTTAGTTGACCTCTAATCACTTTCGACTATTAAAAAGGGCACGAGCCCTTTGAATTTCCAATCGAATTAGAATTTTTTAAAGTTTCTACGCCAACGCCTTCTATAAAAAACCATATATGCCCCCAGGATCTAACTTATAACCCTTGCCCTAAGGGCTGTGGGGGACTGTCCTCTAGAACGTTTTTTGTATCTGAAAATAAACTACACTGAAAAAACCGGTCATTTGAAAATTTTAACGGGAGGTGTTTTGGGAAAATTGTGTGCGTGGAAGGGATGTTAGTTACCTTCCAATCACTTTGGACAATTTAAAACGGCAAAAGCTAATCAATTTTCCAATTGAATAAGTGCTTTTCGAAGTTTTTACGACAACATCTTCGATACGAAGTGCCCTGTTCTAAAGGAAAAAATTAATAAATAATACATTGTGCTAACATCGTTCTTATATGCCCCCAGGGCATAACTTAAAAGCCTTGCCCTGAGGGATGTGGGGGAGTGTCCCCCTCTTTACTTAGTCCCTGTTTCTCTTGTCTTGTTCTCGAGTGTCCCTGTTCTTTACTTAGGCAGCGCGATCGCGCTGCCTATGACTTATACAACAACTTTCTATATAAACCTTATATGCACCCAGGGCATAACTTACAACCCTTGCACTGAGGGCTCTGAGGGGGTTATCGTCCTAAAAGACCTAATTTCCAGAACGTTCAACTAAGTTGAACAAAATGGATACCTCAAAATGTTGATTGGATGTGTTTTGGAAAATGGTGGGCGCGACAGGGGTGTTAGTCGCTATTCAATCACTTTCAACTGTTAAAAAAAGGCACAAGCCCTTTTAATTTCCAATTGAATGCGCCCTTTTGAAGTTTCTACAACAACGCTTTCAATAAAAACTTTATATGCCCCGGGGCATAACTTACAACCCTTTAACTGAGGGCTCTGAGGGTGTTATCATTCTAAAAGACCTAATTTCCAGAACTTTCAACTACATTGAACAAAATGTGTATCTCAAAATTTTAATTTGATGTGTTTGGGAAAATGGTGGGCATGAGAGGGGCGTTAGTCGCTATCCAATCAATTTAAACTATTAGAAACTGCCGTATCCCTTTCATTTTCTAATGGAATGAGCCCTTTTGAAGTTTTTACGACATTGTTTTAAATTAAAACTTCATATGCCCCCAGGGCATAACTTAAAACCTTTGCCCTGAGGGCTGTGAGGGGAGGGGTTGTCATCCTTAAAGATCTAATTTCCAAAACTTTCAACGATGTTAAACAAAATGGCGATCTAAAAATTTTGATTGGTGGTGTTTGGGGAAAGGCGGGGGGGGGGGGGGGGGGCTAGTTGCCCTCCAATCAATTTCGACTATTAAAAAGGACACTAGCCACTCCAATTTCCAATCGGATGAGCTCTTTTCGAAGTTTCTACGACAACTCCATCGATACGAAGTGCCCGGGTATTGAGAAAAAAACACATTTTGCCCACATCGTTCTTTACTTAGGCAGCGCTAGCGCGCTGCCTATGATTTGTTGAATTTAAATCAACTTGTTGGGAGTGATGAAAAACTTGAGAGCGATGGCTAATTAGAGTAAAGACAAAACAGAGTCAAAACACAGGCAAAGCTGGCATAACTTTTTCAGGATTGCATAAGAATGATTCGTTTCACTTTTTGATAGACAGTCTATCATCCATCCTAGGGCATTAGTAAGATAGATAGGCATACAGTAAGGGTAATTTAAATAGTTTATCATTGTTTATCTAAGGGGTCAAATCAAGGCTTTACTCTTAACCATTGGGTTCTGAAGTCACATGCAGAATAGCGAAAAAACACGAAAATAGACATCCCTCTCCCCCAGTGGTGCTATGGTCTGAGAAACCAGGAAAGCGGAAAGAAAAATACCACCAGAGAAATATCCACTTGATCTGTGGATGTTGTTTTTTTTGCTGAATTTTAAATGGCAACTGACACAATGAAATACACTAGCCGCCAAGCCACGAGTTTTACCCTTAATGGATAATCTATTGTGTTCTGGGGTCATAAATATGGTGAAAACCCTGAATTCTTGAAATCCAGGTAATCTTTACAATATTGCAATAATGCTTAAGTTCAAGTTCTTTTATCAACAAGATATATGAATAGCAAAAAAAAAAAATGAAAATAGACCCCCCCTTCTCACTGGGGTCCATGGCACAAGCAACTCAGAATTGTAATTGGAGCTTACAAAATTCAATCTTTACAGAAATAAAAAAAGAAAAAAGAGTCATCGAAAATGTATAAGCAAGGTCCGTGAAGGAATAATACTATGATAAGTAGTAATCACTATTTAGATTTAACATATCCTATAAAAAGGTAACCACTAGACGTCTTCCAGTCAGGGTATGACAACCCCATCCCACAGTTGGAAATTGTTTCACGTGCCATAGCTGAAAGGTTGTTCAGATCAGGCAAAAGAACTCAAATAAAAGACACTAAGGTGATACCATCCTCTTACAACCAACCCGAAAATATGAATACAAGAATGCAATTCTTTTATAACCTGATACAATCCATTTACAACCAATTAAAAAAACTGGAGCTAATTTCAACTAGTCATCTTAATATTTTCATATGTAATTATGCTAGAACCTATTACAATCCTGTTAAAACCGATTGTAATCCTGTTACAACCAATTAAAAAAAACGAGCTAATTTCAACAAGTCATCTTATTATGTTGATATGTAACCCTTTTTCAATCCTTTTACAACCGCTTGTAATCCTGTTACAACCAATTGAAAAAACAGGAGCTAATTTCAACTAGTCATCTTAATATGTTAAAAAAAAAAAGAAGGTCATAATATAGCCAATCTGTATGAAAGAATGGTACTATAATCAATAAATTGCTATGTGTAGATATAATATATCATTGCTAGATTTAACCACTAGTAGTTTATACGTGCTAAAGGAATGCCACCCCCCCCCTGCTAAGCTGTATGAGGTTTCCATACTTTTGGGTATGCAGTCAGAGGTGCGTTGCCACTCCATCTGTGAATATTGATATCTGCTTGTTGAATTGAAATTTTCATTGAAAAAATTAATAGTTTGCATAACTATAGATTATTGTTTTACCGGTCAACTCAAGAGGCTCACCTGGCTTGGGAATCCATTTGTGATCATGAAAATGGGGTCATGACACCTTCTTTGTTTTCGTAAATTAAGGTTGTCGGTTTGTGGTTGAGGTTGTAATTCAATTCTGGAGCCAAGGTGGGTTAAAACTATTTTTTGTTGAAAATCTATTTTCTATTTTAAAGCATCATATAACATCCTTGTGACTTTTAAAATTGCAGGGGAAGGGATTTGGATTCTCAGAGGTTTTCCAGTCTCTTTAGCTGTTATTTTGACGAGTACTGCCTATAGATTTCATTTGTTTCAGAATAGCGTTTGCTACTTGCTTGGACTTGATGTTAAATTGCAACCTGAGAAGGTGCTAGGAGTTTGTAAATGGTTGAACTTCACTGCTTACGGTCCTGGGTCGTGGACCATTTAAGTCCATGACAGATCTTAGCGACGGCCATGACGGCAATCGGTTCTAATTCCGCTTACTGCTATTCAGCCTGGACTTTGTCTCCCTATCTCGATGTTTTTTCCAGTTGCATCGAACTGTGTTTTAGATGGAGGTATCCAGTGGCCATGGCCATGTCCGAACCGTGAGAGACGGTGGCAAAGGATGATGTTACAGAGGTTATACTCCTACCCGTATCCTATAGTTTAACTTGCCACTTAATAGTGAAGATATGGCCCGAAAGTGTACCTAGTGCTTCATTGGGCAATAAATTGAAGGTTTAGAAATCAGTAGTTTTCATAAGTCATCTCTCCCATCCATAAGATGAACTGGCTATGTTTTGCCAGTAAAATTTAAGGCAGATCTTGTTTAATTTTGCTTTATTGAGGTCTCTTATTCATGCTTAAATTGAGCGTCATTAAGCATAAAATGACCTTCCAAGACGTTCTTGAAGAAAAGTAAATTTTCCAGCTTTTATCCAGTCCAAGTCCACAGCAATTTTAAAGCTGATTTTCATTCTCAATAGATCTCTAAAACACACTCGAAAAGACCCTTAAAATACCATCAAAAGCACTAATTTTTATCAATCGGCTAAAATCTCGGCCTTTATGTGCAATTTTAGGCCTTTTTCTGTTTCGAATTTTTGAGGACTTTTTGAACATTATATTCCTGATTTTTTCTGAACATTTTGGTGTAAAAATCATAGTATCAGATTTTGTTCCAGGATCTACCATTTTGTCAAGTAGAAGGATTAATCTAAAAAGTTAATGCTACATTGCAATAATAAATTATATTATATCTTTAAAGCAAAACGTTTACAAAGAACATTTATTACAAATACATTTATTTTTTTTATTAAATTTTACTGGGATATTTAATGTGACGTCTAGTGTGTTTGCCTTCTTATCAAAAACGTCGGCTGAATTTCGAATTTGCGGGATATATTTATTATTTCACAAGCAACGTTGATTAACAGTAATTTCACATTATAATTCATTTTACTTTTTATACTTTTTTAAGCATCTTGAAGACTTAGCCAACCACGTGAGGATGTAGAACGGGTAACTGAAGACAGTATTTCTCCGTAGTGCAATGAAATTCTTATTCGTTTTTTATCATCAATATAGAGTGCACCTTGTTTTGTGTGGCGCCTAGAGGATAGGGTTGAAACTTTCAGATGTTTTTTTTTCTAAATGGGGGGGGGGGGTAAGAAGCTGCTAATTTTGCACTATGGGGAGGAGACAAAACACTTTTTCTCCAGTCCTCGCAAAGGAGTATGTACTCGGTTTTTTTTTATTATTTACAATGCTTGTTGTTCGACAGGTTTTTTGGCTAGTTGTCTAAGAGTAGTTTTATTATATCAAAAGAGCAGTTTTACAAAAAAAAATAATTCACCTAGTTCTTTTATGTATCACTTGGATATTCGAGCTTAGGTTTAACATGACTGCATTCTTATAAAAAAAATTGGTGTGGATATAAAATTCAATCTTTGAAAAAAAACAGGGGCAGTAAGTTTGTCGTTTTCAATTTTTCCAATGAAAATGCAAAAAAAATGCGTTTTAGAAAGGTGCAAAAAATCTAGAGGATCAAATTTATTGTTCTTCCATTATTTTGTTCAATGAAAATAAAAAAAAGACTTTTTTCCATAAGAATACCCCCTAAAAATGGCATTTTTGAAATATAGGGATGTGTAAAAAACTTAGAGGGAAAGTTAAATTTGTCTTTTTTTCAAAATATCTCAGTAACAATAAAAAAAGGCCTTTTTCAAGGGAAATGCCCCACATAAAATATATTTTTCAAAATCTAATGGGTAAAAACATAGTGGGGGGATAGAAAGACTTCCTCTTCCCCAATTGACGTCGCTACAAAAACGTCGAAATAATTGTCAGATGTATTGCTATTAAAATTATATCTTGCTCAAATTTAATACAATAAGTCATTTTAGCATTTAAACAAGGTTAATCTTTACGATAAAAAGAAGAAGTAGTAGAGAATAAAATTGACAGATGTCATTAACAAAATCAAACATAAAGATAACTTTAAGAGAGATTCGAGACTTATTTATTCGTAATGCAACAAACGTATGCTTGAATGAAGGAGTACCCTTCCGTTGTTGCCTGGTAAAACACCCGAAAACCAACACAATATTGATTGAATAGTCGAGGGCAGGTCAGGTTATTATATTTTTGATGATGCTGAACAGAATGGCACTCAAAATTTTGATTGGATGACTTAGGGAAAAAAATGAGTGTGCGAGGGGGCCTAGTTACCCTCCATTTTTTGGTCACTTAAAAAGGGCACTAGAACTTTTAATTTCCGTTCGAATGATCCCTCCCGCAATATTATAGGACCACTGGGTCATTGCAATCACCCATGGGGAAAAGAAAAAACAAATAAATATGCATCTGTGATTTTTCAAAAAATACAAAATTCCATACTTTTTTAGATAGGAGCAGGAAACTTCTGCATTAGGGTTCCCTGATACGCTGAATCTGATTGTGTAATTTTCATTAAGATTCTATGATTTTTAATGGGTGCTTCCCCCTTATTTCGAAAATAAGGCAAATTTTCTCAGGCTTGTAACTTTGGATGGATAAGGCCAAACTTGATAAACCTTACATATTTCAATTCAAAATAAAAAACCAATTCTTCTGATGTATCTGTTGGTATCGAAATTCCATTTTTAGAGTTTTGGTTACTATTGACCTGTGTGGCTCCTTATTTACAGTTTGTTACCGCAAACTGTTTGAAACTAAAAAAATATTTATGGTATCTTTTGACAAGAAATTTTGATTTTATATTTGGGCTTGTGTCACATTAAAAGACAATCATTGGAATAACAATTATATAGAGGATCTGTATAGTTCTATGTAAATTTTATATTTATAGTCAATATATTAAGAATAAGAGTTAGCAAAATTTATAAATAGCTCAAAAGAATAAATTGAAATCAGTATTCCTTGCCATGAAGCATTAGAAATTTTATAAATATCAACAGTAAATGTGTAATATTAATGATACATACATCTCTTAGATACCTATTATGAAAAACTTAAAACTGACATTCCTAACGTTCAGAAAAAGCTAACAAATAGAATAGGTGATAGGCCTAGATAACGTTTGAAACGAAACCCACCATAGTTTACATGACAAAACAAATGAAACAACATACTTACAAAATATTTGTTGTACAAGATATTAGTGAGATATACAGCATTGATTTATAAAAAAAAACCTGAACATTTTTGTTTCCTTTGTTCTAGGCTGACCTAGAACTATAGATTGTGAGGGAAGTTCCATATATATTTGGCAACTGCCACTAAGACTTATATTTTGCATTGCATTTGTCTCTCAGACACTTTTGTTTGGAAATAATTGATCTTTAAAAGACAATATATACATATGAATTTTTATCTTGTATTTTTGTTTTAGCATAATCACAGTCTGGGAAATGGGAGTGGGGCAAGTGCTCCGTCCCTGTCCAATAACAATTTATGCACCTCATGAGAAGGGGGGATGCCAATTACCAACTATTTGGAGGTTTTGCTTTTCAGTTTTCTTTAAATGCCTACCTTTTTTCCTCAATCTTCTCATTAGATACCTCTAAATTACCTTAAGAGCTGAAAATTAAACAAAATTGAAGCACTAATCAATTATTTTCAATCCTTAATAGTTTATCTTTAAATCACCCTATAAAACATATTTCTTAAAGGGTACTAGCCTTGGTCTACATTCATGTATACCTTTAAAATATAATACATGAAACTCTTTCAATTTTTTAAGAAACCTCGGATTAGTTTTCTGTAAAACCAAACAAATCTTTAAGGATGAATGACGAGATTTCCAATTGTCACATTTCATAATTTTTTAATTAAGCGCTTCTTTCTTTTGATCCGACGGAGGTCTGCCCCTTTGCCTGCGTATAAAAATTTAGCACGCCAGCGGACGACATCGGTAAGTAAAATCAAGAAAAACGACTTCAGAGATCCGACGGACAAAAGAAAAACGATATCTATCTCCAAAGTAGTCCGCGCGTAGGTTCACTGAGACAAGAGAAACACAGCTGGTGATATAATACAGCAATTGGAGTAGTTCAAATGTCAAAAAGTTTTCAAAGTGATTAATGTGACCGACTACCGGGTATCTTCTATGTAACCATTTAGGTCATCATAGGTCATAGTAGACATTTCGTTACTACGGCCTTGTCGCACCCAAGGTCTCAAATATCATTAATATCTACCGAATATCAACGACTCGCATCTTTTTCACATAGCTAATCCAATTGTCGAAGTGGAAATGACTCCCGACGATTTGTTCTTTACTTTTCGACTAAGATAGGTAGCGGTATTGATATAAAATTTTGCTCTGTTGACATTCTTATGACGATATCCTTATGCCATCTATTCAATTTGAACAAGCACTTCATTGAATTTATAGGTAGCGGAAAAATTGCAGAACTCATGCAAGTAACAGACCGCTAGGTAGAAATCCTCTTGATTATCCATGACGTGTTTTCAGACCACAGGCGGATCTTTCTAGGTTTAAAAATCATTGCTAGTAACGCTGTGTTGCCACAGTCACAGGTTTCCTGTGAACCTTCACAGGTTTTTTTGATGGTCACAGGTTCACAGGTTTTTGCCGCTGAATGGTAGAAAGTCACAGGTTTTTGTTCTAAAGGCTCCTAATATGACCTAATATTCTGCAAAAAGTTGAATTTTGTAGAGCTCACATTTTCAAATTATTCTTAGTGATTTTGAGCCGACATTTATGTATCATAAATCTAAAGCTTCATCACATTAATCACAAATGACAGCCATGGCCATTTTGACACAACCATTTTGAATTGAATTGAAAAAGACGATAGGTCGGAGTGAAAAGGCTTTTATATTATCGAATTTTTTTCCTGTATAAATCAATTTGCAGGAATTAACTGTCTGTTATTAGATTGTAAAAAGTGTCTTTTAATCTTCTTTTATAAGTCTTTTAAGCTGCTGCTTCAGCAGCATCTAAAACCTTGCCAGACTGGTTAGAATCTTTTGTGCATGAAGAATACACTACATTACCCATAGTCCAAAGAGGATTGGAAAGTTTCATGAATACCAGAAGTTTGCTAAAATTGAAGTGAAACAGTTGCTATCGGCGGTTTCTACGAGAAGGCTCAGCTTTGAAGCACCCATCAGATGGCTATTACAAACCTGGAATGCCTTGTTACTGTTTTACGGTGGTCACGCGTTAGGCCAGGGCACTGCAGACAAGGTGAGCAAGGAGAAGGCACTCAAAATATAAAAGGCTTTAAACAGTTCTGTCACGAAGGCCTTTCTCCATGTTCTTGCCCACGATCTTGGGATTACCAATTCCCTAAACACTGACTTTCAGAGCAGTGAAACAAGAATCTGTAGGCTGGTGAGCAGCTTCATTACGACGTACGCAATATTACTCCAAATGTTCATAAGAAAACGTCTGATACTGGTAACGAAATCACCTTTCTCTATAGATCTGGTTTCCGCGAACTATCTTGAACTGGATGACATGAAATTAGGCACCAATACCGAATGTGACCTGGAGGAACACGGATCAAGGATTGCTGAGGACTCACTCAAAGCCTTTAAGGTCAACTGTCTGAGGTTCTGCAAGCATTTGAGACAAAGAATAAGCTGGGAAGATCCAATTTTGTCTGATCTTGAGATTTTGGATCCCTGCGTTGCACTCGGATCTGAAGAGATGTTCATTATTCGCATTCTCGTGCACTTTTCTACGCTCCTGGGAAGCAATGCAACGATTATAGAACGCAAGAGAGAAAGCATTGACCAACAGCTGCAAGAGCTCAGGTTGAGCCGAGCTGATCTTGGTCAAGATCTGGTCGAACAACCATTTGGTTTTTCGAAGAGTATTTTGCATCTAAAGAACGGTATTGGCGAAAAAAAGTTTGCTGATCTGTCGACCTTTATGTAGCACCTCTTTTGTCTTCCCCATACAAGCACTGCTGCAAAGCGACAGTTCTGTTTCCTGTCGCATATGAAAACAAGACTGCGTAACAAGCTGAACACCGGGACAGTTAGTACATTGATGATGACCAAACAGTTAGTTGGTGAAGCTGCTTCCTGGACTATTCCAAGTAATCTACTGCATAAGGCTATCAAATGGAGAGAGGCAGTTTGCAATAAACAAGGTCCTCGTTGTGCTGAGCCTGACAGCTCACACTCCGACACTGAAGAGACTACTGACTTAGATGGGGTGAGTATTTCGTTGCTTCTATGTATTCCAGCTCCAATGAAATGGTTCAGCTCGTAATTATTCCTCGTACCAACGATAATTCATCCTTTTTTCCTTTCGAAGAGAACTATTGTCTTTTCTCATTAAATCGTAAAGATATGAGAGGGAATTGTTATTGATTGATAAAAATAAACCAATGACTTATCTTACGGTAGATACCAGGCCAAAATGTTGGAATGAGCTTCAAGAACAGATTAAATAAAGATCATTTTGATCAGAAGTGAGGTTTGAAGATGTACTTTAAGGAGTTAAAGGATTCCAATAAGCTTTTCTTTAAAGCGCGAGAGGATTTCGAGTTGTTTTTTTTAAAATCGATATTATAAGGTTCATAGAATTTTCAATATTACGAAAGAAAAAAAACTTAATTTTTATTAAAGAATAATAATATTGTAAAGAGATTATTAAAAAATTATTAGATTATTAAGATTTCAGAAAGTTCCCCGTTTATTTTCTAAAATTGGTCTTTTTCTTGAAAATTGGTCTTTTTGTATACCTTCTGTTCCTATTTTTCGTTAGGTTGGGTATCACTGTTACTAAATAAATTTCTGGCCTTTACCAGTACACGGTTCGTGATGTTAAAAAGGAAATTCAAATGGGTATCTAAGATTGCTGCCAATCAAGGTTAGTATAACAGACGAGAACTGGGTAGGCTATATTCTACTTTTTGTGATCATTCTGTCCTTTACCTTTCTGGTCTTTCCCTTTTCAAGAAGAAAGACGTTAAACATATTCAGTCTTTTTATTTCAGATATTGTAAATTCTACTTTTTCTCCCTCCCCCTCCCCACCTTGGCATAGTAGTGGTAAAATAATTCGTAAGTTTGAATTTCTCGATGTAACAGCAAAGTTGGCTATGATGCAAGGAAGGCTTTCTGATTCATCTTTTTGTCGTTTTTTGCCTCATCATCCTTTTGTCCGTCTGTTAGGTTAATTTCTTTGTAGTGTATGTCACTTCATTTTTTCTCTTTTTTTTCCTTGTCTTACTCACAACTATGTGTAGGACATGGGTTATAAGTTCATTATTATTAATATTAGGGAAATGACTGAGAAAAGACAGGCAACTAGAACAGACCTAAAAATGCAGCTTAAGTGGATTTAATTGTTTTGGTCCAGAATCACCATTGCCTGAGGACATGTTCTAGTTTTCAAAATTCTTGCTTTAGGATTTACAGTAGAAATTAGAGGAAAGTATCTCTTTACATTGGGACAGATTTCCCTTCCAACTTTAAATCTTCTCTTTCAACCATAAAGGAAGTTCTTATACATCTGAACCGAGCAATAGATCAATCTTGATAGTACATGTCTGATTTGGTGTGTTTAAGCTACTTGTGATACTCATACCACCATGACTTAGATCAGTTGTGAGTTACCAGTCAACAGCAATATATGAACCAATGAAATCAACCAATTATGATTCGGATCAGTTGTGATTTATCAATCAATATCATTATATCAACCAATCAAATTTTTGTGTTTTTATGCCAATCTTGTTTGCCAAGACCTGAAGAACCGCAGTAGTAATAATTGTTTTTTTCTTCATTCGAAATTGTCGCAGCATTTACTTGAGAATCATATGCAAGCGGTCTAGTTTAAACCTTGTGTGCAAGACGGACATGGCTGGCTAATTTTCAGTACCTATTGCTTTAAATTAAAAGTTGCCAGAAATTGAACTCGGATCATCAAAATTTTGCGTGGTTTCTAAGAAAACAGGTCAAGTGCTTTGAAAATATGATTTGTGAGAACGTGAAATTCAGTCCCCTGTTGCCCTTTTGAAAACTGGAATATAATAACCTAAGTTGTATAGAGATGTATGTGGGTGACCAAGTTTGATGTCTAGTGATTGCTTTAGACCTCGGCAAAATTATCGGGTGAATGCCCCTTTTCTTTTTTTATGATCTACCAACTTATTTTACTTCTGCAAGAAGTTTTGCTTTGTGTTAGTTAAACACAATTCTTTAAAGAAGATTTCTAGTCTATCAGGTTTGAAAATGCTCAAAATTTAGTAACACTGCATGATTTTAACTTAAATTAAACAATAATACAGTGAAGACTTTTTCACTAGATAATTCAGCCCTACAATTGCCTTAAGTAGCTCAGGGCCACTTCTAAATGTTCTGAAAACGGCAAGATAGAGGAGTTGTTAAACAATTTTAACCACTTGACCAACCAGTTGGCTTGTGTTGTTAATATGATCGATGTCTTTTGTTCAAGATCCTGGAATCTGGCGGAGGAATCTGTTAATGAAGACTGAAATTTACATAGTTGTTTTGCAACAAACTACATCTTTTTATTTTACCTCCATTATTTTGCGAACTTCTATCTAAGCAACGTAATTTGCCATTCTATCTACTTACACTATAAGTGGCGCTATGGGAGCAAATCTTACAGAATGGAAAGAAAATGCACGAACTAAAAAATTTATAGTTCCTGCCTAGTCTTGCGAATAGTTTTCTAGTCTGGGAATTGGGATTTCTGTCAGGTTTGCACATAGTCTTTAAGGAAAATTTTATGTGTCCGAACTTAAGACGACATGTCATGATGCGGAAAACTGTGCAGAGGGGATCAATCGTTCTTCCATACAGATTTAAAAATTTTATTTCCGAATTTAAGACAATATTGTTAATCATTGTTAAAAATCGATTTTTCTTTAATGCAGCCGTTGGGGCAGAGTTACAGCTCAAGATTCATAATGGGTACTGAAGAAACATGTATAATATCCTTTTCGTGTAATTAATGCAATTATCGAGGTGAAAAAGAGTCTTGGGGATTGGCCCTTTACTTTCTAACTAAAATAGGTAACGGTCTTTATATAGAATTTCGCTCTTTGGACCGTCTCATGGCAATATCTTTCTTTCATTTATTGAAATTGAAAAGCACAACATGTAATTTGTATGTAGCGTTAACTCCAAAGCTGGAAATACCCGCAGAACTCATGTAGGGAACAGACCGCTAGGTAGCATACCTCTCGATTTTCCATGACGTGTTTTCGGGCCAGAGGAAGATTTTCCAAGGTTTAAGTATCTTTGCAGCAGCATTCTAGTGCTGCTGCTTCATAGTAATAAATGTAAACTGTAGTAAGAATGTAAGAATGCCTGAACACGCTCTAAAAGTGGTCACAGGTTTTTTGACGAATTTCACAGGTTTTTTGGCACTTTTTTCACAGGTTTTCAAAATTCGTAGTGGCAACACTGTAGTAACGTTCTAGCGTTGCTACTTTGGAGTACCGTACCAAAAGTAAACTGTAGAAAGGAGGCCTGAACACGCTTTACAAGTGGTCACAGGTTTTTTGATGAATTTCACAGGCTTTTTGGCATTTTTTTCACAGGTTTCAAATTTTCCTACTGGCAATACTGCAATTAGAAATATAAGAGTAAAAAAATTAAGTTTTTAGGTGATATAATACAGCAATTAAAGTAGTTTAAATGTCACAAAGTTATTATTGTGACCGACTACCGGGTGTCTTCTATGTATTTTGCGGTATCTACCAAGATATAATCTTTAAGGAAACCAGAAAAACGTTTATTTGATAAATAGATGATGTGCTGAGTGATTTTTCATGAAATTTAAAATATATAATCTTGTTTTTTGGGGTTTAGGGGGGGAGGTACCTCGGCTCGGTTATGTATTTAATATAGGCTATGCTATGCTATACCAATACCCCCCACCCCAAAAGTGCCAAAATGTAGCCCAAATTTGTTTATAAACTATTATATATTCATCCTGTTTTATTTCTTTAGCAGTAGTCAAACTTGACTTCTTTTGTGGGTACAGTATAATGCATAAGTACTAAGAATGCTTTTTCTAGATAGCCAAATTGTTCAAAATAGACTGAAGGCCAAATTATTATAATTCCAGCTTTTGCAAATGCCCCCCCCCAGCTTTTGTTGGTAAGGGCTGTTAGTTATACTAACTGCTCACTTGTATTATATAAGGCATTATGGGCCTCTTAAATAGAAATCCATAATTTATTGCCAGAACAGAAAAAAGGGAGTTTCAAAAAGAGAGGCTCATCCCCCATGTTAATGCTAGGTCAAAAGAGCAACAAAAAACAGAAAAGAAGATTGTACCACTTTTCTGTAGCTAAACCTTCTTCTGTCAGCTTTATATATATTTTCAATGGCCCTAAAAAAGGCATTGAATGGTATGTTCATTTTATTTGTTAGTCAATAACACAGTTTATATAATTAGCCAGTATGATCTTTCCCTATCTCACCCATTATAAAAACCCGGACCAAGGTGCAAGTGCTCCAGAGAACATTTTTGCAGATAGAAACATAGGCGGCATCAGATCTTTTCACGGGTAGACAAGTCAGACTGTGATCTAATCGGAAACAAGTGGAAACCCGCTATTACAAATAATGCACTTTGTTGGAAACAATCAGAAACAGACTAACCCGCTGATGCAGAAAGAAGTGAGAGGAGCTTTTTGTTTGTACCAAGAATGAAGACCAGAAATGATCTGTGATAAACTTACTGGATAATTCTATAAACTGTGGTCAGTAATATGAAATACAAAAAAATTCACCCAATATTTATTGCCTTTTTTCATCTTCACTTTGTTCTTACTGCCAAATAAAAACCACTAAAAGCAACAATAGACTAATATTTCTCATGTAATCTTGGATTAAATTACTAGACCTTTAACTATTAAAATTCTATCTAAAGGGCTTTTTGTTTGTCTGAGAAAGCAGGCTTAGTTATGTTAGGTAGGCTAGAGAAAATTATCAGGAATGAATCTATAGCCTCAACTACCTCTAGGAAGGTATTTTGAAGTCAAAAAATAGGTAATTATTTACCTATTCATATTATTCACTTGTGAATGAATCGAATGTAACACTCAAGGGCTTTTTTTTATCTTTCTTACAAATATTATAATTTTTTATCTTGGAAATTAAATTTTAGTCCTTATTTTTAAACTTGAAAATGATCAAAAAATTTCTAGTTTTGGGTCTAAAAAGGCTTAAACCTTGAATTTCAAACATAATATTTGATTATACATCTATTTTAAAGATATATAAATTCAAAAGCTTTGATTTATTATTATTAAGTTGAATAAAATATTCAAAAGAATTTCTCTATTTTCTATCTGCCATGTTTCTTCTGTTGGGTTTGATATTTTCTAACAAATAGGTGAAATGGCAGTTTTTAAGCAGCCTAACAGAACAAGAAGAAAACATGAAATATTTGTTTTGATTTTTTTTTAAATCAACTTAATCTTGACAAATCAATGCTTATGAATTATACAACTTTAACAAAATGGAATTAGTAAGTTTGAAAAAAAATGTTATAACCCATTTTTATAAAATAAAATATAGAATTACATTATTATTTTCAAGGGTCTTAAAAGGGCTTAAAATTGGATTTGCAAGAAATGCAATTATTATATTCAGAAAGAGCATAAAAAATGACATCTGGTAGTATGTTCAATTTCTTTGTAGGTCAATGAGATGAACAACAAAATATATACCAAGAAATGTGTTGTAGGCTTGTGGATCTAGAGCCTCAATGACCCCTAGGAAGGTATTTTGAAGTTGTAGAATGTGTGGTAGGTTCACCTTATACTTATGATGATTACTGCACTATCTGTGAGCAACACTAGTCCTTTTCTAATTTTAGTTCACTCACAGGCCATGAGAGACATGTTTAGTGAAAAAGGATTTATTTCTCCATTTGTGAATAAACAATTAAGAAAATCAACACCCAAAATTAAATTTGATACTGTTTTATTTTGTTCATCATTTGTTTTAAGCTAATCAATAAACTAATAAACAAGTTTTATAAAGTATACTGTTTCCTATACTTAGGTGTTGTCCAATATAAGTAAAATTTAACCAAAACTGTAAGGATAAAAAAGGTAAAGGCTTGTACCTAAAGGGCAAGGCACATGTAGCTGATTTTTGGAACCAATTCCAGCAAGAGTTATTCCATTTCAAGTGATTGTAATTAATGATGCTAAGAGGTGGGGCTTAGTGATGTTTTTTCAGTGATTAATCATTATTTATTATAGTATCGACAAAGAATATACTAGGGCTTAAGAAATTTAGGCATGTAATTAATTGTATTTAATGATTATTGTAAATCAGTCATAATTAATGATGATTAATCATTGAAAAACGTTACAATGCCCCAGGTTTTTGCCTCTCTAATTATAATCACTTGACATGGAATATACCCTTGCTGAATCAGTCCCCAAAATCATCAGCTATGTGTACCTAGCCCTTAAGTTATGCCCTAGACCTTTGCAAGATTGCACTGAACAACTTCCGTTTCTTTGCAATCAGATGGACAGTAGGCCTAGAGTAAAATGTGTTGGAGAGAAAAACACACATAGGCAAGCTCTGGGTTTTACAAGTCTGGCTATTTTAATATAACAAGTTTAAAAACAATTTAAAGTGATATATACTTTATTGGTCAAGTTTAAAATTATTAGAAATAAATGAGCCAAACCGCATGGGAACTCAAACCCGGCTGTCTCCAGGGGGGGGGGTTGAGCCCCTGCCCCCAAAAAATTTTTGCTGTAATTTTAAAAATGAATATACAAAAATTTTTTATTTGTTTTTTTAGGTTACTTTTTGTGTAAACTCCCCTCCCCACATAAAATCATTTAATAAAAACCCCCACCTGAAAAAAAAATCCAGGGAGTAGCGGTGATCTCAATGAACCAGAAAATGTATGTTATGTGAAAATGAAGACTTTTCTGACGTGGAGGATCCTGATGATGTTAACATTGATGTGCTGGATGCTTTACTCTTATTAGATTAAAAAAAAAATTCAACAAAGTAAGCCATAACATTAAAATTTTAAACAAACATAGTTAATTCTGTACAGGAGTGGGGATGCCCCTCCTCCATCCTTCCTCATTTTTCTCAAGTCTTAAGATCTCTCAAAGTATTTTTATTCAAATTCAAGAGCCCTTGTATTTCAGAACATGTTCTTAAAGAATGGCAGGAAAAAATCTAACTTTAGCATAAAGTACAAGGGATAAGAGTAAGGTAGCCCCCTTCATATATGAACTACTTTTTGTTACTTTAAAGTATTAATGCTCCTTACTGTTAGTTGAAAAGCTTATTTTTTAAATTTATATTTATGACCATTTTTCAATTCATGACAGGGACCACCCTCTCCCCTTTTATTTATAAAATTTATTCTGGGAAATTCCCCATGATCCATGTCAACTTCATGAAAAATTCTCCCCCCCCCAAGAGCCTTTATATTTCCAAATAACAAATACTATATGTAAACAAAGGGTAGATTGCATAACTTACAGCCATTTGCTTACAGCCATGGCCTATTTTGCCTCGCGCCACAGGGACCATCGGGGATAACAGTTGCCAGAGGAAGAGTTGTTAGACCTTACATTGACGGCCAGTTGAATAACAGTCTCAAATTTTTACTTTACTTTTTATTGGGGAAATCCGTGGGCCAACCTCCAATCTTTTTGGTTATTTAAAGATCGAAGTAGACCTTTAAATCTTCATCCAAATGAGCACTCTTCTATTCTTTTAGAACTTTTGGTTTCATACAATTGCTTCTGGGAGAAAAACAACAAATAAACATACATCATTTACCTTTCTTCTTGGATACATACCAAAATTTCCAGATTTTTTAGATGAGACCTTGAAGCATCTACATTAGTTATCTGATATACAACACCTTATATTATAATGTTTATTGAAAGTTCTGGACTATCTGAGAGTGTTTTCTTCCTTTTTGAAAATCAAATAAGTATTTTCTGGTCTGCAGAGGTGTTACTAGCCAAGAAGTTTGGAGGAGGTGGAGGTTTACCGACTGGCTGGTCCTTTTTACCAACTGTGTTTTTATTATTATTTTTAAAAATTAGCATAATGTCGACTTCAAATATGAAGCTTGAGAGCACAGCCCAGCCAAAAGAATTGTATATCCTGAAGAAGATTAGCCCCTTAGTTCAGTTTCTTGTAAGAAGCATGTATACAACTAGCTGGTGATCTAGTGGAGAAAGGAGTAAGACAAGATGAATAAGCTGATATTATGATGTGAATGCAAACAGAACTCAGAAGTGAGAACTTTACAATTTCAATTAAAATATACAAATCAAACAGAATGAGAAATTGCTACTACAATACTTCAGTTAAAAAGTCAAACATGTTGGTTTGACACTTCAAAACACATCATGACAAGGTGGTCAAAACAGTCATCATACTTTGTTGTAGATAAACATGTTATTACCAGTTTGAGTTTACCGAAGTTTCCTTTCACTTTCGGCAAAAGTTGGCAATGCTGTTATAATTTACTTATAGACTGACCAAAGACTTATGAATATCAGTTTAAATACATATATTACACAGAATAGGGTCTTGAAGATGGTGCAATCAATGACTTTATAGATTCAGCTTGAGCTTCGTAAGTTCTAAATGTTTATGTAGAAACGTCTTTTTTGCTTTCGTAGTTCTTTTCATTTTCCATATTAAACTTCAGTCTTCTGGCTCTAGAAAAAAGAAGTTGTCATGGATTGTGTTCTTCAACCCATGTATCAGGGCCCGGAGGACGCTACTGAGTTTATTTACAATTTAACTTGTGGTGAGCATTTTAGTGCAGTAGAAATTCTTTTGCACAAAGAGGAGAGGGCCCTCAAAAAGCCCAAAGAGGAGGTTGTAATCTCTGGTACTGTCTGTGGATTAGCTACCCCAAATCTTTGTGTGAATGTGGCTTGTGGGTTTTCTTAGAAGAGCAGCAACTCTAAATCTTTTCATGATCATATATGATAAAAATGAGGCTGCTTGAGATAATAAGCTGTCAGAACAACAATTCAAAAGTGGATAAAAAGTGAGGACGTAGTTTGGTGTCAAATAGATATATATTGGGGATTGTCAGCTTATACTAGGAGAGAAAAATATTCTACCCGTGGTGCAATAAATACAACCGCTCCCCCTTGGAAAGGATATTTTACTCATCAGCAATGTATTTCAGCTTTGTGAAGCATAGTTCTATCATTGGTGGAAAGAAGTGCTGCAGCAGAAAGCGTTTTCATGAGTGTAAAACTAATTGCTGCTGCTATGTTCTATATTGGTCCCACACCGTGTAAAAAAGCTTATTTTTATACCTAATAACTACAAGTTTGTCAAATGTTTAAAGGAAAGTGATAGAGTTTATTTCTAGCTGTGTACTGAAATTTTTTTATTCTGGCTTTTTAAACTGCCAGGGAATTGACAAAATAGGGAATTTAATGCTTAACTCTAATTAAACTCTAAAATTTAAGGCTAGAATTAAAAATTTTAAAATATATAATGCTTTTCTTTATAAGATGTTGCCTCTTTTTATATATAAGCTTTTCTTTGCAAAATGCTGCCTCATTTTCTTCTAACACCATGGAATTAAAAGTTATTAAGTAAAGAAATGCAAATCTTTATCAAAATTGAATAAGTAAAAAAAAAAAAAAAAAAAATCATATTAAATCCAATTTTATAAAGTAAAGATCATATTTTTTGATATGCTTACCCACCTTGTCCAAGTATTTCCATAACCATGGTACATTAATTACCGAGAAGGGATTGATGATAAATAATATCCTTCATCCTCAAAGGAAGTTTGTTGATATATTTAATCTTAAAACATCTCTAAGGCTCTGTAGTTCTGATTTGAGAGGATTCAATCTTAACGCAATTAGAAATAAAAGCTTTTGTAGAGTGAATAGTGATTGTTTAAAGGGTAGGGAAGCCAAAGAAGTGGAATAAAGGTTGCAAGACCAGGAAATTCAGACACAAAGTAAGACATAAACTTCAGATTCCATTGAGGATTCATAAATTAGCCATGGATTTAAGGTGCAAATACATTTGTTTAATTCCAGCTTTAGAGCTTAATTTAAACTACATTTTAAATAACTTATTTTGTCGGATTAGGGAAGGAGATGGGAAGGAGGATAAATAATCTCCTTCATTCTGAAAGGAGTCTGGTGATACGTTTAATCTTAAAACCTCTATTAGGCTATGCAGCTCTTATTTGAGAGGATTCAATAACTAAAGTATAAATGAAATCTTTTTTAGAGTGAAGAAGAAGTTTTTAAGTGGTAATGCATCTAATGAACTGGACTAAATTTTACTAGAAAAGGGCAGAGTGACATAACGTTAGAAATAAACTACAGATTTTCGTTAGGATTCGCAAGTTAAACATAGATATAATTTTCAATTGCATTTGTTTAATTCCAGCTTTAGAGCTTAATTTAAACTATATTTAAAATAACTTATTTTGTCGGATTAATTCAAATATTAGGCAGTTTAAGCTCTTGCTTTCATATGGGTTAAAAGAATATATGTAAAAAGTAAAGCTTTATATCTTGTCCTTATTTTGTCCAAGATTTGGTCAATGGTAATGAAGCTATAAGTTAGTTCTGGACCAATTTCTGATCAGAATCGATACCAATATGTCTTTTAAAGCTTTTAAAAGTGTCTGAAAAATTTCTAAAACCGGTAGTAACGCTAAAAAGTGCACAGCGTGTCGCCAGTAATTTTTTGGTGGTGGCAGAATTGTGTCCGCCACCGCCGTTGAATTTTCTGTTGGCGTGGTTTTCGGGTCTCTTTTTAGTTGCAATATGTAATGGTTAATTATTCTGGATCAGAGTGTGATAGTAGAAGACGAATGTTTTCGATGCAAAATTGAAATCTCTAATGGCTCCTTCTGATCAGAACTGATACCAATTTAAATTTCAAAACTTTAAAATTAGCAAAAAAATTTCTAAAAATAGAGGAAACGCCAATAAATTGAAGTCGCGTAGCCAAAAATTTTTCGATGGTGGAAGATTTGGGTCCGCCGCTGCTGAATTTTATGTTGCCGCAGTTTTGGGGTCTATTTTCAGTTGCAATATGCAATGTTTAATTTGTCTGGATCATAGTATGATTACAGAAAACGAATGCATGCAAGGTACAGTTGAAGGCTCTTATGGCTTCTTCTGAATCGTCTGGGGTATATATAATCTTAAAAAAAAAACAAGCGTGAAAAGTCAGCAAAACCAATGAAAAAAAAAATTCATAAAATTCAATAAAAGCCAAAAATTATATATTTTATATTGGTTTAATTCTTATATTATCATTCATTCTTATATCAGTCAATTCTTATATGACTTGCCACAAATTCTGAAAATGGCCGATCCCATCACAGTTTCTGAGGATTCTTCTATTAAAAACGGTAAGTTGTACAGTTAATTTTTTATGTGAGCATAAAAGAAAAGCTAATTTGTTCTAGAAAACAATTACTTTTTATTTTTTTCTTGCTAATCAAGTTGTTTTAAGAAAAAAAAATTACTGCATATGTACTTGAATCTAACAATTAGGAGCTGAGGGGTGATAAAGTGACTTCTTTGTGATGCAAAACACATTTAAATTCAATTTATTAGCTTTAATTTTTAAGTTTGGCCAGACAATTAAATCATCTGGTTAAGAAATGTACTGCCAATCTTCTCTGTGCAGATATTTCACAAAATATTTCTATCAAAGGTGGGATATTTATGGGGTTTCTGATGGGAATTTCTAATCATAATACATTTCAGAACTAAACAAAGTTAGTTAATCTCGGCAGATAGACTGAGGGCGACAGTATTTTATGTATCATTTTAAGGCAGCTAATGTAGAAAACCTGAATTGATTGGAATTTTTTTAATATCAATCGTCTATTTTTTGTGACTGTTGAACTGTTGTCAAGTATTGATGAGTTAAGCTCTAGTTAAGTTAAGTTAAGCTCTAGTTAAGTTAAGCTCTAGTTATGTGTTTTTAGTAACATCATTTTGAGAAAAATTTTGACTGAAAAGTCTAGTAAGGCCCTAAATGAACCGGCAAGGTTTATGAGATTTAGCTGTCTATCTGTTAATGTTTTTAAGACGAATTTCATGACTTTTCGTAGAATTGGTACTCCCATTATTTTAAATGAAAAAATTTGTCTGAATGGTGTATTCTTATTCAAGCTTTTAGTTTTAAATATTTTGTTTTATCTTGATTACAATTTGAGTTGGAAACTACACTGTGACGCAATATCAGCAAAAGTGGCAAGAGGATTGGGTCTTATAAGAAGGCTAAGAAATAAGCTTCCACCAAAAATTATAATGATCCTCTATCATTCTCTTATCAATTCATATATGTCAAATGTTGGTTTGCTGTGGGCTAGTTCTTTTGTTTCAAGTTTTAAAAGAGTCCAAATTTTAGATTGCTTTTGAGAAAATTTTAAGTCTAACACGTTTTATCATTGTTATGAAACTAGATGTTCTTCAGGGATTGTGTCTGAGATTCGGAGTACTCAACGAGAATCTTAATTTCTGCGTTTTGCTGGACTATAGCTGTGGAATTCTCTCCTGGACGGTATAAAGGTGGCAGTTCAGTTTAGCCGGTTCAAGAGTAAGTTGAAACGCTAGCTTCTGGGAAGTTGTTAATGATTTTTTTTTTTTGCGATTTTTGATTTATGATTGAAGTTTGAATATATACAAGTAGATTTTAAGGATGGAAACAACCATCATATAAAACCCAATGGGTTTCCCCAATGATTGTTGAAAGATTATGTAAGCATTATTTTGTTTAATGAAGTATTTCTCTCTCTCTTTGTAAAATGTTAATATTTTTGTTTTTTTTATTCAGTTGACTAGAATAAATTTACCAGAGGGAAGGAGGGCCAGGGGTCAGTTCCCATGATTTATTATTTGTAATTTTTGGGGACGGGAGGGGTATTGGGCTATAGAGGACCAGAGGTCAAATCCCATTAGTCTTAAAATGAAATATTGTCAATAGGTAATTTTTTTTTGGGGGGGGGGGGGGTATGAGGGTCGGCCAGGGAGTTCCAAGGGTAAGGTGCCATAAATTTTAGAATTAAACTGTAGTTAAGAAGTTTTTTTGGGGGGAGGGGGGTTGGGCCATGCAGAGAAGGCCAAGGGTCAGCTCGCTTGAGTTTTGGAATCAAATATTATTCATGAGGTTTTTAAGTGGGATTGGAGCTTTAGCTTATCTGATCTTTGAAATATATTCAAAACCCTTGCATAAGAACCTTGCATGTCCCTTGAACATAACATACAATACTTGCCCCAGGTCTCTGGGGGTTTGTTTTGATCCTGGAGTCTTTTTTGCCAATCTTTTGACTTTTTTTTTGACAAAATTGCTATCTCAAAAACTCGATCAGATGGATTTCAGATAAAGAAGGCCCTCCGGTCCCATTTTATTCTTAAAAAGGGAACTAGAACTTTTGATTTCCAGTAGAATGAGCCCCCGACGAAGTTATACGATCGTTCCTTCCATAAAAACCTTATAGGCCCCTGGATTCCGGGGGACCGTGTAAACTCCGGAGTTTTTACTATATTTTGTCCATTTGGATTTCTCTAGGGATTTCTCTATCCCTTTCTCTAGTCTTTTCTTCTTAAGTCTATTTTGGGCAAAATGGAAATCTCAAATATTTGATTGGAAGCATTTAGGGAAACAACGGTTGGTTGGTGGATGGGGGGGGTCTATGTGCTGTCAGGTCACTTTTGACTATCAAAAAGGGAACTAGAAATTCTGGTTTACATTCGAATGAGACGCCTCTGAAGTTTATGCTACCATCCCTTCCATAAAAAAACCTTATATGCCCTGGGGGCATAACTTTGACATAGCCAGAAATTTTGACATAGCCATTTTATTCAAAATAGTGTAAATATCATAACACAAAGATTTTGAGGTTGAAACAAACCCCAGATCCTAGGGGCAAGGTTTGTAAGTTGTGTCCGGGGGGGTTTTAAGGTTTTTATGGAAGGGATGATTGTATAAACTTTAGTGGAGGCTCGTTTTGTTAAAAACTGGAATTTCTATTTTGTTTTTAATAGTCAAAAGTGATTGAGGACAGCTAGCCTCCCCCTTTCTGAAACCCCTCTTCACCACACGAATCTGATTAAAATAAAATTGTTAGATAGCAAATTTGCTCAAAATAGTCCAAAGAACTAAAACAATGCCTCTAGGGTTGACGCAACCCCCCAGTGCCCTGGGGATAGGGTTGTAAGTCATGACCTGGGGTCATATAAGGTTCTTTTTGAATGGGTCGTCGCATAAACTTCAGATGGGGCTCATTTGATTTGAAATGTAAAGTTATAGGGCCCTTTTTAAGAATCAAAGTGATTTGAGAGCAACCACTCCCCCTCCCATCAGATGGATTGGTAATCAGAAGTTCTAGTGCTCTTTTTAAGAGTGAAAGTGATCGAACGGCAGCTACCCCTCCCCCACACACACACCTCGTATTTTCCCGAAATGCATCTAAAAGAAATTTTGCGATAGCCATTTTATTCAAAATAGGCTAAATATCATACAACAAGGCTTTTGAAGTTGATACAAACCACCAGATCCTAGGGGCAAGGGTTGCAAGTTATGCCGGGGGCTTTTAAGGTTTTTATGGAAGGGATGCTTGTAGAAACTTTATTGGAGGCTCATTTGGTTAAAAATTGGAATTTCTAGTTCCCTTTAAGAGTCAAAAGTGATGGAGGGCAGTTAGCCTTCCCCCTTCCGACAGCCCCTCTTCACCAAACGAATCTGATTAAAATTGTGAGATAGCGATTTTGCTCAAAATCGCCTAAAGGACTAAAACAATGCCTTTAGGGTTGACGCAACCCCCCGTGCCCTGGGGATAGGGTTGTAAGTCATAACCTGGGGTCATATTAGGTTCTTATGGAATGGGTGGTTGCATAAACTTCAGAAGGGGCTCATTTGATTTGAAATGTAAAGTTATAGGGCTCTTTAAGAATCAAAGTGATTTGAGAGCAACCCCCCCCCCCATCACCACTCATCATTTCTTTAAATACATCCAATCAAAATTTAGATATATAAATTTTGTTCATTGTAGTTGAAGGGTCGGGAAATTATATCTTTAGGAAGACAACCCCGCCCTCACAGCTCTCAGGGCAAAGGTTGTCAGTTGTGCCCCCAGGGCATATAAGGTTTTTATAGAAAGGGTGGTTGTATATACTTCGGAGGGGACTAATTGGATTGGTAATCTGAATTTCTACTGTCCTTTTTAAGAGTCAAAGTGATGAGAAGGCAGTTACCCCCCCCCCCCAAAAAAAACGTCGTATTTTCCCGAAATACATCGTATAAAAATTTTTGAGACAGTCATTCATGTCTCAAATTTTTGAGACAGTCGACATCCTTGCCATAAAAATTAGCAGTAGGCCTTTAATCTTGATCCTTGTTCATCAAACTGGCAGACAACCAAGGTCTGCATCTCCAAACAGGAGTACTGCATAGACCAGCTAAGCAAACTTTGCTTGAATTTGTTTAGAGGGTACATTTTTATGATAACCTGAACACCACACCCTTGATTTCTAGGACTTCAGTTTATATCCATTCTTATAGAATTGTGAACCTTCTCTGTTGGCCTAGAGAAAATGCCCTTTTTTTCTAGGGATGCCAGACAAATATTTAAATTTTGTTAAATTTTATTATTATATTCAACAAAAGGTATATTTAAGGGCTGTTTTTTCACTCATCAATGTGCTAAGATCTTATATGTTTTGTCAGAAAATGCTTAAAAGTGAAATCTTTGAACAAAGATCTGGTAAAATTCTACTTTAGCTACTTTTGGCTATCTTGAAAAGGGGTTAGGTTAGGAAATTGAAACTTTCAGGGATGGGTCTACAGGCTAAAGTATGTCCCGTTAAGGTATTTTGAACTATCTTCCTCCACTCCTCCTCCTTCCCTCCTCAATATAATGCAAATTATTGCACATTACTAGTTGTTTGGGCTCCCATTTCATCCTATATTACTATTATAATTATAAATCACTGCTTACTTTACACAATTTCAGCTTGTAACCTTGTTTATTAAAATATATTCTGCAATCCTATTTCCATTTAATAGTTGTTTAATTTACTATACAGCTGAAGTTGTTTATGGTTTAAAAGAAACTGGGTTTGTGATGTCACAAAACCAATGCTCTGCTTATCACTGGGGTTGTACAAAGGTCCCTAAGTCCCTTAAAAAAAGTCCCTATTTCTGTTCCTCTTTTTTTCTTTTTTTTTTAATTTAGTCCTTCATTGCTTACAACAAACAAGTCTTTAGCCAGTGCCATGGAGTTCTTTTATCTCACCCTGCCATCTAGGAGTTATAGTGTGTAGCAGGGGGTTTTGTTATGCCATCTACTTTCAGTTATTTAGTATTGGTGTTGCATAGGCTAGATAGATAGATAGTTTCATCCAAGGTATCACATCAGTGAGGACGTTTTGTAGGGTAGGTGGCAAATAGCTTCTGTCGCTGACATTGCCTAGGGTGGATCTTAGTTGCGCTTGATTTAACAAAACTTAGTTAACTAACAAGTCTGCTTTTTTTGCTTTTAGTGTTTTATTTGCCATAAAGTTAACTGAGAAAGTTAGTTTGAACTTTTTGCCAGAAATTTTTAGTAGATATCCAAGAACAAAGAATTCTTAATAGTAGTGTCATTGTTAACTTTGTAGTCAACTAAGAATTTGCTCATCAAATAAAACATTCAAAGTTAATTAAGAATTACAAATAAACAGCAAAATCTACTTATTTGTTTTATTAATTAAAAAAAACTTTTTCCACAAAAAAAGTTTTTCAGAGAAAAGTTAATAACCCCATTAAACCAAAAATGAGCAAAAATAAAATCAAATAATCTACCAAGTGTGAAACTACCACAAACCACCATCAATAAATAAATGAAACCCAAAATAAACAGAAATTACAATAAATAACCAATTCAAACTTAAAACAAACAAAAATTAACATGAGTAAGGCTCAAAACCACTATACCATCCCAAGGCCAGAACATAATTTGCCCTATACTGAAAAAATATATATGTTTTTACTTTTATAAATAAATCAAATAATATTAAAATTTGGTTACCAAATATCAGTATATGTTTCACATATGCAGACAATGCACATTCATTTGTATTTTTTTTTCAGTAAAGTGCAAATTATGTCCTGGTCTTGGGATGGCATAAGGGTTTTGAGCCCTGCTCATGTTAATATCTGTTCGTTTTGAGTTTGACTTGGTTATTTATTGTAATTTCTGTTTGTTTTGGGTTTTATTTATTTATCTATGCTGATTTGTGGTAGTTTCACGCTTGGTAGATTTTTTGATTTATTTTTGCTCATTTTTTGTTTTATGGGGCTCTTTACTTTTCTTTGAAAAACCAATTTTGTGGGAAAAGTTTGAATTAATTTCTGTTTGTTTTATATTAACATAATCTTTTCAGGAAAAAAAATTCTTTAAATCTTTTTGTTTTTTTAAGACTTCATAGTTTGGCTTGCTTTTTGCATGCTGGAGAAACATTTTCAGCAATTTTTAACAACATATACACCTTTAAAAAATTGGACACAATTAGTAGTGTTTAATTTAGTTTCATAACTCAAAAATCAATTAAAAATTAATTAAGTTTCATAACAAAAATCTGTTTACTCTCTTTGATAGCTTAGATATACTTAGGCTATTTTGATTTGGTTAAGTTTTAAGAGCAGAAGCAGCCCCAAAAGTTTGAACATAATACCCTCAGTCATTCTTGGGATACTGCTGAGATGCCTTATTGGGAATTAGCATTAACACAGTGCATTTTGATTTACTCTTAACATTTAGTTATAAATAATAGGCAAATGGGAGGGTGGTATTGGTAGGGGTACTAGTTGCCCTCCAATCACATTCGACTATTAGCCCTTTTTTAGCCCTTTATATTTTCAATCAAATGAGCCCTTTTCAAAGTTCCTAAGACAACTCCTTCGGTACGAAGTGCCCTGGTTTAAACAAAAAAAAGAAAAAAAAATAATAATACATTGTACCCACATCGATGTTTACTATTAAAAGGTCAAGCCTTCCAATAACTTTCGACTATTAAAAATGGCTCTAGGCCCTTGAATTTCCAATCGAATGAGCCCTTTTTGAGTCTCTACAACAACTCTTTCTATAAACACCTTATATGGCCCAAGGACATAACTGGGAGGGGTTGTCATCCTCAAAGACCTAATTTCCAGAACTTTCAACTACGTTCAACAAAACAGCTATCTCAAAATTTTGATTGGACGTGTTTGGGGAAATGGTGGGCGTGAGAGGGGCGTTAGTTGCTCTTCCATCACTTTCAACTATTAAAAAAGGCACTAGCCTTCTTAATTTCCAATCAAATGAGCCCTTTTGAATTTTCTATGACAACACTTTCAATGAAAACCTTTTATTCCCCCAGGGCATAACTTACAACCCTTGCCCCGAGGGCTGGGGGGGTTATCATCCTCAAATACCTAATTTTCAGACCTTTCAACTATGTTGAAGAAAATTGCTATCTCATAATTTTAATTAGATATGTTTGGGGAAACGGTTGGCGTGAGAGGGGGGTTAATTGCCATCAAATTACTTCCGACTGGGCACTAGCCCTTTCAATTTTCAATTGAATGAGCCCTTTTTGAAGTTTCTACAACAACACTTTCTATAAGAACCTTATATGCCCCAGGGCATAAATTACAACCCATGCCCTGACAGCCATGAGGGGGTTGTCATCCTCAAAGACATAATTTCCAGACTATTCAACTATGTTGAACAAAATGGTTATCCCAAAATTTTGATTGGATGAGTTTTGAGAAAAGGTGGGCGTGAGAGGGGAGTTACTTGCCCTCCAATCACTTTCGACTATTAAAAAGGGCACTAGCCGTTTCAATTTCCAATTGAATGATTACTTAATTGAATAATTGAATGATTGAAGTTTCTACGTCAACGCTTTCTATAATAAAAGAAACCTTATATGCCACAAGGGCATAACTTACAACCTTTGCCCTGAGGGTTGTGGGGGGAGTGTAATCTTCAAAAACATAATTTCCCGACTATTTAACTACGTCTAACAAAATGGCTATTAACCCCCCCCCCCCAATAATTTTTAAATTGTTTTTTAATTGGGTCGTGATGAAACAATGCCTCTGGATTTTATACCTTCAAAAAAAATGGAATTAATTATCAAATAGTGAGGTTTTAACGGTACTTGCTAATTAAACAAAACACTCAATAAACACGCTTAGGTTAGATGTCACAAAACCGGTTTCACAGCATACAAAGACAAAGGACAAGTGATAGAACGCATTGGACTTAAAAAATTTGGGTGGTATATTTGCATATTGAGGGGAAGGGGCATGCCAAAAGTGAGGTAGCGTAGTAGCAATGCTACTTGGTAGTTTTCTTGGCCTAGTAAAATGAGTTGGCAGATTTTGTCTGAAAATACCAGCGCTTCGACTAATCCCCGAATTTTCGGGGATTTCCCCAAACATCTGTTTTCTCGAAAAAAATCAGTTCCCCCAAAAATCCCTGGTACTATCCCATTATCTGGGCCTCTCTAAAAAGTCAAGTTTGGTTAATGCTAATGAAATAAAATAAAATAGGATGAATATATAATAGTTTAGAAACAAATTTGGGCTACATATTTGCACATTAGGGGTGGGGAGGTGGGGGTGGGTGGGTAAAGCATTGCATATATTAAATACGTAACCTAACCTAACCTAGGTACCTTCCACCCTAAAACCACAGTTTAATTTTGTATACGCAATGTAAACCTTGCTATCGTTGCCTGCTCTATAATAGTTAAGACGTCAAAAACGGGTTTTATCATTGCCTAGTCTATAGTGATTAACCAGAGAGCCCCGGATAATAGGATAGTACCAAATTCCCTTTATTTCAAGGTTGCCACCCCTAGTGATTTATCACTAGTGACAATTCACCTTTATTTTTTTTTAGTTAACAAAATTTCCAGATACCTTGCTTTTCTTCTATAATTTTTAGTGGCCATATACCTAGAAAGAATCGTTTTCTGATATAAAACTGTTTAGATACTTTACCCCCCCCCCCTTATGTGCAAATATATAGCCCAATTTATATATATATATCCATATATTCTGTTTCTATCCAAACCATCATATCCAAACCATCAATCATATCTAAACCACTCATAATAGCCACTCATATCCAAACCAAAAATCATATCCAAACCACGGAATCTTGCCAGGGTTCTCTTTATTTAACAGGGCTGCCGTGGAAATCCTGGGAGGGCTTGTCTTTAAAATATTACGGAAAAAAGGAGGGCATGTCTTTAAATGTATTATGGCCTCACTACTGCTTACATCATTCAAGCATCCAATAAGCAGATCAGTTATCTTTAGTATACCTTTGCCTTTATGGTGCATTATTGCTAATTTTTTATTTTTCACTGGGTTATTTTCACTTGACGTAGGAAAATTGGCTCCAACATACCCCCATACAGAACAGAAAACCCAGGTTTTTAGGTAGCTTAAAGACTTGGTCACTATTCGACTGGTCGAGAAGCTTCTATGGTAAAAAGAATGGGACTGCTCGAGCAGTTGCTATAGTAAAAAGAATGCAGTACAATAGACTGTTAGGACAGCAGCGACAAGGCAGTCTTTATCAGCTGCTTGACTAAACAAGTTAGTCTGTATAGCGGTGTTTAGCTTTTTCCATGAGCTTCCAAGGATTGTTGACTTATGGTTTCTTTCATGTTAACCGGAAGGTCACGGTGGGTACTGTTCTTTGGTTTGCTAACCTGGTTACTGAAATGCCGTCCTGATCTGGTCCTTATTTCGGTCTTAGGAAGATCCTTAAGTCCCTAATTTTGGACGTTGCTGACTGTACAACTCATGTTATCATAATTGCTTAAGGATAGTTATATATCACAGACAGCAATGGGATTGAATATGCCATTTAAACTTTCTTAATTAGTGAAAGGATTTGACAAGATAGAGCAGTAAAAACATCCGAATCAACTTTAGAGGACAAATTATGTCATAGGAAGATGTTTTTGATATCCCCCTTCTCCCCAAACTAAAAAATTTCTAAAATTGTAGTTTACATACTATTTATCATGGTTGCAGAAGTAGCTTCAACCTAGAAGATATTTTGAGGACTTTAGCGGACAAATTATGTCATGGGAAGATGTTTTCGAAATCCCCATTCACCCCAAACAAAAAAATTTTTCTCTTCCCTGTCAATCACTTCCCTGAACCCTTCCAATCAAAATTTCAAGATAGTTATTTTGTTTGACGTAGTTTAAAATCTCAGATATTATGTCTTTCAAGATGAGAACCCCCTCCATAATCTTCAGGGTAAGGGTTATAAGCTATGCCCTGAGGACATATAAGGTTTTTATGGAAACAGTGGTTGCATTAAGTTTGGAGGGGGCTCATTGGATTGGAAATTGGAAGTTTAAGTGCCATTTTTAAGATTCAAACTTATTAGAGGGCACCTATACCCCCCCCTTCCCCCATGTGACATTTTTCCCAAATGCATCCAATAGAAATTTTGAGATAGCCATGTGTTCAAAAATAGTCACGAACATAATTATAATAAATAGCCGAGTCAAACTCAAAACCAGCAATAATTAACATTAGTAGGGCTGATAACCCCCATGCCGATAAAATAAAAGTTCAAAATAGGGATAAAATTCTTTTTAATAGACAGTGTATAATAAATTTCACAAAAAATACCAGATATTTCGGTCACATATGCAGTGACCGTCATCAGTAGTAAAACTCTGTTTTACTACTGATGACGGTCACTGTATATGTGACTGAAATATCTGGTATTTTTTGTGAAATTTATTATACATTGTCTATTAAAAAGGATTTTATCCTTATTTTGAACTTTTATTTTATCGTCATGGAAAGGCAGTGTGGTCTCCGAAATTATCAACCCCCATGCCTTCTCAAGACCAGAACATATTTTGCGCTTTACTGAGAACAAAATATGTTTAAATGTTAGTAGAAAGGGGGGTGCTACTCCGGGACGAACCACGTGGTTTATGGTTTTCTCACTGAGAATGAAAAAACAGGATTTTTCTCACTAAAAAAACAGGAATTTTCTCACTTTTATGGATGTTTCTTGGACGGTTATGTGTGTTGGTCAATTTATTTGTTGTTTTTCATGGATGTCTACAGCAATTTATGTCTGTTTTATAGTTTTTGTCAGTGAGAATGAAAAAACAGGATTTTTCTCATTTTGATGGATGTTTTCTGGGTTATTGAGTCTAATGGGGACAGAGTCAATGACAATTCTTTCAAGGTCTTGATTTGTTGTTGTTGTTTGGCCAGGTGCACGCTCTGGGCGAATGTTAAGATCCAGGAATAGGAAACAGGATCAGGTGTTTCCTTCTTAGCCAATCATAGACTCACTTACATATTAGTGGCGGAGGATTACAGAGAATATGAGGAAAGGATTTTTGCTATAGTTTTATTAGTCTGTGAATAGAATTCAAAGGAGTGAGAAGAAGAACAGTTTGACTTTACTCATTTGGATACATATTTGTGTGTTGATAACGAGGAGTGGAATGTTTGCCCTATTAGAAGTTGATAGTGGAGTTGATGGTAATAATACAAGAGCACCAAACATTGCGGTGGAAATCACGAAAGGATCACGGCTTTGTCTGGAATGGGATGAAGCATATGCAAGATATGTGTTATCCTTTAACAAATTTAAAACGGAAGATCAATTATTTTCCACTGCTAAGGTTGATATAGCACACGTGAATAGACTTCAATATACTCTAAGTGCATTAGTGAAACATATCGAAGACAATAAACTGTATCGCTAATTGTATATTACTAGTATTATTTTCGCAATTATCAAAAAAAATTGTTTCAAAATCGAAAACGTTCTCTTTCTTTTCTGTTCAGGTTAGGCTAAGGACTAACGAATCAGGGTCAATCTAGAGTCAGCAGTTAGAGTGAAAGGATTGAAAAATGAATAAATTTGAGAAAGAGAGAATTAGACCAAATCTGGTGTTTATGGAAAAACATTTGATTTTGGATGACGATTTTCTCAAGTTATCTCTTCAACGCAGGTTATTCTCTCGGGGAACACTTGACAATATAATGAGGACTGATTCTCCTCCATTGGACTATTGTATGAAACTTTTAAAATGAGATTCAAATGCTTATACTCATTTTTTTTATATATTAATTGGAAATCCTATGGTGGATATACTTTTGAAAACAGTGCCAATGGATTCAATGCAGATGGCTCCTCATTAGAAAGAGGTAACGCCACAGTGAAACTCCTCTTCCCATTAACCTTACTTAATTTATGCAGTGAGGACGATAAGTTTTATTCTAGCTGCAAGAGAGTCGACATTGGAAACCAAAAAATGTTCTATACATGTTCATTGTGCATGTACACTCTTGGCAGTTGGACTCAGTGTGAGAATTGTACAATAATTGATGACTATAGTGAAAAGTGTAAATTATGTAATCCATGTAAATTACATAGAGGCTATGCAGTACAAATTAAAGAATGTAATTCATGTCTTCAGGAGATTTGTGACTCTCACTCTAGCGGGCACCTGTGCTCCAATTGTCACTATGATAAATATGATCAGTGGGAGAACACTTACCCCGCCATGATTGGAAAGAATCCCAACCGTGATTTTAGTTTATTTCTACGAGATTGGTATCGTCGTAGATTTAAATTATTCTGGGAAGAGGAATCTGGTCTACGATTCAACTGTTGGACTAACAACACAATTTTGTTTCTACGTTATCGCTGTGGCGACACTGCCTATTATGACTATAAACCAATTGATTTTTATTTGGCATTTACCGATTTTGATTCACCATTTGAAAACACTGTATGCGGTATTGCTTCAAATAGACAGATTAAAACTCGCGAATTTCATAATATGAATGTAAATAGTATCATTGACTATACCAAGAGATATGACAAGAGTGAAGTTACATTGTAATGTAGAAAATGTGACCTTGACTTTGCAGTCAGTCAAGATCAATATATAGTGAATCCAAATGATTTACCAGCATTAGTGGCTCACGACAATTGCCTATACATCGAAGAAGAAGAAATCTAAAGTGAAGATTTAAAGACATTGTTGTACATATAAGTGCATTTTATTAAGAAACAAATTCACAAACAAATTGTTAGCACTTTTCTCTTGGGATATTGAAATCAATACTGTATAGGTCTGAGAGGACACTTTCCACTAGAAAGTCGTTCAGACGTGAATTGTCACTATAAATGTGGAGAAACTGCTTGTGAATATAGCCGCGACATCGGAACACAAAATATAGTAGTGCATGGAAGCCAAAGATTTTAGTCGTTAGATCCTGCACCCTCTTCCGATTTCGAATAATAGTCTTCCCACTGCTATCATTACAGTTGCTGATGTAGAGCTTGTAAACTGTATAGGGTAGACCAAAAAGATCAACAAATTTAATTGTCTTAATTGTTGGAAAGATGCATAGCAAATGACCCGTCAACACATTCGATGGACTGCTATGAATAGTAATCAAGGTATTGCTGACACTTTGAATTTTCCGAGACAGTCTAAGGGTAGACAATGGAATTTGTACTGGGACATCTAGTGGTCCATATTAAATACATTGATTATTTGACTGGTGTTCATGGCGCCAAGTCTAGTAGAAAACTGCCTTCGGGAGTGATTTCCCAATAGGTTTCATATTGATTTAGTGAGATTAGTGCAATACTCTCAGCCAACGGGTCGGCAAATATACACTCTAAACGCACACTCCCCGTACGTACTATACTCATATCCAGTGTGCCAGACAAATCCAATACAATGATAACATGTGTTTTAGCAAACATATCTTCGGTTATTCCATTTTAAAATAGCTACAAATCGTGATATAGGGTTTGCATGGTCAACTCATGCAATGTTCTTTAAGATTCATCAAAAGATAGATTTTAAAGTGGGAAACCGTTTATTTTGCACGCAAGAGATGAAAGTCTTAACATTTCAAATTTATATGGGCATCTATTCCATGATCCTAGTGCACTAGTAGTTTTCAAAAGGGCTAAAGCCAGTTTCCATGGAATCTCGCCTTTGATAAAGGATAAGTCGGTGAAGGTGCTTGAGCTCATGGAAATATGACGTTGATTAGTGATTGTATGAGGAACAAGTAGTTTAATATTATTTCCATTGGCTCTCAGTGTTTCCACTGCCAAAGCAACAGAACTCATGACCTGTTGTTTGCGTACATGAAGTATTGCCGAGGTGACGGAGAGACTTACATCAGGATTGGCAGCAAGTTCTTTTCTCAATAAGAAATTGGAGGGTTCAAGTGTCAGTTTTATTTCCATTTTAATATTGGTTGGCCGCCATTGGGGTATAATAAAACTTTCATGATATATTTTTTCCAACTAGATGTAATTCACTAGTTGTAGCATTTTTAAGTGCATCTGTACTATCAGTATTAGTAATATATTCAGATCCATTGGAGGTGCCTCTCAATTCCTTGTAAGACTTGGGTGTCATCAGCGTCAATTGTATGAAATTTGTATAATTTGAGAGATTGTAGCTTGTGCTCACCAGCGTGCCATTGATGTAGACACTGATTTGACGAAATAAATTCTGTAATGTACAATTTTCATAGGATATTCCATCGCCCCGAATTGGCATTGTAATATCGGATCTTCGGACTTTCATTTGTAAATCTATAAATGTTGAAGACATGACTATAAAGTAGTTTTCATCGGAATAAATTTGAGAGTGGATATTATTGGAGAGGGGTTGTTGAGGATAAAATTGTTCATAGTATCCATGCTTGACACTCACATCAACATTTTCAGCTTTGAAGAGATTCAATGAGATGG
Organism: Artemia sp. Qi Xiang Cuo; assembly: GCF_049724085.1. Classification (NCBI taxonomy): domain Eukaryota; kingdom Metazoa; phylum Arthropoda; class Branchiopoda; order Anostraca; family Artemiidae; genus Artemia; species Artemia sp. Qi Xiang Cuo. The sequence continues at coordinate 12,971,051 of NC_142803.1, forward strand.
TTATTGAAGGCTGGGTATCCTTTTGTTGCAGGTAGGACCTCATAAGAGAAGAAATATAGTTTTGATCTAACAATTTTCTTCTTGAAGCCTCTTCTTCTGTTTACACTAAGGGTTAACCTTTTCTTTCCTTTTTTAGACAAGAGGGGCGATGTCTTTCGTTTATGACCTGAGTGGCGACTGATGAGTGATGAATTGTTTCTCGACCTTTTTAAACCTTTACCATTTTGTTTTAATCTCTCACCAAGGGTTCGCGCACTGGACCTAAGATTTTCCTTAGCACTTTTTTTAAAATTCTTACCAGAGCCCCAATCGTATAGTGTAGAGAATGCAAATTATGTTGCAGCCGTTACAGGAAATCTTCTAGCCAGTGGTAGTGAAGACCGAAACAGCTTAGCACCAACTGCCGAAACCATAGCCAGACATTGACGAGTGACCTTTGTAATAGTCCATTCCATTGCCCTGTTGTCTTGGGCCTAGAGTATTAACATAGCAGTCAATATCAAGACAAGTGAATACCACTTTTCTATTAGACATCATGCTGTCAAACTATGGGACAAAAATGACATGTAATCAGAGCCAATCCTTTTTAAATTGCTATGGGATCACCTAATTCAGTTCTTAGTGTTAACTGACAGAGTTCCAAATAGGAAGTGCTTACGGGAATATACTGAAGATGGTTTATATTGTAGTGGTGAATATGTTCTTGATTGGTTTTTCGTTCAAGAACTCGTAGGAGGGGAACATTTGAATTACCAACTCGAGATGTTTTCACAAATGAAGCGTAGAGAAATATACAAGTCTCCATGGAGAATGCAGCTGGGAGTCAGCAAAAATGAAATTGGTGTTTCTGGAACTATTACTATTGATTATATTGAGCTTAAGGCCAAGAATGTCCTTTAGGTTATCATTGAGAATAACCTTCTTACTGGCAATTGGTGAACTAATGTAGATCTTTCCCTCCTGCTTTGAATAGTTGAAATGAAAAGCTCCTTTTTTACGAGCGGAAATTCTTTTATTAATAGAACATCATAAATCATCCATACAGGTGAGTTCCTCGTAGGGTAATTCAATGTATGGATAATTCATACAATTGATCTTTTGAATTTGTTCTTGATCACTTGAGGATGGTGGCAGCCAATCATAGGGTCTAATTTTTATTTCATATTTACGATCCTTTCTCAGGATGTCGTAGGTATTTTTGAGAATACAGTCAACAAGAGCCACTTCATACTTTCCTTCTTCGAATTTGATGGTGGGGGGGAGTTTCGTCTAAAAATCCCTTATTCAAGTCATTGTAAAGAGGATCAGAAACATTTAACATGAAAGTCACGTAAAAATATTTGGGCATTGTTACTGTCTTCAGCGATTACTCAAAAATCAAAGTCTGAGTTGTATTCTAGGAAGCAAACAAGCAACTGACTCTTGCCCCTATGAGTATGAGTCTTTAATATCTTTTCCATCCGATTACTTTCGCTGGTCTTTCTAACTTTTTGCAGTTCATATTCATAAAAACCACGGACAATATCACAATCTTTTGTGTTTCGCATTCGATGTCTTTGATTTGGTGTCCCGGATTTTTGGCAATTTAGTAGTTTCAGTGTTTCTTAAATAATTTCCGTTTTCAAAAATATTGGTGGCTCGATTCATTCTAATAGTATTGCCGACATTGAATTTCTTCTGGACATTTTTTTTTCTTTTTCACCATTAGAATATAGCATTAGAAAAGCATAAAATGCTTTTTCCCCGCATTGAACGTCATGAGGGCTTAGGTTGAACAAAGATCGATGAGGTCACTGGCTGTATATCCGCATGATTTTATATAAATCATGAATAAAAGCCGGTGTATTTTTCGGTGTCCAATATCTTGAAACTAATAGACAAATCGTTCTTATTAATCTTTCAGGGAATGCAGCCTTTATCGGGCTGTGACTATGATAAAGTGTTGTATTATATTTCAATAGAACCTTTTGTACAGGGGGATTAACAAATTCACTGCCACGATCCGTTTGAATTTTTCTATATGAATCCTGTTTAAGATTACTTTCAATGGCCCGAGCAAATTCAACACCTCTCTTTGACTGTAGTGGAATTGCATATGCATAACGACTAAAGACTCTCATTACCATCAGAATTTATTTGTAGGCTGTAGTGCGACACTGTTGAACAGCATCTAAGGTTAAAAGATCCGTTTGAATTATATGCAGAAGTACAAAAGCTTTAGTTGGCCAGTATTGCTTGTTGCAAAGACTATTATTACAAGGCAGTGTGTAACTCGGTTTATTCTCTAGATTCTATTTTTACTTTTTCAATTAGCTGCCAGAGACAAATTTAGAAAGCGTTTTGGGTGAACTTAAACTTCCTTCTTCACAAATATTTTCATAGACACCTTTCAGAATTTCCTCAATTTTGAAGTCAAACAAGTAGCCTAATGTACACTTCTCTTTTGCATACTAGTGGTTGAATCAATTTGTCTTTACCCTTGACTAGCAGCCCCAGGTAGTATACAATCGGTAGTGCTACCTCCGCTGATAACGTCTTCAAAGATTTAATAATCTTTTTCTTTGGATGGTGGTGTTGGCGTTGTTGGAGGACTATATCCTCTTAATCTTTTTAGAATTCGCTTATTGTCAATAAGACTTTTGTGAAAGTTCGATGCACTTGGAAAGGCGAATAGATTATTATCTAAGGATAAAAGGCCTTTTAGGATTCATCACCATATCACAAGTAAAATAGGCTAGTTTTTAGCTTTTCTCTGGAATTATAATTTGTTTCTCTGTGTTATCGACTTGAATTTAATGTTCATCACCAGTTTTCAACAAAAGATATAGTAAAACTCTTTTATTTTTTTCTCGTTAGGTCACTGGCAATAGGTTTAGAATTTTTGATACAATCGAATTCAAGTCCTTCTCCTTTGATTGCACTGCTGCAGAATATTGAGGTGAGAATTGCTGTTTGGAGGTATCGGCGACAGGGACGGCGGTTCTCTCACAATGAAGCCTATGCTTTGCCACAGGTTGCAAAGTATCTTGAAGCAAAATATATAGTTTATCATCGGCAATGTTCCTATCATTAATACATTTGATTATATTGTCTACAAAATGTTCGACGGGCGAGAGGACAAGTTCAAATGGTGTCAATTTATAGGGTTTTGCCATTCTTTCTCTCTCTCTCTAGAGAAAACTGTTTACAAGTCCTGCAATTATTGGCAGTAAAAGTGTGAAAAAGCTACTACCCGCTTGAAGGAGCCGTTTTCTGTTTAAATATGTTCCATTTTTTTGCAAGCGCATATTGCGGAACAATGTTGCTTTGTCTGTTGTCTAACACCATCTGGCAGTTGAACATTGCCTTCAATCAAATTTAAACAAAATTCAGATATTAGATTAATGAAATCATTGTCAACACCATGTTTGAGTATGGCCTTCCAAAGCGAGGGTTTTGAAGTGCTTAAAATGGAAAATAAATGCCGTTGTTCGTGTAGCTTCTTCGGTGTCATAACGTCAACTAATAGTCTTTTCTACTGTTCACTAGAAGACATACTCTAAATTTCATTGTTGAAAAGATCGATGACTACACGTAGAAGCTCTGGTGTACTCTGACGAAGATCTCGCAAAATGTACCCGTAGGGTTTGTTAGTCGCCTCAGTGCACACTAAGAGCAGACATTTCGGAATACTTGTATATATCTATGTATTGAGAGTTTTTACCGAGCTAGAATCAAGAACAAATCGATAGATAATAAAAATGGTGCAATTGAAAGCAATATTCCGCACATATTTGCTCTGATGAGGCATATAGTGTAGAATTAGGGCTATGGAAATGTGCTCATGGTGAAAGTGAACAGTGAACAGTTGTAGCTTTTCCAGTGGGAACTTTTCAATGGATTCAGTCATATCATCGATAATCATCCACGAGTTTGGTTCAATACTATTGAAAATATCAAGTTCCCGTATGAATTGTATTGATATGGTTGTGGCAATTGCTTTTATTTTATCGTATGACTCCTGCCAAATATTATGGCAATTGTGGATTATTTTTAGCTTTCCAAGATCCTTTTATCGCAATTTTGAATTATTTTGGCTAAGAGTATTGTTTTCCCCGACATTGAGGGTCCAGACCGAAACGATTTGAAGGGTGTTTTAAATTGATACATGCTGCTGCTGCTGCTGAAAACCGTCGGACTATAACTAAGTTTAGATCATATGTATCCAGTGAATAAGTAGTTGTAATAATTTCCCATAGATCTATCTGCGTTAACAAGAACAACAACAAAAAAACAATATTTCATGGTCATTTATTTGCAACATGAAAACTCTATTTGTTCAACATGAACAACATAAGAATAACACTTGTTCAACAAGAACCTGACAATATTTCATGGTCATTTATTTGAAACATGAAAACTCTATCTTACCTAACATTTCTAGGGTTAGCAGCTTAGGTTAGGTTATATTAGGTTAATTGGCACGCCACTTAACCTAACCTAACCTATAACCTAACCTAACCTGGGGATGGGGGCCCCGACCGTGTCCGGCTTTCGGCCCTGTGATCCCCGGGGGTGTGGGATCCCGCCTGCGGCCGGCCTTCGGCCTGTGACCCCTGTATACGTATATATATATATATATATATATATATATATATATATATATATATATATATATATATATATATATATATACGTATATATATATTATATATATATATTATATATATATATATATATATATTATATATATATATATATATATATATATATATATATAGCCACTTAACCTAGTGTAAGTTAACCTAGAAATGTCAGGTAACCTAACCTAACCTAACCCTAGCAATGTTAGGTAACCTAACCTTGGTGGTGGGGGTCCCACCCGTGGCCGGCTTTCGGCCCCGTGGCCCCGAGGGGTGGGGGGCCCCGCCCGCAGCCGGCCTTCAGCCTGCGGCCCCGGGGGGCAGGGGGTCCCACCTGCGGTGGGCCTTCAGCCTGCGGCCCCGGGGGGTGGGGGGTCCCCCCTGCGGTGGGCCTTCAGTCTGTGGGCCTGGGGGTGTGGATCCTGCCCGTGGCCGGCCTTCGGCTCCGCGGCTCCCATTAGACGATTTTGGAAAAAGGTAATGCGGGAGGGGGGCCTAGTTGTCCTCCAATTATTTTTTGTTACTTAAAAGGGTCACTAGAATATTTTTCCATTAGAATGAACCCTCTCTCGACGGTTGTGTTTCGAGTTGGAGTACAAATCTTTTTCAATCCCAACTTTTACCGGCTTTATGTATAAATTTCATAACATAAAAACCTTTCCCCAAGGGGCTGAAGGGTCCATTTTATCTCTAAAGACATAGTTATTAAGCCTTTCAACTATGTTGAAGAAAAAAAAAATCCATCTAAAAATTGATTAGACGATTTTGGAAAAATATTCACATTATGACAAGAACTTTCATATATATGAAGTTACTTTGTTCACGTAGAAATAACTTTATTTCTGAAAAACAAGTCATAGAATGGCTTATGTCATTGGGGGTCTTATGCAAATGAAAAGAAGACATAAAATGAACTTGTTTTCCATGATCCTATAGGTCAGCATTTATTAATTTGATTAAGGAAAGGAAATATGCCGTTATTACCGCATATTATTTAGTGTTTGATGGCTTTAACTTCAGTGCATATTGAAATATATATATATATATATATATATATATATATATATATATATATATATATATATATATATATATATATATATATATATATATATATATATATATATATATATATATATATATATATATATATATATATATATATATATATATATATATATATATATATATATATATATATATATATATATAAAAAGTAATGAATACTCCAAATGAACTCACCGGTCCTTCAATGGCTAATGTACGTTTAAATTTTAATTTATATTTCCCCTTTAGATTTTACATATTTGAACCAGAGAAATATATTTTCTATAATTTACTTACAAAAACTAGACGATTTTGGAATAGCCAGATCTGTAAATTAGGTATCTGTAAACCCCATTTTGCGTACCATTAATTAGAATTAACTATATTTTTTGCTAGAAATACCCTGTCCTGAAAATTAAGTGTCTATAAACTCATTTTTTGCTTACCATTTATTTAGATTAAACTATACGCAAAACAATAGCCTACTTACAAAAACTAAGATATAAACTCCCAACATTTAATTCTATTGAGCAATGTCGAAGCGTTGGACCTAATTTTTTAAACAGTATCGTTAGTTTTGAACTTGGTTTTCAAACACCTAAATATTTAAATGCCTTTAGACTCGGTGTTTATAAAAAGTAATGCATTAACAAAGTAGTTTGTTCAAAGTAAAACATTAAACTAAGCTTTAGATAATCAAATAAAAAGTTTTATTCAATATTTTTAATAATAATAAGCTTTGTTTTTAAATTCTAAAAAAAGTTGTGTAAAGAGCGATGTCTTGAGGAGGGGAGTATTCCCACTGGTCCTAATTTTTGGTCTATTTTTTTTTTAAAATGGGGCTGTTTTTGAGCGTCACTAATCAGCATAGCATCCCCCCTCTCCATCGCTCTATCTTAATTGAGGTCCCCTTGTCTCTCTCTCTCTCTCTAATTACCCCGTAAGTCTAAGCCGATCAGAGATACGGGACCCACACCCCCGAGCCCGCACCCATTTGTGGGTATCATTTGTTTAGAATAAACTTATATTTTCTGCTAGAAATAAATATTTTTAGCAGTCCTTAGACATTACGAGATAGCCAGATCTGCAAATTAGGTATCTGTAAACCCATTTTGCGTACCATTAATTAGAATTAACTATATTTTTTGCTAGAAATACCCTGTCCTGTAAATTAAGTGTCTATAAACCCATTTTTTGCCTACCAATTATTTAGATTAAACTATACGCAAAACAATAGCCTACTTACAAAAACTAAGATATAAACTCCCAACATTTAATTCTATTGAGCAATGTCAAAGCGTTGGACCTAGTTTTTTAAACAGTATCGTTAGTTTTGAACTTGGTTTTCAAACACCTAAACATTAAAATGCCTTTAGACTCGGTGTTTATAAAAAGTAACGCATTAACAAAGTAGTTTGTTCAAAGTAAAACATTAAACTAAGCTTCAGATAATCAAATAAAAAGTTTTATTCAATATTTTTAATAATAATATGCTTTGTTTTTAAATTCTAAAAAAGTTGTGTAATGAGTGATGTCTTGAGGAGGGGGGTATTCCCATTGGTCCTAATTTTTGGTCTATTTAAAAAAAAAAAGGGGGGTGTTTTTTGAGCGTCACTAATCAGCATAGCATTCCCCCTCTCCATCGCTCTCTCTTAATTGAGGTCCCCTTGTCTCTCTCTCTCTAATTACCCCGTAAGTCTAAGCCGATCAGAGAGGCAGGGACCCACCCCCCCCGGGCCCGCAACCATTTGTGGATATCATTTGTTTAGAATAAACTATATTTTTTGATAGAAATAAATATTTTTAGCAGTCCTTAGACATTACGAGATAGCCAGATCTGTAAATTAGGTATCTATAAATCTATTTTGCGTACCATTAATTAGAATTAACTATATTTTTTTGCTATAAATACCCTGTCCTGTAAATTAAGTGTCTATAAACCCATTTTTTGCCTACCAATTATTTAGATTAAACTATACGCAAAACAATAGCCTACTTACAAAAACTAAGATATAAACTCCCAACATTTAATTCTATTGAGCAATGTCAAAGCGTTGGACCTAGTTTTTTAAACAGTATCGTTAGTTTTGAACTTGGTTTTCAAACACCTAAACATTTAAATGCCTTTAGACTCGGTGTTTATAAAAAGTAACGCATTAACAAAGTAGTTTGTTCAAAGTAAAACATTAAACTAAGCTTCAGATAATCAAATAAAAAGTTTTATTCAATATTTTTAACAACAATAAGCTTTGTTTTAAATTCTAAAAAAGTTGTGTAAAGAGCGATGTCTTGAGGAGGGGGGTATTCCCACTGGTCCTAATTTTTGGTCTATTTAAAAAAAAGGGGCTGTTTTTGAGCGTCACTAATCAGCATAGCATTCCCCCCTCTCCATCACTCTCTCTTAATTGAGGTCTCCTTGTCTCTTCTCTCTAATTACCCCGTAAGTCTAAGCCGATCAGAGATGCGGGACCCACACCCCCCCGAGCCCGCACCCATGTGTGGGTATCATTTGTTTAGAATAAACTATATTTTTTGCTAGAAATAAATATTTTTAGCAGTCCTTAGACATTACGAGATAGCCAGATCTGTAAATTAGGTATCTGTAAACCCATTTTGCGTACCATTAATTAGAATTAACTATATTTTTTGCTAGAGATACCCTGTCCTGTAAATTAAGTGTCAATAAACCCATTTTTTGCCTACCATTTATTTAGATTAAACTATACGCAAAACAATAGCCTACTTACAAAAACTAAGATATAAACTCCCAACATTTAATTCTATTGAGCAATCTTGAAGCGTTGGACCTAATTTTTTTAAACAGTATCGTTTGTTTTGAACTTGGTTTTCAAACACCTAAATATTTAAATGCTTTTAGACTCGGTGTTTATAAAAAGTAACACATTAACAACGTAGTTTGTTCAAAGTAAAACATTAAACTAAGCTTCAGATAATCAAATAAAAAGTTTTATTCAATATTTTTAATAAAAATAAGCTTTGTTTTTAAATTCTAAAAAAAGTTGTGTAAAGAGCGATGTCTTGAGGAGGGGGGTGACCATTTTCTTATACGTAATAATTTCTGTTCGTTTATAAACTTTGATGTTGCTTCTTACTTTCAGTTGAATTTTTTTAAATTTAATTTCTTATCGTTTTAAATAATACCGTGTAATCCGGTTCTCTCTCCATGAACAATTCCGGTACTTGTATATTATACACACATCGCAACTGTAGCATGCAAATTTTTTTTTCATGATTATAATTTAAAACTGCACATAAACTCTTGATTTTTTGTCGTGTTACTTAGGTAATAAAGGACCATTTCGTTTTCTTTCCTAATTTTGAGTTTTTTCAAAAATTTAGCCCTAGCTAGTTAAAACTGTGCATAAACTCATGATTTTTTTTATTTAGTCTAGCAGCTCTTTACTTTTAGTTGAAAATGCCCTCTTGTGGAAAAAAAAAAGTTTTTGTCACTCTAACAAGTTTATCACTAGACATAAGTTTACAGAAAATTTAAGTTTGAACAATTATTCGTTATTATTTCTGCTCATCTTTGATTTAGTCTAGCAGCTCTTTACTGTTATTTGAAAAATGCCCTCTTGTGGAAAAAAAATTTTGTCACTAACAAGTTTATCATTAGATATAAGTTTACAGAAAATTTAAGTTTGAACAATTATTCGTTATTATTTCTGCACATCTTTGATTTAGTCTAGTAGCTCTTTACTTTTAGTTGAAAAATGTCCTCAATGATCCATCGTTAACAAATTTTGCCCTAGCTAGTTAAAACTGTGTATAAATTCATGATTTTTTTTTTATTTAGTCTAGCAGCTCTTTACTTTAAGTTGAAAAATGTCCTCTTGTGGAAAAAAAGTTTTTGTTACTCTAGCAAGTTTATCATTAGACATAAGTTTACAGAAAATTTAAGTTTGAACAATTATTCATTATTATTTCTGCTCGTCTTTGATTTAGTCTAGAAGCTCTTTACTTTTAGTTGAAAAATGCCCTCTCGTGGAAAAAAAGTTTTTTTCACTAACAAGTTTATCATTAGACATAAGTTTACAGAAAATTTAAGTTTGAACAATTATTCGTTATTATTTCTGCTCGTCTTTGATTTATTCTAGTAGTTCTTTACTTTTAGTTGAAAAATGCCCTCTTGGGGAAAAAAAGTTTTTGTCACTCTAACAAGTTTATCATTAGACATAAGTTTACAGAAAATTTAAGTTTCAACAATTATTCGTTATTATTTCTGCTCGTTTTTGATTTAGTCTAGTAGCTCTTTACTTTTAGTTGAAAAATGTCCTCTTGTAGAAAAAAAAGTTTTTGTTACTCTAGCAAGTTTATCACTATACATAAGTTTACAGAAAATTTAAGTTTGAACAAATTGTTCGTTATTATTTCTGCTCATCTTTGATTTAGTCTAGTAGCTCTTTACTTTTAGTTGAAAAATGTCCTCTTGTGGAAAAAAAGTTTTTGTCACTAACAAGTTTATCACTAGACATAAGTTTACAGAAAATTTAAGTTTGAACAATTATTCGTTATTATTTCTGCTCGTTTTTGATTTAGTCTAGTAGTTCTTTACTTTTAGTTGAAAAATTTTCTTTTGTGTAAAAAAATTTTTGTTACACTAGCAAGTTTATCACTAGACATAACTTTACAGAAAATTTAAGTTTGAACAATTATTCGTTATTATTTCTGCTCGTTTTTGATTTAGTCTAGTAGCTCTTTACTTTTAGTTGAAAAATGTCCTCTTGTGGAAAAAAAGTTTTTGTCACTCTAACAAGTTTATCCTTAGACACAACTTTACAGAAAATTTAAGTTTGAACAATTATTCGTTATTATTTCTGCTCATCTTTGATTTAGTCTAGTAGCTCTTTACTTTTCTTCGAAAAACTTATTTTGTGGAAAAAAAGTTTTTGTCACTCTAACAAGTTTATCACTAGACATAAGTTTACAGAAAGTAACCTCTTAGTTTAACTGAGGTATTGGACCTTTCATCTATGCCGAACAAAAAAAAAATAACTAGTTGAAGTTGTGTTTAAATTCTTCATCAATATAAAATCAAAAACATGAAAATTAAAAATGTAAAATGTATATTTCAAAGAAATAATAGCCTTCTTAATAATTTAACGTCGATAAACAGTGGAAACTGGATCTCTTCAGTATTTTTTGTGAATGATTAAAAGATGGTGACCGACAAAAAACATTTTTGAAACTAAAGAAAACCTTAAAATTTAGTAAATTATCAAACGATATCAAAATGTAATTTTTTTCAGAAATTGAAACCCGCTGAAAATTTCCAAGAACCATTCTCCCACAACATTATTTAAATTTTAATTTATATTTCCATCATAGTGTTCTCAATCTTTTTTAGGATGTGTGGTATGTGTGGGGGCTCACTCTCGAGGAGGAGGAGTTTCTAGCTACATGTAATGAAATCAACACCAGTGAGATTACACCTGAAGAGGAGGAAGATCTTCTCTGCACATGTAGATCAGAGGATCTCTTGAGGAGTGGGTCTTCGGATCGAATACCTAACCCGACACTTCGAGTGCGCGAGGATTTATTTGCGGAGTTGACTCAATATCAGGAGATACCCTCTCTCATAGATATTATGCCAGTGGAGGAGGACGAGGTTCAAATAATTGAACCTGAGATAGTATACATTAAAACTGTGATAAATATCGATATCACAATAGAATAAATATTTGAAGATTGTTTGTAAATTTGTTTATTGATAAAATGCATATATATACTACAATGTCTTTAAATCATCACTTTAGATTTCTTCTTCTTCGGTGTATAGGCAACTGTCGTGAACCACTAATGCTGGTAAATCATTTGGATTCACTGTATATTGACCCTGATTCGTTAGCTCTAACCTAACCTAACCAGAAAAGAAAGGGAACATTTACGATTTCAAAACAATTCTATTGAATAATTAAAGCAACAACAGCAATACTAAGCACGTACAATTAGCAATAGAGTTTATTGTCTTCGATATGTTTCACAAACGCACTTAAAGTACTTTGAAGTTTATTCACGTATGCTATATCAACTTTTGCAGCGAAACATAATTGATCTTCCATTTTCAGTTTGCTCAAGGATAACACATATCTTGCATATACTCCCATTCCAGACAATGTCTTGATCTTCTCGTGATTTCCACCGCAATGTTTGGTGCTCTTGTATTATTGCCAGCAACTCCACTGTCAACTTCTAATAGGTTAAACATTGCCCTCGGCATCATCATCGACATACAAATATATATCCAAATGAGTAAAGTCAAACTGTTCTTCTCGCTCCTTTGAATTCTATTCTCAGACTAATAGAAACTATAGCAAAAATCCTTTCCTCATATTCTCTGCAAACATCCGCCGCTAATATGTAACCAGCCCTCTGATTGGTCAAGAAAGGAGATGTAACCGAGTCTCTGATTGGCTTAGAATAAAACAAGTGATCCTTTTTCCTATTCCTAGATCTTAACATTTTCCCCGAACGTGCACTTTGCCAAACAACAACAACAACAAATAAAACCGTTTATCCCTCAGACCTAAGATCAAAGAAGCCATATTTGTTTCTTAATTCTCCTTTCGTAAATCAATACATTCTCCCCACCGATTATGTAAATCAATTTCTCGGAAATTCACTTCCCCCTCGAGTCCTAGATCAATACATTCCCCCTAGTTTACACCTGGACGAACAATAACAACAACAAATAAATCGACCTTGAAACATCCATCAGAGTGAGAAAAATCCTGTTTTTCCATTCTCACTGACAAAAACCATAAAAAAGACATAAATTGATGTTGACATCCATGAAAAACAACAAATAAATTGACTAACACTCATAACCGTCCAAGAAACATCCATAAAAGTGAGAAAATTCCTGTTATTTCAAGTGAAAAAAATCCTGTTTTTTTATTCTCAGTGAGAAAACCATCTCCCTAGGGACTCTATGCCTATATTTGGTGCCCCGTCAGCATTAAACTAAATTGTAGATGGCAGCAGGGGTGAGGGATGGGACCAGCACCCTCCTTTCTACTACAGGGGTGGGGCCCTTTTGTGTCCCAAAATGCGCAAATTAAAAAATATTAAAAATGGGGGCTCTGGGGCCTTTGGGGGTCCGGGGGCCCTTTGGGAGCCGGGGGGATCTTTGGGGGCGGGGGGCTTCTTTGGGGGTGGGGTTTGGGGGATCGGATCCCTTGGGGTTTGGGGTAGGGGACCTCACGACACTGTTCAAATGGAACTTGTGTATTATAACGACCACAGAGTTTCACCCTCAAATCCTCTTCTAAAACATCTTCTAAAATTATCTTTTAAAATCTCTAACTGTTTCGCCGAAATAATTCCCTAAAATGTCTAAAACGCTTTCGCCCATTTCAATTTGTAAAATGGGTTTAGGATGGACATTAAGAAAATAACTTGTTCTGAAAAGATATAATAAAGCCTTAAAAAGTATTAAAAAATAGGGGCTCAGGGGCCTTTGGGATGCCGGAGGCCCTTTGGGAGTCGGGGGGACCCTTGGGGACGGGAGGATTCCTTCGGTGTTAGGGTGGGAGGATCGGAGCCCTTTGGGATTGGGGTACGGGACCTTACGACACTGTTCAAATGGATCTTGTGTATTATAACGATCACAAAGTTTCATCCTCAAATCTTCTTCTAAAACATCTTCTAAAATCATCTTTTAAAATGTTTCTAACTGTTTCGCCGAAATAATTCCCTAAAATGTCTAAAACGGTTTCGCGCAAAGAACCCCTAAACGTAATTTCTGCGTGTTTCTTTTGTTTTTGGCATCCCTGCGCTGTCACATTTGAAATTACTAAGAAATCCTTTCCCGCGTTAATCTCTTCATCTCTAAGATCAAAATATCTCTTCCCCACCGTTAATGCGCATTTGCAAACTTCATCCGGAAACAATTCTCCTGGAAGAACTCCAAAGACATTAATAAACTTCGCCCGGAGACAATTCTCCTTGGAAATACATCAAAGACATTAATAAAGTTCGCCCGGAGACAATTCTCCTTGAAACATCCATCAATGTGAGAAAAATCCTGTTTTTTCATTCTCACGGACAAAAACCATAAAACAGACATAAATTGCTGTTTACATCCATGAAAAACATCAAATAAATTGACCAACACACATAACCGTCCAAGAAACATCCATCAAAGTGAGAAAAATCCTGTTTTTTCATTCATAGTGAGAAAACCATCTCCCTAGGGACTCTATGCCCAAATAAGGAGTCCCGGTGGGACCTATAGGGTCATTTCTACTAATGTTTTCACTTTTTTTACTTAAATAACTACAAAAAAAATTAAGACTTTAAGGAATAAATATGAGTGTAGGTGTATTAAACTGTCATTTCTATCTATTTTTGGATTAAAAGAGCTCTTTACTTTTCTTTGAAAAACATATTTTGTGGAAAAAGTTTTTTTTAACCTAATACAATTCTAAGCCAGTGTCATTCAGACAGCCAGCCTGCCCTCCCCTCCCCCCTTAAAGGCACCCATGATGTCATGGGAAGATGTTTTTGAAATCCCTCTTTAACCCCTAACTCAAATTTTTTCTAAAATTCCACTTTGGAAGCTTTTTAAATATTTCTAAAGCACCAATAGATAGAGCGCTACAAACATCAGAATCGACTTTAAAGGACAAATTATGTTATGGGAAGATGTTTTTGAAATCTCCTTTACCCCATACTCAAAATTTTCTAAAATTCTACTTTAAAAGCTTTTCAAATATTTCTAAAGCATTAATAGATAGACCGCTACAAACATCAGAATCGACTTTGGAGGACAAATTATGTCATGGGAAGATATTTTTGAAATCCCCTTTACCCCAAACTCAAAATTTTCAAAAATTCTACTTAAGAAGCTTTTTAAATATGGGAAGATGTTTTAGAAATCCCTCTTTACCCCTAACTCAAATTTTTTCTAAAATTCTACTTTGGAAGCTTTTTAAATATTTCTAAAGCACTAATAGATAGAGCGCTACAAACATTAGAATTAACTTTAAACGAAAAATTATGTAATGTGAAAATGTTTTTGAAATCCCCCTTCACCACAAACTCAAATTTCTAAAATTATACTTTAGAAACTTTTTCAATATTTCTAAAGCACTAAGAGATAAGAGCGCTGAAAGCATCAGAATTGACTTAAGAGGAAAGATTGTGTTATGGGAGGACGTTTTTGAAATCCCCCTTCAGCCAAAGCTAAAAATATTCCAAAATTCTACTTTAGAAACTTTTAAAATATTTCTAAAGCCCTAATAGATAGAGCGCTAAAAACATCAGAATCGACTCTAGAGGACAAATTATGTTATGGGAAGGCGTTTTTGAAATCCCCCTTCACCCTAAACTCAAACTTTTCTAAAATTCTACTTTAGAAGCTTTTTAAATACTTCTAAAGCACTAATAGATAGAGCGCTAAAAACATCAGAATTGAATTCAGAGGACAAATTATGTCATGGGAAGATGTTTCTGGAATCCCCCTTCTCCCCAAATTCAAAATTTTCTAAAATTCTACTTTAGAAGTTTTTTAATATATTTCTAAAGCACTAATAGATAGAGCGCTAAAAACATCAGAATTGACTTTAGAGGACAAATTAAGTCATGGGAAGATGTTTTTGAAATCCCCCTTCACTCCAAACTCAAAATTTTCTAAAATTGTCCTTTAAATACTTTTTATTTTGGTCGCAGCAGTAGCTGCAACTTAGTAAAGAGTGAACCACAGCGCATAGTAACCAAAAGTAAAAAAAATGTGTTTTAGAATAAATTGCCTACTGGAAAAAATCGCCATCTGACACTGATTCAGGAATGGTAACTATTATTTCAGTTTGTCTTAAAAGTAAAAGTTTATTGCGAAAACGAATTTACGGTGATTTTGAAAAAGAGCCTGAAACTCCTCGAAAAGGGTGTCAGATAAAAATAATTCAAAGAAAAGTAAAAAAAAAAACAAACAAGAAACACATCAGTGCCACCCATGCAAAGGGTGATTTTCCTTGTTTTCCAAGGGGGGGGGGGAGCTACAGTTTTTCTGTATGGGATAATGGTCCAACATATTCCTGTGTTGTAGTTTACGCTTTTAATTTGATTCTGCAAGTTTCACATTCCCATGTTGATTACAATCTATATCCTACAATTTTACTTTAAATTTTTGTTTCATCTTAAGATTAAAAACTGCACTACTATTTAAAGTATTTTATTCAACGTAGTTGTAAGTTTTGGAAATTAGGTCTTTAAGGATGAAAACCCCACCCCCCACAGCCCTCTGAGTAAGGGTTGTAAGTTATGCCCTGGGGGTATATAAAGTTTATATTGAAAGCGCTGTCGTAGAAACTTCAAAAGGGCTCATTCAATTGAAAATTGAAAGTGCTAGTGCCTTTTTTAATAGTTGAAAGTGATTGGATAGCGACTAACGCCCCTCTCACGCCCACCATTTCCCAAACACATCGAATTAAAATTTTGAGATATCCATTTTGTTCAACGTAGTTGAGCGTTCTGGAAATTATGTATTTAAGGATGACAAACCCCCCAGAGACCCCAGGGCCAAGGTTGTAAGTTATGCCAAAAGCGCATATAAGGTTTTTATAGATAGAGTTGTCGTAAAAACTTCAGAAAGGGCTCATTTGATTAGAAATTGAAGTGACTATTGCCCGTTTTGATATTTGAAAGTGAGGTAAGGGCGACTAGTCGGGCCCTCCATACGCCCCTCATTCCCCCAAACACATCACAATCAAATTTTGAGTTAGCCATTTTGTTCGACGGAGTTGATTTCCAGATAAAAAATAAGTTTTTTAGGAGGACACTCCCCCACAACCCCCAGGGGCAAGGGTTTTAAGTTACGCCCTGAGGGCATATAAGAACGATGTTGTCACAATGTACTATTTACTATTTTTTCCTTTAGAGCAGGGCACTTCATATGGAAGGGGTCGTCGTAGAAAATTCAAAAGGGGCTCATTCGATTGGAAATTGAGAGTTTCTCGTGCCCTTTTTAATAATCATAAGTGATTGGAGGGCAACTCGGCCCCCCCCCCACGCCCATCATTCCCCCGAAAACATCCAATAAAAATTTTTGAGATAGCTATTTTGTTCAGCGTAGTTGATTTCCAGATAGAAAATATGTTTTTTAGGAGGACACTCCCCCACAACCCTCAGGACAAGGGTTTTAAGTTATGCCCTGGGGGCATATAAGGTTCTTAAAGAAGGCGTTATCATAGAAACTTGTGGCTTGTGCCCTTTTTAATAGTCGAAAGTGATTGGAAGGCGACTAACACCCCTTCCACGCCCACCATTTCCCGAAACACATCCAATCAAAATTTTGAGATAGCCATTTTGTTGAGCGTAGTTGATTTCCAGATAGAAATTATGTTTTTGAGGACAGTCCCCCACAACCCTCAGGGCAAGGGTTTTAAGTTTTGCCCTGGGGGCATATAAGGTTTTTATAGAAGGCGTTGTCGTAGAAACTTCAAAAAAGGCTCATTCTATAGGAAATTCAAAGAGCTTGTGCCCTTTTTAATAGTCGAAAGTGATTGGAGGGCAACTAGCCCCCCCCCCCACGCCCATCATTTCCCCAAACACATCCAATCAAAATTTTGAGACAGCCATTTTGTTCAGCGTAGCTAATTTACCGATAGAAAATATGTTTTTGAGGAGGACACTCCCCCAAAACCCTCAGGGCAAGGGTTTTAAGTTATGTCCTGGGGGCATAATAGGTTTTTAAATAAGTTATTTTCATAGAAACTTCAAAAAAAGCTCATTCGATTGGAAATTCGAAAAAGGCTCATTCGATTGGAAATTCAAAGGGCTAGTGCTCTTTTTAATAGTCGAAAGTGATAGGAGAGCAACTAGCCCCCCCCCACGCCCATCATTTCTCCTATCACATCCAATCAAAATTTTGAGATAGACATTTTGTTCAGCGTAGTTGATTTCCAGATAGAAAATATGTTTTTGAGGAGGACACTCCCCCAAAGCCCTCAGGGCAAGGGTTTTAAGTTAGGCCCTGGGGTCATATTAGGTTTTTAAAGAAGGCGTTGTCATAGAAATTTCAAAAAAAGCTCATTCGATTGGAAATTCGAAAAGGGCTCATTCGATTGGAAATTGGAGTGGCTAGTTCCCTTTTTAATAGTCGAAAGTGATTGGAGGGCAACTAGCCCCCCCACGCCCATCATTCCCCCAAACACATCCCATCACAATTTTGAGATAGCCATTTAGTTCAGCGTAGTTGATTTCCAGATAGAAAATATGTTTTTGAGGAGGACATTCCCCCACAACCCTCGGAGCAAGGGTTTTAAGTTAGGCCCTGAGGGTATATAAGAATGATGTTGGCACAATGTACTGTTTATTATTATTTTTTCCTTTAGAGCAGGGCACTTCATATGGAAGGGGTCGTCGTAGAAACTTTAAAAGGGACTCATTCGATATTAAATTGAGAGTTCGAGTGCCCTTTTTAATAGTCAAAAGTGATTGGAGGGCAACTAGCCCCCTCCCCCACCCCCATCATTCCCCAAAACACATTCAATCAAAATTTTGAGGTAGCCATTTTGTTCAGCGTAGTTGATTCTCAGCTAGAAAATATCTTTTTGAGGAGGACAATCCCCCACAACCCTCTGGGCAAGGGTTTTAATTTACGCCCTGAGGGCATATAAGAACGATGTTGGCACAATGTACTATTTATTATTTTTTCCGTTAGAGCGGGGCACTTCATATGGAAGGGGTCGTCGTAGAAAGTTCAAAAGGGGCTCATTCAATTGGAAATTGAGAGTTCTAGTGCCATTTTTAACAGTCGAAAGTAATTGGAAGGCATCTAGCCTCCCCCCCACGCCCATCATTCCCCCAAAAACATCCAATGCAAATTTTTTATATAGCTATTTTGTTCAGCGTAGTTGATTTCCAGATAGAAAATATGTTTTTGAGGAGGACACTCCCCCACAACCCTAAGGGGCAAGGGTTTTAAGTTATGCCCCGGGGGCATATAAGGTTTTTAAAGAAGGCTTTGTCATAGAAACTTGTGGCTTGTGCCCTTTTTAATAGTCGAAAGTGATTGGAAGGCGACTAACACCCCTTCCACGCCCACCATTTCCTTAAACACATCCAATCAAAATTTTGTGATAGCCATTTTGTTGAGCGTAGTTGATTTCCAGATAGAAAATATGTTTTTGAGGAAAGTCCCCCACGACCCTCAGGGCAAGGGTTTTAAGTTATGCCCTGGGGGTATATAAGGTTTTTATAGAAGGCGTTGTCGTAGAAACTTTAAAAAAGGCTAATTCGATTGGAAATTCAAAGGAATAGTGCCCTTTTTAATAGTCGAAAGTGATTGGAGGGAAACTATTTCCCCCACGCCCATCATTTCCCCAAACACATCCAATCAAAATTTTGAGATAGCCATTTTGGTCAGCGTAGTTGATTTCCCTATAGAAAATATGTTTTTGAGGAGGACACTCCCCCACAGCCCTCTTGGCAAGGGTTTTAAGTTATGCCCTGGGGGCATATAAGGTTTTTAAAGAAGGCGTTGTCATAGAAACTTCAAAAAAGCTCATTCGATTGGAAATCCGAAAAGGGCTCATTCGATTGGAAATTGGAGTGGCTAGTGCCCTTTTTAATAGTCGAAAGTGATTGGAGGGCAACTAGCCCCCCCCCCCATGCCCATCATTCCCCCAAACACATCCAATGAAAATTTTGAGATATCCATTTTGTTCAGCGTAGTTGATTTCCAGATAGAAAATATGTTTTTGAGGGGGATATTCCCCCACAACCCTCGGGGCAAGGGTTTTAAGTTATGCCCTTAGGGTATATAAGAACGATGTTGTCACAATGTACTATTTATTATGTTTTTACTTTAGAGCAGGGCACTTCATATGGAAGGGGTCATCGTAGAAACTTCAAAAGGGGCTCATTCGATTCGAAATTGAGAGTTCTAGTGCCCTTTTTAATAGTCGAAAGGGATTGGAGGGCAACTACCCCCTCCCGACGCCCAACAATACCCCAAACACATCCAATCAAAATTTTGAGTTAGCCATTTTGTTAAACTGAGCTGATTTCCAAATATACAAAATATTTTTGATTAGGACACTCCCCCACCAACCATCAGGTTAAGTGTTTTAAGTTATGCCCTGGGGGCATATAAGGTTTTTATAGAAGGCGTTGTCGTAGAAACTTAAAAAAAGCTCATTCGATTGGAAATTCAAAGGGCTAGTGCCCTTTATAATAGTTAAAAGTGGTTTGAGGGCAACTAACCCCCCTCTCACGCCCACCTCTTCCCCAAACACATCTAATCAAAATTTTTAGATTGCCATTTTATTCAACATAGTTGAAAAATTTGGAAATTAGATCTTCAAGAATGACAACCCCTACCCCACCAGCCCTTAGGGCAAAGGTTGTAAGTTATGTCTTTGGGTTACATAAATTTTTTGTTGAAAGCGTTGTCATAGAAAGTTCGAAAGGGCTCATTCAATTGGAAATTGAAAGGGTTAGTGCCTTTTTTAATAGTTGAAAGCGATTGGATAGCGACTAACACCCCTCTCACGCCCACAATTTTCCCAAACACATCGAATTAAAATTTTGAGATATCCATTTTGTTCAACGTAGTTGAAAGTTCTGGAAATTAGGTCTTTTAGGATGATAACCCCTGAGAGCCCTCAGTGCAAGGGTTGTAAGTTATGCCCTGGGGTATATAAAGTTTTTATTGATAGCGTTGACGTAGAAACTTCAAAAGAGCTCATTCAATTGGAAATTGAAAGGGCTAGTGCCTTTTTTAATAGTTGAAAGGGATTGGATAGCGACTAACGCCCCTCTCACACCAACAATTTTCCAAAACATATCCAATCAAAATTTTGAGATATCCAATTTGTTCAACGTAGTTGAAAGTTCCGGAAATTACATCTTTTAGGCTGATAACCCCACTGAGAGCCCTCAGTGCAAGGGTTGTAAGTTATGCCCTGGGAGCATATAAGGCTTATATAGAAAGTTGTTGTATAAATCATAGGCAGCACGATCGCGCTGCCTAAGTAAAGAACGGGACCACTGGAGAACCAGACAAGAAACGGGGACTAAGTAAAGAGGAGGACACTCCCCCACAACCCTCAAGGCAAGGGTTTTAAGTTATGCCTGGGGGGCATATAAGAACGATGTTTGCACAATGTATTATTTATTAATTTTTTCCTTTAGAGTAGGGCACTTCGTATCGAAGAAGTTGTCGTAAAAACTTCGAAAAGGGCTCATTCAATTGAAAATTGGAGTGGCTTGTGCCCTTTTTAAAAGTCAAAAGTGATTGGAAGGCAACTAACACCCCTTCTACGCCCGCCATTTTCCGAAACACATCCAAACAAAACTTTGCGATAGCCATTTTGTTCAGCGTTGTTGATTTCCAGATAGAAATTATGTTTTTGAGGACAGTTCCCTACAACCCTTAGAGCAAGGGTTGTAAGTTATGCCCTGGGGTCATATAAGGTTGTTTTTTTATAGAAGGTGATGTCGTAGAAACTTTAAAAAAGGCTCATTCGATTGGAAATCCAAAGGGCTAGTGCCCTTTTCAATAGTCAAAAGTGATTAGAGGGCAACTAACCCGCCTCTCTGGCCCACTTTTCCCCCAAACACATCTAATCAAAACTTTGAGATAGCCATTTTATTCAACGTAGTTTTAAGTTCTGGAAATTAGGTCGTTGAGGATGACATCCCTCCCCCTAACAGCCCTCAGGGCAATGGTTTCAAATTATGCCCAGGGGGCATATAAAGTTTTTACATAACGCGTTGTCGTAGAAACTTCAAAAAGGGCTCATTCGATTGGAAATTGAAATGGCTAGTGCCCTTTTTAATAGTCGAAAGTGATTGGAAAGCATCTAACACCCCTTTCACGCCCACCATATCCCCAAACACATTCAATAAAGATTTTGAGATAGCCATTTTGTTAAACGTAGTTGAAAGATTTGGAAATTATGTCTTTGAGGATGACCTCCCCCCCCCCTAGTCCTCAAGGGCAATGGTTGTAAATTATGCCCTGGGGGCATATAAGGTTTTCATAGAAAGTATTGTCGTAGAAACTTCAAAAGGGTTCATTTGATTGGAAATTGAGAGGGCTTGAGCCCTTGTTAATAGTCGAAGGTGATCGGAGGGCAAATATTTCCCCACCCCCCAAGGCCATCATTTCCCCAAACACTTCCGATCAACATTTTGATATAGCCATTTTGTTTACCGTTGTTGAAAGGTCTGGAAATTATGTCTGAGAATGACATCCCCCCGCAGCCCTCAGGACAAGGGTTGTAAGTTACCATTTCCCCAAACACTTCCAATCAAAATTTGAAATAGCCATTTTGTTCAACGTATTTGAAAGCTCTGGAAATTATGTCTCAGGATAAAAAATTCTCCCAGCCATCAGGGCAAGGGTAGTAAGTTATGTCTTGGAGGTATACAAGGTTTTTATTGAAAGCATGGTCATATAAACTTCGGAGGAGGCTCATTGGATTGGTAATCAGACGATCTAGTGTTCTTTTTAAGAGTCAAAATGATCAAAGGGCAGCTACCTCCCCCCCCACACACACACCCACGTCGTATTGTCCCGAAATGTATCTAAAAGAAATTTTGACATAGCCATTTTATTCAAAATAGTCTAAATATCATATAACAAGGCTTTTGAGGTTGAAACAAACCCCAGATTCTAGGGGCAAGGGTTGCAATTTATGCCCAGGGGACTTTTAAGGTTTTTATGGAAGGGATAGTTGTAGAAACTTTATTGGAGGCTCATTTGGTTAAAAATGGGAATTTCTAGTTCCCTTTTAAGAGTCAAAAATGATGAGGGCACTAGAGGGCAGCTAGCCTTCCCCCTCTTCCGACAACCCCTCTTCACCAAACGAATCTGATTAGAATTGTGATATAGCGATTTTGCTATAAATCGTCCAAAGAACTAAAACAATGCCTCTAGGGTTGACGCAAACCCCTAGTGCCCTGGGGATAGGGTTGTAAGTCATAACCTGGGGTCATATTAGGTTCTTTTTGAATGGGTTGTTGCATAAACTTCAGATGGGGCTCATTTCATTTGAAATGTAAAGTTATAGGGCTCTTTAAGAATCAAAGTGATTTGAGAGCAACCCCCCCCCCATCACCACCCATCATTTCTTTAAATACATCCAATCAAAATTTGTAGATATAAATTTTGTTCATTATAGTTAAAGAGTCCGGAAATTATATAATCAGGAAGACACCCTCGCCCTCACAGCTTTCAGGGCAAGGGCTGTAAGTAATGCCCCCAGGGCGTATAAGGCTTTTATTGAAACGGTGGTTGTATATACTTTGGATAGAACTCATTGGATTGGTAATCTGAATTTCTACTGCCCTTTTTAAGAGTAAAAATGATGAGAAGGAAGTTACCCCCTCCCCCTTCCAATAAAAACGTCGTGTTTTCCCGAAATACATCGTATAAAAATTTTGAGACAGTCATTCATGTCTCAAATTTTTGAGACAGTCGACATCCTTGCCATAAAAATTAGCAGTAGGCCTTTAGTCTTGATCCTTGTTCATCGAACTGGAAGACAACCAAGGTCTGCATCTTCAAACAGGAGTACTGCATAGACCAGCTAAACAAACTTTGCTTGAATTTGTTTAGAGGATTCATTTTTATGATAACCTGAACACCACACCCTTGTTTTCTAGGGCTTCCGTTTATATCCATTCTTATAGAATTGTGAACCTTCTCTGTTGGCCTAGAGAAAATGCCCTTTTTTTCTAGGGATTCCAGACAAATATTTAAATTCTCTGAAATTTAATTTTGTTGAATTTTATTATTATATTCAACAAAAGGTATATTTAAGGGTTGTTTTTTCACTCATCAATGTGCTAAGATCTTATATGTTTTGTCAGAAAATGCTTAAAAGTGAAATCTTTGAACAAAGATCTGGTAAAATTCTACTTTAGCTACTTTTGGCTATCTTGAAAAGGGCTAGGAAAACTTTCAGGGATGGGTCTACAGGCTAAAGTATGTCCCGTTAAGGTATTTTGAACTATCTTCCTCCACTCCTCCTCCCCCTCCTCTATATAATGCAAATTATTGCACATTACTAGTTGTTTTGGCTCCAATTTCATCCTATATTACTATTATAATTATAAATCACTGCTTTACTTTACACAATTTCAGCTTGTAACCTTGTTTATTAAAATATATTCTGCAATCCTATTTCCATTTAATAGTTGTTTAATTTACTATACAGCTGAAGTTGTTTATGGTTTAAAAGAAACTGGGTTTGTGATGTCACAAAACCAATGCTCTGCTTATCACTGGGGTTGTACAAAGGTCCCAAAGTCCCTTAAAAAAAGTCCCTTTTTCTGTTTCTCTTCTTTTTTTTTCTTTTTTTTTAATATAGTCCTTCATTGCCTACAACAAAGAAGCCTTTAGCCAGTGCCATGGAGTTCTTGTATCTCACCCTGCCATCTAGTAGTTATAGTGTGTAGCAGGGGGTTTTGTTTTGCCATATACTTTCAGTTATTTAGTATTGATGTTGCATAGGCTAGATAGATAGATAGTTGCATCCAAGGTATCACATCAGTGAGGACGTTTTGTAGGGTAGGTGGCAAATAGCTTCTGTTGCTGACATTGCCCAGGCTGGATCTTAGTTGCGCTTGATTTAACAAAACTTAGTTAACTAACAAGTCTGCTTTTTTTGCTTTTAGTGTTTTATTTGCCATAAAGTTAACTGAGAAAGTTAGTTTGAACTTTTTGCCAGAAATTTTTAGTAGATATCCAAGAACAAAGAATTCTTAATAGTAGTGTCATTGTTAACTTTTTAGTCAACTAAGAATTTGTTCATCAAATAAAACATTCAAAGTTAATTAAGAATTACAAATAAACAGCAAAATCTACTTCTTTGTCTTATTAATTAAAAAAAACCTTTTTACACAAAATAAGTTTTTCAGAGAAAAATAAAGAAACCCATTAAACTAAAAATGAGCAAAAATAAAATAAAAAAATCTACTAAGCGTGAAACTACCACAAATCAGCATCAATAAATAAATGAAACCCAAAACAAACAGAAATTACAATAAATAACCAAGTCAAACTTAAAACAAGCAGATATTAACATGAGAAGGGCTCAAAACCACTATGCCATCCCAAGGCCAGAACTTAATTTGCCCTATACTGAAAAAATATAAATGTTTTTACTTTTATAAATAAATCAAATAATATTAAAATTTGGTTACCAAATCAAACAGTTCGTGGTAACGAACTGTAAGTAAGGAGCGAACCGGCTCAATGGTAACCGAAACTCTAGAAAACGGGATTTTGATACCAATAGATATATCAAAAGAATCAGATATTAATGCTGATTTCAAATATATAACTTTCATCAAGTTTAGTCCTACCCATCAAAAGTTACGTGCCTGAGAAAATTTGCCCGATTTTCAAAAAAAGGGAGAAAAACCCCCTTAAAGTTAAAGAACCTGAATGAAAATCCCATCATCATGTTCAGCGTATCAGTGAACCCAATTGTATAGGTTGCAAGCTCCTATCCGCAAAAATGTGGAATTTTGCATTTTTTGCCAGAAGAAAGATCACGGATGCCTGTTTATTTGTTTTGTTTTATGTTTTTCCCAGAGGTGATCGTATCGACCCAGTGGTCCTAGGAAATCGCGAGAGGTCTCCTTTGAACGGAAATTAGAAGTTCTAGAGCCATTTTTAAGGAACCAATGACCAAAAAAATGGAGGGCAACTAGGCCCCCTCCCACGCTTTTTTTCCCCAAAGTCACCCGATCAAAATTTTGATTTAGCCATTTTGTTCAGCATGGTCGAAAATATGATAAATATGTCTTTTAGGATGACTTAATCCCCCGAAGTACCCAGAGGGAGGGCTAAAAGTTATGAACTTTACCCAATGTTAACATATAGTATTGGTTATTGGGAAGTATACAGAAGTTGTAAGGTGGTTTTTTTGAGGGGAGTTGGAGTTCAGGGGGGTGCAGGGCGTAGGTTGGCGAATTGGGGCATTACGGACGTGGTCCTGTTTGAGGAGACTTTGCCAGGAAGGGGGCACCGGACTTGCCAGCATTATTTATTGTCGATTTGGAAGTATACAACCATTTTCAGGAAGGATTTTTTCTGGATGGGGGGCTAGAGGAGGGGGTAAATCTAGAGAATTGGGCTGGAGAGGATGTGTCTTTGGGGTAAGGGATATGTTTATAAATGGGGTGCAGGATTTCTAAGTTTTATTATAAAAACGAGCAGAAATTAAATTTAAAAAAACAAGTTTTTTAAACTGAAATGTAAGAAGGAATATTAGAACTTAAAACGAACAGAAATTATAACGTATGTGAGGGGGTTCTCCCCCAATTCAATACCTCGCTCTTTACGCTACAGTTTTTTTTAGTGCTTTCAAAAGAGCTATCTATTCTAATTAAAAGGCCTTTGTGATTAAGGGGTTTGTGAATAAGAAAATCTTTTAACTTTTAACGTAAATAGCGTCGTAGTGACTACGGGGAGAACCCCCTCATATACGTAATAACATATACGTAATAAAAAAAAATAATAAAGAAACGAGCGATACGGCTCAATAGTAATCGAAACTTTTAAAAACGGAATTTTGATGTCAATAAATGTATCAAAAGAATGTGTTTATAATGCTGACTCTAAATATATAAATTTTATAATGTTTAGTATTACTCATCACAAATCACGAGTCTGAGAAAATTTTCCCAATTTTTTAAAGTGGGGGGAAACATCCCCTGCACGTGAATGATTTTTAATGAAAATCACATAATCAGGTTTAGCGTATCATTGAACTCTATTATATAGGTTTGTACTTCATATCTGCAAAGATCTGTAACTTTTTATTTTTTGCTAGGAAAAAAATATATGAATATAGAAGTTAGGTACGTAAGTTAATTTGTAAAGACATCCATTTAGCAAAATAAAAGTAAAATTTTATGCAAATAAAAGCTGCATTAACTAAAAAACGATCAGAAATTAAATGAAAAAAAAACAAGTTTTTTAAACTGAAAGTAAGGAGCGACATTAAAACTTAAAACGAACATAAATTATTCCGTATATGAAAGGGGATGTCCCCTCCTCAACGCCTCGCTCTTTACGCTAAAGTTTGACTCTGTCTCGCAACTTTATTTTTTAAAACAATAAAAAAAATTTAGCGTACAGAGCGAGGGGTTGAGGAGGGGACAACCCCTTTCATAATCGCAATAATTTCTGTTCGTTTTAAGTTTTAATGTCGCTCCTTACTTTCAGTTAAAAAAACTTGTTTTTTTTTATTTAATATCAGTATATGTTTCACATATGCAGACAATGCACATTCATTTGTATTTTTTTTCAGTAAAGTACAAATTATGTCCTGGACCTTTCAACTACTATGAACAAAATGGCTATCTCGAAATTTTTATTGGATGTGTTTGGGGAAATGGTGGGCGTGAGAGGGGGGTTACTTGCCATCCAATCACTTGACTATTAAAAAGGGCACTAGCTGTTTCAATTTCCAATTGATTGATTACTTTTTGAAGTTCCTACGACAACGCTTTCTATAAACCTTATATGCCACAAGGGCATAACTTAAAACCTTTGCCCTGAGGGCTTAGGGGGGATTTTCATTCTCAAAAACATAATTTCCAGACTTTTTAACTACGTCAAACAAAATGGCTATTAAACTCCCCCCCCCCCGAACAATTTTTAAATTGTTTTTTAATTGGGACGTGATGAATCAATGATTCTGGATTTTATACCTTAAAAAAATGGAATTATAATCAAATAGTAAGTTTATAACGGTACTTGATAATTAAACGAAACACACTCAAGAAATACGGTTAGGTTAGATCTCACAAAACCGGTTTCACAGCAGACAAAGACAAGGGAAGGGTGATAGAAAGCATTGGACTTATAAAATGTGGGTGGTATATTTGCAAATTGAGGAGGGGGGCAGGCCAAAAGTGGGGTAGCGTAGTACCAATGCTACTTGGCAGTTTTCTTGGACTAGTAAAATGTGTTGGCAGATTTTGTCTGAAAATACCAGCGCTTCGACTAATCCCCCAATTTTCGGGGATTTCCTCAAACATCTGTCTTCCAAAAAAAAATCGGTTCCCCAAAAATCCCTGGTACTATCCCATTATCTGGGCCTCTCTAAAAAGTCAAGTTTGGTTAATGCTAATGAAATAAAATAAAATAGGATGAATATATAATAGTTTAGAAACAAATTTGGGCTAAATAAATGCACATTAGGGGTGGGGGGGGGTGGTGGTTGGGTAAAGCATTGCATATATTAAATACGTAACCTAACCTAGGTACCTTCCCTCCCCCCTAAACCCCCAAAAAACACAGTTTAATATTGTATACGCAATGAAAGCCTTGCTATCATTGCCTGCTCTATAACAATTAAGACGTCAAAAACAGGTTTTGTCATTGCCTAGTCTATAGTGATTAACCAGAGAGGCCGGATAATGGGATAGTTCCAAATACCCTTTATTTCAAGGTTGCCACCCCTAGTGGTTTATCACTAGTGACAATTCACCTTTTTTTTTTAGTTAACAAAATTCCCAGATACCTTGCTATTCTTCTATAATTTTTAGTAGCCGTATACCTAGAAAGAATCGTTTTCTGATACAAAACTGTTTAGATACTTTACCCTCCCCCCCCCCTTTATGCGCAAATATATAGCCCTATTTATATATATCCATATATTCTGTTCCTGTATCCCCATACAGAACAGCAAACCCAGGTTTTTAAGTAGCTTAAAGACTTGGTCACTATTGGACTGGTCGAGAAGCTGCTATGGTTAAAAGAATGGGACTGCTCGAGCAGCTGCTATAGTAAAAAGAATGCAATTCAGTAGACTGTTAGGACAGCTGCGACAAGGCAGTCTTTATCAGCTGCTGGTAACAAATGTAAAACTTCTAAAGTAGAATTTTAGAAAATTTTGAGTTTGGGGTGAAGGGAAATTTCAGAAACATCTTCCCATAACATAATTTGTCCTCTAGAGTCGGTTGTCATGTTTGTAGCATTCTATCTATTAGTGCTTTAGAAATATTTAAAAAGCTTCTAAAGTAGAATTTTAGAAAATGTTGAGTATGGGTGAAGGGGGATTTCAAAAACATCTTCCCATAACATAATTTGCCCTCTAGAGTCGATTCTCATGTTTATAGCGCTCTATCTATAAGTGCTTTAGAAATATTTAAAAAGCTTCCAAAGTAGAATTTTAGAAAAATTTTTAGTTAGGGGTAAAGAGGGATTTCAAAAACATCTTCCCATATTTAAAAAGCTTCTAAAGCAGAATTTTAGAAAATTTTGAGTTTGGGGTAAGGGGGATTTCAGAAATATTTTCCCATGGCATAATTTGTCCTCTAAAGTCGATTCTGATGTTTGCAGCGCTCTATCTATTAATGCTTTAGAAATATTTGAAAAGCTTCAAAAGTCGAATTTTAGAAAATTTTTGAGTATGGGGTGAAGGGGGATTTCAAAAACATCTTCCCATAACATAATTTGTCCTTTAAAGTCGATTCTGATGTTTGCAGTGCGTTTTCTGATACAAAACTGTTTAGATACTTTACCCTCCCCTCCCCCTTTATGCGCAAATATATAGCCCTATTTATATATATATCCATATATTCTGTTCCTGTATCCCCATACAGAACAGCAAACCCAGGTTTTTAAGTAGCTTAAAGACTTGGTCACTATTGGACTCGTCGAGAAGCTGCTATGGTTAAAAGAATGGGACTGCTCGAGCAGCTGCTATAGTAAAAAGAATGCAATTCAGTAGACTGTTAGGACAGCAGCGACAAGGCAGTCTTTATCAGCTGCTTGAATAAACAAGTTAGTCTGTAAAGCGGTGTTTAGCGTTTTCCTTGAGCTTCCAAGGATTGTTGACTTATGGTTTCTGTCATGTTAACCGGAAGGTCACGGCGGGTACTGTTCATTGGTTCGATAACCTGGTTACTGAAATTCCGTCCTGATCTGGTCCCTATTTTGGTCTTAGGAAGATCCCTAAGTTCCTAATTTTGAAAGGGGGGCTGTGGTGGGAAAAATTAACATGGGCTCTTATAGGAAAACGAGGTTTTTCGTAAATGTAAATTCGGGGGATAATTTTTTCGGTCTGAAAATATCAGAAGGCCCTGCTGGGTCAAATTCCGGTTCGAATGAGTCCTCATTCACCCTGATCCGTTGCCAACTGTGGCCTGTAGGCGTGGCTGATAAAAAAAAGAGAAATGAACATTAAGTGGCTATATTTGTTTTTCGGAGAACAGTGAAGGAGTGATCAGTTTCAGCTGAAATTTCGAAGATATACTTCCGAGGCCCAGAAAAGCTTAACCTCTAAATTTTAGCCCATCGGACAACGTTAAAGGGGGCTGTGGTCGGAGGGTTGAAACTTCCGACCCACTTTTACCCATGAAGATAAAGTCGGATCGGGATGAAATTTTGCACGTTTCTTAGTTGGAGCTTGGGCTATAAAATGCGATCACCGCTGTCTCTCTGTGACCACTAGGACATAGCTTAACATTGTGGTGGGTCGCCTCTTTAAAGAGGCACAAGTGTGCCTCCTTGATGATAACAGGAGTTGTACAGTCAGCAACGTCACAAATTAGGGACTTAGGGATCTTCCGAAGACCGTTAGTTTACGTATTTAATGTATGCAATGTTTTAACCACCACCCCCCCCACCCCTAATATGCAAATACATAGCCCAAATTTGTTTCCAAACTATTATATATTCATCCTATTTTATTTTATTTCATTAGCATTTACTATCATTAGCACTAACGCCCCTCTCACGCCCACCATTTTCCCAAACACATCCAATTAAAATTTTGAGATATCTATTTTGTTCAACGTAGTTGAAAGTTCTGGAAATTATGTATTTAAGGATGACAAACCCCCCAGAGCCCCCAGGGAAAAAGTTGTAAGTTATGCCAAGGGCGCATATAAGGTTTTTATAGATAGAGTTGTCGTAAAAACTTCAAAAGGGGCTCATTCGATTGGAAATTGGAGTGGCTAGTGCCCTTTTTAATAGTCGAAAGTGATTGGAGACTCGCCGCCCCCCCCACGCCCATCCTTCCCTAAAAAAGATACAAGCAAAATTCTTAGATAGCCATTTTGTTCAGCGTAGTTGATTTCTAGAAAGAAAATATGTTTTTGAGGAGGACACTCCCCCACAACCCTCGGGGCAAGGGTTTTAAGTTATGGTCTGAGGGTATATAAGAACGATGTTGGCACAATGTACTATGTATTATTTTTTCTCTTTAGAGCAGGGCTCTTTATATGGAAGGGGTTGTCGTAGGAACTTAAAAAGGGGCTCATTCGATTTGAAATTGAGAGTTCTAGTGCCCTTTTCAACAATTAACAATGATTTGAGGGCAACTATGCCCCCCCCCATCATTCCCCCAAACACCTCCATTCAAAACTTTAAAATAGCCATTTTGTTCAGCGTAGTTGATTTCCAGATAGAAAACATGTTTTTGAGGAGGACACTCCCCCACAACCCTCGGGGCAAGGGTTTTAAGTTACGCCCTGAGGGTATATAAGAACGATGTTAGCACAATGTACTATTTACTATTTTTTCCTTTAGAGCAGGTCACTTCATACGGAAGGGGTCGTCGTAGATAGTTCAAAAGGGGCTCATTCGATTGGAAATTGAGAGTTCTAGTGCCCTTTTTAATGGTTGAAAGTGATTGGAGGGCAACTAGCCCCCCCCACGCCCATCATTCCCCCAAAAACATCCAATCAAAATTTTGAGATAACGA
Organism: Artemia sp. Qi Xiang Cuo; assembly: GCF_049724085.1. NCBI lineage: Eukaryota > Metazoa > Arthropoda > Branchiopoda > Anostraca > Artemiidae > Artemia > Artemia sp. Qi Xiang Cuo. The sequence continues at coordinate 13,002,423 of NC_142803.1, forward strand.
TTTTGTTCAGCGTAGTTGATTTCCAGATAGAAAATATGTTTTTGAGGAGGACACTCCCCCACAGCCCTCAGGGCAAGGGTTTTAAGTTATGCCCAGGGTGCATATAAGGTTTTTAAAGAAGGCGTTGTCATAGAAACTTCAAAAAAGCTCATTCGATTGGAAATTCGAAAAGGGCTCATTCGATTGGAAATTGCAGTGGCTAGTGCCCTTTTCAATAGTCGAAGGTGTATGAGGGCAACTAGCCCCCCTCCCACGCCCATCATTCCCCCAAACACATCCACTAAAAATTTTGAGATAGCTATTTTGTTCAGCGTAGCTGATTTCATGATAGAAAATATGTTTTTGAGGAGGATACTCCCCCACAACCCTCGGGGCAAGGGTTTTAAGTTACGCCCTAAGGGCATATAAGAACGATATTGGCACAATGTACTATTTATTATTTTTTTCCTTTAGAGCAGGGCACTTCATATAGAAGGGGTCGTCGTAGAAACTTCAAAAGGGGCTCATTCGATTAGAAATTGAGAGTTCTAGAGCCCTTTTTAATAGTCGAAAGTGATTGGAGGGCAACTAGACCCCCCCCCCCATCTTTCCCCCAAACACCTCCAATCAAAAATTTGAAATAGCCAATTTGTTAAGCGTTGTTGATTTCCAGATAGAAAATATGTTTTTGAGGAGGAAACTCCCCCACAACTCTCAGGGCAAGGGTTGTAAGTTATGTCCTGGGGACATATAAGGTTTTTATAGTAGGTGTTGTCGTAGAAACTTCAAAAAAGGCTCATTCGATTGGAAATTCAAAGGGCTAGTGCCCTTTTTAATAGGCGAAAGTGACTGGAGGAAAACTAGCCCCCACACGCCAATTATTTCCCCAAACACATCCAATCAAAATTTTGAGATGGCCATTTTGTTCAGCGTAGTTGATTTTCAGATAAAAAATATGTTTTTGAGGAGGACACTCCCCCACAGCCCTCAGGGCAAGGGTTTTAAGTTATGCCCTGGGGACATATAAGGTTTTTAAAGAAGCCGTTGTCGTAGAAACTTCAAAAAATGCTCATTCGATTGCAAATTCAAAGGGCTAGTGCCCTTTTTAATAGTCGAAAGTGATTCCTGGGCAACTAACCCCCCTCTCACGCCCACCTTTTCCCCAAAAACATCTAATCAAAACTTTTAGATTGCCATTTTATTCAAAGTAGTTGAAAGTTTTGGAAATTAGGTCTTTAAGGATGACAACCCCTCCCCCCACAGCCCTCAGGGCAAGGGTTGTAAGTTATGCCCTGGGGGCATATAAAGTTTTTATTGAAAGCGTGGTCGTACAAACTTCAAAAGGGCTCATTCAATTGGAAATTGAAAGGGCTAGTGCCTTTTTTAATAGTTGAAAGTGATTGGATAGTGACTAACGCCCCTCTCACGCCCACCATTTTCCCAAACACATCGAATTAAAATTTGGAGATATCCATTTTGTTCAACGTAGTTGAAAGTTCTGGAAATTAGGTCTTTTAGGATGATAACCCCTGAGAGCCCTCAGTGAAAGGGTTGTAAGTTATGCCCTGGGGTATATAAAGTTTTTATTGATAGCGTTGTCGTAGAAACTTCAAAAGGGCTCATTCAATTGGAAATTGAAAGGGCTAGTACCTTTTTTAATAGTTGAAAAGGATTGAATAGCGACTAACGCCCCTCTCACACACACCATTTTCCAAAACATATCCATTAAAAATTTTGAGATATCCATTTTGTTCAACGTAGTTGAACGTTCCGGAAATTAGGTCTTTTAGGATGATAAACCCCTCAGTGCAAGGGCTGTAAGTTATGCCCTGGGGGCATATAAGGTTTATATAGAAAGTTCTTATATAAATCATAGGCAGCACGATCGCGCTGTCTAAGTAAAGAGGAGGACACTCCCCCACAATCCTCAGGGCAAGGGTTTTAAGTTATGCCCTGGGGGCATATAAGAATGATGTTGACACAATGTCTTATTTATTAATTTTTTCCTTTAGAGTACGGAACTTCGTATCGAAGAAGTTGTCGTAGAAACATCGAAAAGCGCTCATTCAATTGTAAATTGGAGTGGCTTGTGCCCTTTTTAATGGTCGAAGGTGATTGGAAGGCGACTAACACCCCTTCCACGGCCACCATTTCCCGAAACACATCCAATCAAAATTTTGAGATAGCCATTTTGTTCAGCGTAGTTGATTTCCAGTTAGAAATTATGTTTTTGAGGACAGTCCCCCACAGCCCTTAGGGCAAGGGTTGTAATTTATGCCCTGGGGGCATATAACGTTTTTAATAGAACGTGTTGTCGTAGAAACTTTACAAAAGGCTCATTCGATTAGAAATTCAAAGGGCTAGTGCCCTTTTTAATAGTCGAAAGTGATTAGAGGACAACTAACCCGCCTCTCAAGCCCACTTTTTCCCCAAACACATCTAATAAAAACGTTGAGATAGCCATTTTATTCAACGTAGTTGTAAGTTTTGAAAATTAGGTCTTTAAAGAGGACAACTCCCCACAGCCCTCAGGGCAAGGGTTGTATATAATGCCCAAGGGGCATATAAAGTTTTTACATAAAGCGTTGTCGTAGAAACTTCAAAAAGGGCTCATTTGATTGGAAATTGAAATGGCTAGTGCCCTTTTTAATAGTTGAAAGTGATTGGAAAGCAACTAACACCTCTTTCACACCCACCATTTCCTCAAACACATCCAATAAAGATTTTAAGATAGCCATTTTGTTGAACGTAGTTGAAAGGTTTAGAAATTATGTCTTTGGGAATGACATAAGAGTAGGGAACTTCGTATCGAAGAAGTTGTCGTAGAAACTTCGAAAAGCGCTCATTAATTGGAAATTGGAGTGGCTTGTGCCCTTTTTAATGGTCGAAGGTGATTGGAAGGCGACTAACACCCCTTCTACGGCCACTATTTCCCGACAAAAATCCAATCAAAACTTTGAGATAACCATTTTGTTCAGCGTAGTTAATTTCCAGATAGAAATTATGTTTTTGAGGACAGTCCCCCACAGCCCTTAGGGCAAGGGTTGTAAGTTATGCCCTGGGGGCATATAAGGTTTTTTATAGAAGGTGTTGTCGTAGAAACTTTAAAAAAGGCTCATTCAATTGGAAATTCAAAGGACTAGTGCCATTTTTAATAGTCAAAAGTGATTAGAGTGCAACTAACCCGCCTCTCACGCCCACCTTTTCCCCAAACACATCTAATCAAAACTTTGAGATAGACTTTTATTCATCGTAGTTCTAAGTTCTGGAAATTAGGTCTTTGAGGATGACAACTCCCTCACAGCCCTCAGGGCAAGGGTCGTAAATTATGCCCTGGGGGCATATACGGTTTTTATAGAACGCGTTGTCGTAGAAACTTCAAATAGGATTTATTCGATTGAAAATTGAAATGGTTAGTGCCCTTTTGAACAGTCGAAAGTAATTGAAAGGCAACTAGCACCCCTTTCACATCCACCATTTACCCAAACACATTCAATAAAGATTTTGAGATAGCCATTTTGTTAAACGTAGTTGAAAGATTTGGAAATTATGTCTTTGAGGATGACAACCCCCCCCCCTCTTCCCACACAGTCCTCAAGGGCAAAGGTTGTGATTTATGCCCTGGGGGCATATAAGGTTTTCATAGAAAGCGTTGTCGTAGAAACTTCAAAAGGGCTCATTTGATTGGAAATTGAGACGGCTTGCGGCCTTGTTGTTGTGAAGTGTTATTCTATGGTAATTGGGGGTTGTAGTTGTAGATGCCTTTATTCTCCCTTTATAGAGGAGATAAACTCTGGCCCTAAGGTAATTAAACTTTGGTAGCGTGCCTTAGGCTATGACCGAACTAATGAGGCGTACCGACTGGGTATGTTCGAGAGGCTAAAAATAGATCGTAGAGAGGTTGTCTAAAATACAATACTTTTATTCATTTAACATGTAATATAATCGGATATATTCTGTCTACTGGGACTGGCTGTCCCAAGTAGACCACAAGTCTCAATAAAACAACAATAATATATAAATAGATACTTAGACCATTACAATGATAAGACAAAGTTCCAAAGTATTTCTAAGACAATGGACCAGAGGTCAGTCCGGCATATAGTTAGTATAAGATTTTTCCTTCCGATAAAATGTATCTTTTATACATTTTTATCTACCACACCTTCCCATGTATTCGCTAGGAAGTGGTAATTTCTCAATTTCCCGTTAAACAGAACTTAGCAGGATATATTCCTTATCTTAACAAAAATTGGCATTTAAAAACTTCATATTTAAGTCAAATGCATTTTTACTAAATTAATAATTAACTAAATTAGAAAGCTACCCCACAATTCTACCCATTTAAAAAAGAGTTGTCCCAATTCTCAACATTTTACTTTCAAAAAAACATAATTTCGTTTACAGCTATTATGCTGCCATCCTTGGGTCATTATGTGCATCTACTCTCAGTGGGTTTCCTTAGGCTTATATTTCTGGTCCAATATTGGCCATTTTCTTTTTTTTTTGTCGAAGGATTTCAGTTTTAAATTCATCCTTGTTTATCCGTTTATATTTATTTAGGACTAAAAAATAATCTTGTACCCTATTGATATGCATTTTCTGTTTCACTTGATTCCAAGTGGCTTAAACATAATATTAGTGGTTTTGCTTAAATTAGATTTATACTAGAATAATTTTGTGAATTTTTTTAGTTTAAATTTAATTCCCATTAATAATTTAATGTATCTGTGTGATATGGTTGATATACCGTTTATTTTTTTGTTTTAGAAATGCCCTGGGTAAATTACATATAACATTATTGACTTTTAAATTTTCAAATATATTTTTTTTTCTCAGCACAAAGCATTTTCACATATTTCAATAACATAAGCCATTTGGCTATGTAGCACATTTTCTAGGCCTAAATTAAGTTCTGTTTTTATCTCACTTTCTGACGAACTCGTAGTAAAGTCTGTATTACTGCTATAGTTTCCAAAATTTCAGTTGATTGAGTATACGATGATAGTATCAGGATATATTTGAAATTTCTTCAATATTTGTTACTTCCCAAAATGTGTCAAAATATGATTGAAGGAAAAATGGATCCGAAAAGATGCTACGAAAAATTTGATTTCCAAAAAAAATAGCGAATACAGTATCTAAAATAAATATCAACATTAGTATACATATAAAGTATAAAATTTTACATATATAGTAGAAAGAAACACTCAATTTCGTATTTCAACTGAGTTAATTTCGTAACTCAGTTTAATTACTTTTATTTACTTTTCTCTCTTTTAATTACTCCAAAAATAATATCCCGCTTAAATCGAAACATTATGTTTCTTGCTTGATTATTCTTAATTTAATACTAAACTGATTATTTCACAATAAAATTTTTTATTACGTTGACTCGAGGTCAAACATTTACATAAACATTAAATCACTAGTTAAAACTTAAAGTTGATAAAAACATAGTATATATATATATATATATATATATATATATATATAAGCATTGTGTAATAACTTACACAATTATGTTAAGTAACAAAAATACTTTAAAGCATCAAGCATTTTTTTTTTTTTAAGTCGATTTTTCGCAAAGCAACACTAAAAAGTGGTATAAATCTTTTTTTTCATCAGTAAACACTCGAATTGCTAATTTATTTACAGTAACAAGTATTATTGCTGACACAGTAATAAAATCGCTTCATTATCAATCATAGATTTCTCTGTTACTTTCATATTTATGAAATCATAGTGCCAACCGAATTGTCTGCGGTTGTAGATAACATTTTTTTTTTAATAATTAGTTTCTTTGCGATAGATTATGGTTTTTGGCAGACAGGAGTTCCTACATCCTTCCTTCCGGGAGTTTGATGTTTCCTATAATACCAATATTTAAAAACATATATAATTAATCCCATAATCACGATAGCAGTTATGAAATATCCCCAAGTTGAGGCGAATAAGCCTTTGTAATAAGTGGTTCTTTCTATTTCCATCTAGGTAAGTCTTTTTTTCCGGGGAGCGATTTATTGTTCATTTCTTAGTAACACGAGTTTGCAAATATAATTACAGTTCTATGCGCTATGATGCGAAAAAAAACTCACACTACGTCTATGCGCTACGCGCTACGTGTGCTCAAGGGTTGTCAAAAACCTGAGACAAGTTTTTTTTGCATAAAACTAGGTTTAACTGTAGTAATTCACATATTCAAGGTTTATCCTTTTCTAAAAGAATATATATCTTTTTTTTTTCAAAATTATATTCAACAATAGCTAAATTTGTAGCTTGAGAATCAGTTTGAAAAAGCTTGAGATGGAATTTTCTGACTTTTTACCTTCTTGTTGTGCCCTCACCTCGGTAATATCTATTTGGTGCTTGATCACCATAAAAAGCGTCTGGTAGTTTCAACAGCAGTTTTCCTTGTGATTCTGTTCAATCTAACAGGTTTATTAAGATCAAGAAACAAAATAATATATTATGTATATCTACACTCTTTATTTGTAGCTACAATCTTCCCATAGGCTCTTCCCTTTAGTAAAAAGGTGGTTCTTTTCCAAGGAATATATCCTTATCTCCATATTTCTTTTTTTATGTACGGTAGTTTTTTTTAAGACATATAAGCGAACATAACTGTTTTCGCTTTAACTTCTCAAATTTAAGTGGTCTTGCCTTAAATTTCGACTTCAACTTGTGTCTTTTTGTCACCCAATTTTTTTTACTTCACTTCCGTCTGGCTATATTTTCAACTTGAACCTTTTTTTTTATTATTTACTTCAATGAAGCCTAAGGGGTTTTTCAAGTCTTTTTCAGCTTTTTCAGTACCACAGTCATTTTCTAAACCTATATTTATATGTTTCCTGTTTTATTCATTAAATTTTTCCAGCAAAACTGCTCCTTGTCTTTCCTTTATTTTCCAAACATTCCTCCATTTTTTAAGGGGTGGAGAGTTGTCTATTATCACAAAATGTGTTGTTTTTTTTTGGTTCTCCGTCAAAAAGTATTTATTTAAGAGTTCTAAACGCACTGTATTTTCCAGTTGATCTTTAGACCATTTTTAGTTAGGGTTTTGCGCGACATAATTGCCTTAATCGTGACAGGATTTACTTCAATTCCTCTGCATTAGGAATAGTCAAATGGAAGCTACATTTATTTTGATAAGCACATATAAAAACAATACTCTTTGTCGAACAGTTTGCACACATATGGCCATTAATGTGCACCCTTATCGTAGAATACTGTATTAAATTAGCAGCTTGTTTTCTAATTTAAGGTCTTTCCGGTCTAAGAATTTTTATTTTAAAAAATAATTTTTATTATTTATATTCAGTTCTGGCGATAATCTGGTTTTAATTTTTTTTTCAATCTATAGTATTTACAACTATAATTTCGATCTTAATTATTACGTCTATAAAATTCTTAAATGTTTGTGAGATTTCATGAAGGAACTAATCTCTTTAAAGTGGAAGCACTCTTCTGATAACGACTAATTGTACAAAATGAGAAGCCTTCTGTTCATTTTGAATTGTTCGTTTCCGTGTCAATGTAATAGTTTATAATTTTGTGCTTAAATAAGTGAATTTTTTTTTCACACTAAGTTCCCGACTTGTGAGGATGGCTGCGGGAATTTGGGGTAGAGTATCCTTTAATCCCTGCCCTGTTCGCAGCTGTCTTGATCTGTTGGTGAAATTATCCGTTTTGTGTCAACTTCTGTCTAAGGATTAGTGAAGTTTTTTTTTGGATATTTTTATATCTTTAAGGATATAATGAATTTTCATCCTTTTTTGTAAGTTTTTTCATAGCTTTTTTTCTATTTTGTCTGTTCGACTAAACTGTACTGATTTATAATTAGACTAGACTTGAGGATGGTTCGTTATTGAGTAACCGTAAGAGCGGACCAGAATTACTAATATTAGCTATCCCAAAATGACGTATTTCATTCTCAGTTTTTCCTAATGTGGGCTTATATTCTATTTAAACCTGTATAGCAGTTTTCATGTACTGGTAGCCTCATATCTAAATGCCTCAGAAGCAGCAATGGTTTCAAATTCAACTTTGAACTTTCGTTTGACGCATTTTGTGCGGCTAATTCAGAATTTGAACTTTTTCTAACACCATTATTCAGATGAAGGTCCTCTGTGTAGGTAAAGGACACCCCTTTTAAGACCTATCCCCATGCCTCCATTTTCTGTGATTAACGGTTTCTTTCACCGAATTTCTCGCCTTATGCAGAGTTCCCATCAGAGCTGGGTAATAACTCTTTTTTTTGCTTCCCTCGGCGACTTTTGCTAAGCTTCCACATTTGCTTCCTTACTGATAACGTTACTGTTCTCGTTTTTTTCCATCCCTTTCCTCAAGTACTCTAATTATATATATTTATAGATCTTTTTAGTCCCTTTGCTTGTGAAACTACATAACTAAACTAGCATTGGGATTAGATTTATCAAAGTTAAATCTATTTCTTATTAAGTCGTAAGATGAAATATTTTCAAAGCATCTCTACTCCTAAAAAACTCGGAAATGGCAGCTTCTAACCTATAATTGTTCGGACCACAATTTATATGCTTCCTTTGCTAAATTGTAGCAGTGTTATCCTTGAACAATAATTCCATAGCCTGTACCTGTAGTAAGGCTGAATTACGACCCTATTTGCTACTATTATGTCTAAAATTCTTCTATTTCTACCAGCGTCTCATCAGTCCAGCTAGATATTTTTTTTATTATTTACGTATTATTTTTTTATTTTGTTCTTTCAATTTGCGGTACAAATACTTTATTATTTAGGTATATACGGCACTACTACACTGCAGTTATTACTAACACTAATAAAACTACTAACAATAAACATACTTCTACTTACTAAATACTGAATACTATATTTTTTTTCATTTTACAATTCTTGATTGAGCCTTTTCTCCATTTTTTCTATTGTACCCAACTCTTTGGAGGGATACAAATCTATTTCTAATAGCCAAAATTTGAGCAAAGCTGCTCGAAGTTTTGCTAATTCGAGCGCCGCTAAAAGCAAAGTATATTTACTTTCCCCTTCTAATACGGTCATTTCGATTTTTTTTTGTATTTTGCAATCTTATTTAGTCTCCCCGACCCAGTTTTTCCAACTACCACCAGTTGTTGTCAAGTGTTTGATGAGCTAAAAGTAGATCATAGAGAGGTTGTCTAAAATACAATACTTTTATTCATTTAACATATAATAATAATCAGATATATTCTGTCTACTGGGACTGGCTGTCCCAAGTAGACCACAAGTCTCAATAAAACAACAATAATATATAAATAGATACTTAGACACTTACAATGATAAGACAAAGTTTCAAAATATTTCTAAAACAATGTACCAGAGGTCAGTCCGGCATAAAGTTAGTATAAGATTTTCCCTTCTGATAAAATGTATCTTTTATACATTTTTATCTACCACACCTTCCCACGTAATCACTAGGAAGTGGTAATTTCTCAATTTCCCGTTAAACAGAACTTAGCAGGATATATTCCTTATCTTAATAAAAAGTGGTATTTCGAAACTTCATATTCGCGTCTTATATATTTTTACTAAATTAATAATTAACTAAATTAGAAAGCTTTAACACACTTGTTAATAGTCGAAGGCGATCAGAGGGCAAATATTCCCCCATCCCCCTCAAGCCCATCATTTCCCCAGACACTCCCGATCAACATTTTGATGTAGCCATTTTGTTTACCGTTGTTGAAAGGTCTGGGAATTATGTCTGAGGATGACATCCCCCCGCAGCCCTCAGGACAAGGGTTGTAAGTTACCATTTCCCCAAACACTTCCAATCAAAATTTGAAATAGCCATTTTGTTCAACGTATTTGAAAGCTCTGGAAATTATGTCTCAGGATAAAAAATTCTCCCAGCCATCAGGGCAAGGGTTGTAAGTTATGTCTTGGGGGTATATAAGATTTTTATAGAAATAATGGTCATATAAACTTCGGAGGAGGCTCATTTGATTGATAATCAGAAGTTCTAGTGCTTTTTTTAAGATTCAAAATGATCGACGGACTGCTACCCCCCCCCCCCCCCCACACACACACACACACGTCGTATTGTCGCTAAATGCATCTAATAGAAATTTTCAGATGTCCATGTTATTAAAAACAGTCTAAATATCATATAACAAGGCTTTTGATTTTGAAAAAAAAAAAACCAGATCCTAGGGGCAAGGTTTGTAAGTTGTGTCCGGAGGGGTTTTAAGGTTTTTATGGAAGGGATGATTGTATAAACTTTAGTGGAGGCTCATTTGGTTCAAAATTGGAATTTCTAGTTCCCTTTTAAGAGTCAAAAGTGATGGAGAGCAGCTAGCCTCCCCCCTTTCTGACAACCCCTCTTCACCAAACGAATCTGATTAAAATTGTGAGATAGCAATTTTGCTCAAAATCGTCCAAAGAACTAAAACAATGCCTTTAGGGTTGACGCAACCCCCCAGTGCCCTGGGGATAGGGTTGTAAGTCATTACCTTGGGTCATATAAGGTTCTTTTTGAATGGGTCGTTGCATAAACTTCAGATGGGGCTCATTTGATTTGAAATGTAAAGTTATAGGCCCCTTTATAAGAATCAAAGTGATTTGAGAGCAACCGTCCCCCCCCCATCACAAGAATTGGTAATCAGAAGTTTTAGTGCTCTTTTTAAGTGTGAAAGTGATCGGAGGGCAGCTACTCCCCCCCCCCACACACACCTCATATTGTCCCGAAATTCATCTAAAAGAAATTTTGCAATAGCCATTTTATTAAAAACAGTCTAAATATCATACAACAAGGCTTTTGAGTTTGATACAAATCCCATATCCTAGGGGCAAGGGTTGTAATTTATGCCCTGGAGACTTTTAAGGTTTTTATGGAAGGGATACTTATATAAACTTTATTGGAGGCTCATTTGTTTAAAAATTGGAATTTCTAGTTCCCTTTTAAGAGTCAAAAGTGATAGAGGGCAGCTAACCTTCTCCCTTTCCGACATCCCCTGTTCACCAAACGAATCTGATTAGAATTGTGAGATAGTAATTTTGCTAAAAATCATCCAAAGAACTAAAACAATGCCTCTAGGGTTAACGCAAGTAGAGGACTAAGTACCATTTTGCTTGAGGCCATAGGAATTCCCATGCTATTTACTTGAGGCCATAGGAAAAACATTTCCAGAGCATGTACTTATGGATTTGCTTGCCTTTATACCTTGGTGTCTTTCTAGAGCATGTACTTATGGATTTGGGTGGATTATGTTCCCTCCCATGCTATTATAAGGGCTTATGCTTCCTCCCATGCTATTCTAAGAGTTTATGTTCCCTTCCATGCTATTCTAAGGTTTTATTTTACCTCCCATGCTATTCTAAGGGTTTATATTCCCTCCCATGCTATTCTAAGGGATTATATTCCCTCCCATGCTATTTTAAGAGCTTATGTTCCCTCAAATGAACTTTGAAAAATCAAGAGAATGTAACTGTGACAAGGTAAACAACGACAAAACACTACTGAAATATTCCAACTCTTGCATTTCAAGGAAAGAAATCCAAAATGAACTTTGAAAGATCAAGAGAATTTAACGGTGAAAAGGTAAACCACGATAAAACACTACTGAAATAATCCAACTCTTGCATTTCACGAAAGAAATTCAAAATGAACTTTGAAAAATCAAGAGAATGTAACAATAAAACGGTAAACCACCACAAAACACTACTGAAATATTCCAACACTTGTAATTTATTAAAGAAATTCAAAATGAACTTTGATGAATCAAAATAATGTAACTGTGACAAGGTAAATCACGACAAGACACTACTGTAATATTCAAACTGTTGCATTTCAACGAAAGAAACCCAAAAATGAACTTTGAAAAATCAAGAGAATGTTACAGTAACAAGGTAAAGCACAACAAGACACTACTGAAATATTCCAACTCTTGCATTTCAACGAAAGAAATTCAAAATGAACTTTGAAAAATCAAGAGAATGTAAAAATCCAAAATGAACTTTGAAAAATCAAGGAAATGTAACTGTGACAATGTAAACCACGACAAAACACTACTGAAATATTCCAACTCTTGCATTTCAAGGAAAGAAATCCAAAATGAACTTTGAAAAATCAAGAGAATGTAACTGTGACAAGGTAAACCACGACAAAACACTAGTGAAATATTCCAACTCTTGCATTTCAAGGAAAGAATTCCAAAATGAACTTTGAAAAATCAAGAGAATGTAACTGTGACAAGGTAAACCATAACAAAACACTACTTAAATATTCCAACTCTTGCATTTCAACGAAAGAAATCCAAAAATGAACTTTTACAAATCAAGAGAATGTAACTGTGACAAGGTAAACCACTACAAAACACTACTGAAATATTCCAACTCTTGCATTTCAATGAAATAAATCCAAAATGAACTTTGAAAAATTAAGAGAATGTAACTGTGACAAGGTAAACCACGACAAAACACTACTGAAATATTCCAACTCTTGCATTTCAAGGAAAGAGATCCAAAATTAACTTTGAAAAAATCAAGAGAATGTAAAAATCCAAAATGAACTTTGAAAAATCAAGAAAATGTAACTGTGACAAGGTAAACCACGACAAAACACTACTGAAATAATCCAACTCTTGCATTTCAAGGAAAGAAATCCAAAATGAACTTTGAAAAAATCAAGAGAATGTAACTGTGACAAGGTAAACCACGATAAAACACTACTGAAATATTCCAACTCTTGCATTTCATGAAAGAAATTCAAAATGAACTTGGAAAAATCAAGAGTTTGTAACTGTGACATGGTAAACCACGACAAAACACTACTGAAATATTCTAACTCTTGCATTTCACGAAAGAAATTCAAAATGAACTTTAAAAATCAAGAGAATGTAACTGTGACAAGGTAAAGCACACAAAACACTACTGAAATATTCCAACTCTTGCATTTCAACGAAAGAAATCCAAAATGAACTTTGAAAAATCATGAGAATGTAACTATGACAAAGTAAAGCACATCAAAACACTACTGAAATATTCCCACTCTTGCATTTGAACGATAGAAATTCAAAATGGACTTTGAAAAATCTAGAGAATGTAACTGTGACATGGTAAACCATGACAAAACGCTGCTGAAATAATCCAACTCTTGCATTTCAATGAAATAAATACAAAATAAACTTTGAAAAATCAAAAGAATGCAACTGTGACAAGGTAAACCACGACCAAATACTGCTGAAATTTTCCAACTCTTGCATTTCAAGGAAAGAAATCCAAAATGAACTTTGAAAAATCAAGAGAATGTAAAAATCCAAAATGAACTTTGAAAAATCAAGAGAATGTAACTGTGACAAGTTAAACCGCGACGACATACTACTGAAATATTCCAAATTTATAATTTAAAGTAAAGAAATTCAAAATCAACTTTAAAAAATAAAAAGAAAGTAAGTCCGATAAGGAAAAGCATAGACAATAGCAACTAAAATTTTAAAAATAATGCATTTCAGTAAGAAAAATTCAAATTGACCTTTGAAAAATCAAAAGAATGTAACTATCAAAAGTTAAATCACGACAAAACGCTACTGCAATAATCCAACTTTTGAATTTCAAGGAAATAAATCCAAAATGAGCTTTAAAAAATCAAGAGAATGTAACTGTGACAAGGTAAACCACGACAAAACACTACTGAATTTAAGTATGTTTCATCTCATTCGAAGACATGTAAAAAAAAAGTTGAAAAAAATATATCATGTAAAAAAAAAAAAAAATGGGGCGGGGGGGGGGGCAAAAAGTTGGAGGGGAGGGGGGCACCCTTCGAGTTTGGGGATAGGGGACCTTTGGGGGGTTGATGTCTCTGCTGGTTAAGATCGTTTGTGCTTATGATCCTTGATGGTTCGTACTCACATACACCTTACTACTTGATTTGCAAGGATTTCTATGGTTTGTTCTGGATTTCTTTATTAAAATTCTTTTCTTGCCATCTACATCCCTCTTAGTATCAACTTTTAGTATACTATAATGTTAAACTCTATTTTAAATTGACAACACTGTTCAAACACAACTTGTGTATTATACAGAACACATCGAAGAAGTAAAGCTAGGTCAACTCACAATGTCATTCTATCATCATTAACCATATTCATAGATTGATATTGTTCCAAATTTATAATAAATAAGGTATGAATTAACATGCTCTTCAGGGTTACCTTAACTGCTAATCACTTTAACCCTTTTTTTCTTCATCTTCCAAGCTCCGAAGTCTCTGATTGGCTCCTAAAAAACGGATGTTGGCTCGAAAAACACTCTGGTTGAAATACTTAGAGTTGAAACAAACTTGTATGGGGAATCCCCGTTCATACTGGTATCTTTTTTTTGCAATGTTTAGGAACAGATGGGGAATCCCCGCTCGCTGGAATGGTACCAACGGGGCATAAGCAAATAGCACGTAGTTTCATAACAGGTTTAATCACGCGTAGATGTCCCTTAGAATAGAAATGAAGGGAACCTAGCGCTAGAGACTAACATGAGAGAGGACATAAACCATTAGAATAGTATGGAAAGAAACATACGCCCTTAGAATACCATGCGAGTGAATATTAACTCCTAAAATGGCATGGGAGAGAATATAAGCCCCTGGAACAGCATGAGAGGGAATATAAACCCTTAGAATAGCTTGGGAGGGAATATAAACCCTTATAATAACATGGGAGGGAACATAAGCCCTTATAATAGCATGGGAGGGAACATAATCCACCCAAATCCATAAGTACTTGCTCTGGAAAGACACCAAGGAACATATGGCAATCAAATCCATAATTACATACTCTGGAAATGTTTTTCCTATGGCCTCAAGCAAATAGCATGGGAATTCCTATGGCCTCAAGCAAAATGGTACTTAGTCCTCTACTAACGCAACCCCCCAGTGCCCTGGGGATAGGCCTGTAAGTCATGACCTGGGGTCATATAAGGTTCTTTTTGAATTGGTCGTTGCATAAACTTCAGATGGGGCTCATTTGATTTGAAATGTAAAGTTATAGGGCTCTTTAAGAATCAAAGTGATTTGAGAGTAACCCCCCCCCATCACCAATCATCATTTCCTTAATTACATCCAATCAAAATTTGGAGATATAAATTTTGTCCATTATAGTTGAACGGTCGGAAAATTATATAATCAGGAAGACACCCTCGCCCTCACAGCTTTCAGGGCAAAGGTTGTAAGTTATGCCCCCAGGGCGTATAAGGCTTTTATAGAAACGGGGGCTGTATATACTTTGGAGAGGACTAATTGGATTTGTAATCTGAATTTCTACTGCCCTTTTTAAAAGTCAAAATGATGAGAAGGCAGTTACCCCCCCCAAAAAATGTCGTATTTTCCCGAAATACAACGTATAAAAAGTTTTGAGACAGTCGACATCCTTGCCATAAAAATTAGCAGTAGGCCTTTAGTCTTAATCCTTGTTCATCGAAACTGGCAGACAACCAAGGTCTGCATCTCCAAACAGGAGTACTGCACAGACCAGCTAAACAAACTTTACTTGAATTTGTTTAGAGGGTTCATTTTTATGATGACCTGAACACCACACCCTTGTTTTCTAAGACTTCAGTTTATATCCATTCTTATAGAATTGTGAACCTTCTCTGTTGGCCTAGAGAAAATGCCCTTTTTTTCTAGGAATTCCAGACAAATATTTAAATTCTCTGAAATTTAATTTTATTGAATTTTATTATTATATTCAACAAAAGGTATATTTAAGGGCTGTTTATTCACTCATCAGTGTGCTAAGATCCTATATGTTTTGTCAGAAAATGCTTAAAAGTGAAAACTTTGAACTAAGATCTGGTAAAATTCTACTTTAGCTACTTTTGGCTATCTTGGAAAGGGGTTAGGTTAGGAAATTGAAACTTTCAGGGATGGGTCTACAGGCTAAAGTATGTCCCGTTAAGGTATTTTGAACTATCTTCCTCCACTCCTCCTCCCCCCTTCTCTATATAATGCAAATTATTGCACATTACTAGTTGTTTTGGCTCCCATTTCATCCTATATTACTATTATAATTATAAATCACTGCTTACTTTACACAATTTCAGCTTTTAACCTTCTTTACTAAAATATATTCTGCAATCCTATTTCCATTTAATAGTTGTTTAATTTACTATACAGCTGAAGTTGTTTATGGTTTAAAAGAAACTGGGTTTGTGATGTCACAAAACCAATGCTCTGCTTATCACTGGGGTTGTACAAAGGTCCCTAAGTCCCTTAAAAAAAGTCCCTATTTCTGTTTCTCTTCTTTTTTTTTTAATTTAGTCCTTCATTGCTTACAACAAACAAGTCTTTAGCCAGTTCCATGGAGTTCTTTTATCTCACCCTGCCATCTAGGAGTTATAGTGTGTAGCAGGGGGTTTTGTTGTGCCATCTACTTTCAGTTATTTAGTATTGGTGTTGCATAGGCTAGATAGATAGATAGTTTCATCCAAGGTATCACATCAGTGAGGACGTTTTGTAGGGTAGGTGGCAAATAGCTTCTGTCGCTGACATTGCCTAGGGTGGATCTTAGTTGCGCTTGATTTAACAAAACTTAGTTAACTAACAAGTCTGCTTTTTTTGCTTTTAGTGTTTTATTTGCCATAAAGTTAACTGAGAAAGTTAGTTTGAACTTTTTGCAAGGAATTTTTAGTAGATATCCAAGAACAAAGAATTCTTAATAGTAGTGTCATTGTTAACTTTGTAGTCAACTAAGAATTTGCTCATCAAATAAAACATTCAAAGTTAATTAAGAATTACAAATAAACAGAAAAATCTACTTATTTGTTTTATTAATTAAAAAAAACTTTTGTCCACAAAAAAAGTTTTTCAGAGAAAAGTTAATAACCCCATTAAACCAAAAATGAGCAAAAATAAAATAAAAAAATCTACCAAGCGTGAAACTACCACAAATCAGCATCAATAAATAAATGAAACCCAAAATAAACAGAAATTACAATAAATAACCAAGTCAAACTCAAAACAAGCAGATATTAACATGAGTAAGGCTGAAAACCACTATACCATCCCAAGGCCAGAACATAATTTGCCCTATACTGAAAAAATATAAATGTTTTTACTTTTATAAATAAATAAAGTAATATTAAAATTTGGTTACCAAATATCAGTATATGTTTCACATATGCAGACAATGCACATTCATTTGTAATTTTTTTTAGTAAAGTACAAATTATGTCCTGGACCTTTCAACTACGTTGAACAAAATGACTATCTCAAAATATTGATTGGATGTGTTTGGGGAAATAGTGGGCGTGAGAGGGGGGTTACTTGCGATCCAATCACTTTCGACTATTAAAAAGGGAACTAGCCGTTTCAATTTCCAATCGAATGATTTCTTTTTGAAGTTTCTACGACAACGCTTTCTATAATAAAAGAAAACTTATATGCCCCAAGGGCATAACTTACAACTTTTGCCCTGAGTGCTGTGGGGGGAGTGGCATCCTCAAAAATATAATTTCCAGACTTTTTAACTACGTGAAACAAAATGGCTATTAACCCCCCCCCCCCAACAATTTTTAAATTGTTTTTTAATTGGGTCTTGATGAATCAATGCATCTGGATTTTATACCTTCAAAAAAATGGAATTATAATCAAATAGTGAGTTTATAACGGTACTTGCTAATTAAACAAAACACACTCAAGAAATACGCTTAGGTTAGATCTCACAAAACCGGTTTCACAGCATACAAAGACAAGAGACGGGTGATATAATGCATTGGACTTATAAAATTTGGGTGGTATATTTGCAAATTGAGGGGGGGGGAAGGCCAAAAGTGGGGTAGCGTAGTAGAAATGCTAGTTGGCAGTTTTCTTGGCCTAGTAAAATGTGTTGGCAGATTTTCTCAGAAAATACCAGCGCTTCGACTAATCCCCGAATTTTCGGGGATTTCCCCAAACATCCGTCTTCTAAAAAAAAAAATCGGTTCCTCAAAAATCCCTGGTACTATCCCATTATCTGGGCCTCTCTAAAAAGTCAAGTTTGGTTAATGCTAATGAAATAAAATAAAATAGGATGAATATATAATAGTTTAGAAACAAATTTGGGCTATATATTTACACATTAGGGGTGGGATGGGGGTTAAAGCATTGCATATATTAAATACGTAACCTAACCTAACCTAGGTACCTTCCCTCCCCCCTAAACCCCAAAAAAACACAGTTTAATATTGTATACGCAATGAAAGCCTTGCTATCATTGCCTGCTCTATAACAATTAAGACGTCAAAAGCGGGTTTTGTCATTGCCTAGTCTATAGTGATTAACTAGAGAGGCCCGGATAATGGGATAGTACCAAATCCCCTTTATTTCAAGGTTGCCACCCCTAGTGATTTATCACTAGTGACAATTCACCTTTTTTTGTTTTTAGTTAACAAAATTCCCAGATACCTTGCTATTCTTCTATAATTTTTAGTAGCCGTATACCTAGAAAGAATCGTTTTCTGATACAAAACTGTTTAGATACTTTACCCTCCCCCCCCCCCTTTATGCGCAAATATATAGCCCTATTTATATATATCCATATATTCTGTTCCTGTATCCCCATACAGAACAGCAAACCCAGGTTTTTAAGTAGCTTAAAGACTTGGTCACTATTGGACTGGTCGAGAAGCTGCTATGGTTAAAAGAATGGGACTGCTCGAGCAGCTGCTATAGTAAAAAGAATGCAATTCAGTAGACTGTTAGGACAGCAGCGACAAGGCAGTCTTTATCAGCTGCTTAAATAAAGAAGTTAGTCTGTAAAGCGATATCACTTTATTTTTATTTTGAGCAATATCGCTATCTCACAATTTTAATCAGATTTGTTTGGTGAAGAGAGGTTCTCAGAAGGGGAGGGGGGGGGGCTAGCTTCTCTCCATCACTTTTGACTCTTAAAAGGGAACTAGAAATTCCAATTTTTAACCAAATGAGCCTCCACTAAAGTTCATACAATCATCCCTTCCATAAAAACCTTAAAAGCCCTCCGGACACAACTTACAAACCTTGCCCCTAGGATCTGGGGTTTGTTTCAACCTCAAAAGCCTTGTTATATGATATTTAGACTATTTTGAATAAATTGGTCATTTCAAAATTTCTTTTAGATGCATTTCGGGACAATACGACGTGGGTGTGTGTGTGTGTGGGGGGGGGTAGCTGCCCTTCGATCATTTTGAATCTTAAAAAGAACACTAGAACTTCTGATTACCAATCCAATGAGCTTCCTCCGAAGTATATATGACCATCCTTTCTATAAAAATCTTATATGCCCCCAGGGCATAAATCACAACCTTTGCCCTTGAGGACTGTGTGGGAAGAGGGGGGGGGGGTTGTCATCCTCAAAGACATAAGTTCCAAATCTTTCAACTACGTTTAACAAAATGGCTATCTCAAAATCTTTATTGAATGTGTTTGGGTAAATGGTGGGCGTGAAAGGGGTGTTAGTTGCTTTCCAATCACTTTCGACTATTAAAAAGGGCACTAGCCATTTCAATTTCCAATCGAATGAGCCTTTTTTGACGTTTCTACGACAACGCTTTATGTAAAAACCTTATATGCCCCCTGGGCATAATTTACAACCCTTGCCCTGAGGGCTGTGGGGAGTTTTTTCGAATTTCTTACGACAATTTCTTCGATACTAAGTTCCCTACTCTAAAGGAAAAAATTAATAAATAATACGTTGTGGCAACATCGTTCTTATATGCCCCCTGTGCATAACTTAAAACCCTTGCCCTGAGGGTTGTGGGGGAGTGTCCTCCTCTTTACTTAGTCCCCGTTTCTTGTCTCCTTCTCCAGTGGTCCCGTTCTTTACTTAGGCAGCGCGATCGTGCTGCCTATGATTTATACAACAACTTTCTATATAAACCTTATAAGCCCCCAGGGCATAACTTACAACCCTTGCACTGATGGGTCTGAGGGGTTTATCATCCTAAAAGACCTAATTTCGGGAACGTTCAACTACGTTGAACAAAATGAATATCTCAAAATTCTGATTGGATATGTTTTGGAAAATGGTGTGTGTGAGAGGGGCGTTAGTCGCTATCCAATCCCTTTCAACTATTAAAAAAGGTACTAGCCCTTTCAGTTTCCAATTGAATGAGCCCATTTGAAGTTTCTACGACAACGCTTTCAATAAAAACTTTATATAGCCCAGGACATAACTTACAACCCTTGCACTGAGGGCTCTCAGGGGGTTATCATCCTAAAAGACCTAATTTCCAGAACTTTCAACTACGTTGAACAAAATGGATAGCTCAAAATTTTAATTCGATGTGTTTGGGAAAATGGTGGGCGTGACTGGGGTGTTAGTCACTATCCAATCCCTTTCAACTATTAAAAAAGGCACTAGCCCTTTCAATTTCCAATTGAATGAGCCCTTTTGAAGTTTGTACGACCACGCTTTCAATAAAAACTTTATATGCCCCCAGGGCATAACTGAAAATCCTTGCCAGGAGGGCTGTGGGGGGAGGGGACTTCATCCTTAATCGAATTTTTAGAATTAGTCCAACGCGTTCAATCAAAGGAAAATTTAAAAATTTTGAGGGGATATATTTAGGGAAAAGGTGGACATAGGAGTTGGGCTTATTGCACTACGGTCACTATCGAATGATCAAAAGGGCAATAGCCGTTTGAATTTCCAATCAAATGAGCTTTTTTGAAGTTTCGATGACTACGCCTTCTATAAAAAGCTTATATGACCCCAGGGCATAACTTAAAACCACTGCCGTGAGGGCTGTGGGGGTGTGTCCTCCTCAAAAACATATTTTCTATCTGGAAATCAACTACGATGAACAAAATGGCTATCTCAAAATTTTGACTGGATGTGTTTGGGGAAATAATGGGCTTGGGGGGGGGCTAGTTGCCCTCCAATCACTTTCGACTATTGAAAAGGGAACTAGCCCTTTGAATTTCCAATCGAATGAGCTTTTTTTCAAGTTTCTACGACAACGCCTTCTATAAAAACCTTATATGCCCCTAGGGCATAACTTAAAACCCTTGCCCTGAGGGTTGTGGGGGATTTTCCTCCTCAAAAACATATTTTCTATCTGGAAATCAACTACGCTCAACAAAATGGCTATTTCAAAATTTTGATTGGAGGTGTTTGGGGGAATGATGGGGGTGGTGTGTCTAGTTGCCCTCCAATCACTTTGGACTATTAAAAAGGGCACTAGAATTCTCAATTTCCAATCGAATGAACCCCTTTTGAAGTTTCTACGACGACCCCTTCCATGTGACGTGCCCTGCTCTAAAGAAAAAAATAATAAATAGTACATTGTGCCAACATCGTTCTTATATACCCTCAGGCCATAACTTAAAACCCTTGCCCCGAGGGTTGTGGGGGAGTGTCCTCCTCAAAAACATATTTTCTATCAATTAATCAACTACGCTGAACAAAATAGCTATCTCAAAATTTTGATTGGATGTGTTCGGGGGAATGATGGGCGTGGGAGGGGTGCTAGTTGCCCTCCAATCACTTTAGACTATTAAAAAGGGCACTAGCAACTGCACTTTCCAATAGAATGAGCCCTTTGAATTTCCAATCGAATGAGCTTTTTTTGAAGTTTCTATGACAACACCTTCTTTAAAAACCTTATATACCCCCAGGGCATAACTTAAAATTCTTGCCCTGAGGGCTGTGGGGGAGTGTCCTCCTCAAAAACATATTTTCTATCTGGAAATCAACTACGCTGAACAAAATAGCTATCTCAAAAATTTTGATTGGATGTTTTTGGGGGAATGATGGGGGATATTATTATTAGTAGAAGTTGTGGTAATATTAGTAGTTGCAGTATAAGTAGAAGTATTATCATTCAACTATTGCCTTTTGGTTAGTTCAAGATCCCCTGCAACAAGCCGAGTAGGTTTCAACTTAATAATAATTCCAGTAGCTCTTAAGATATTACTGATAAGCCCTTTTGACAAACTACATGCACGCAGTTCGTTTAAAAATAATTTAACTTCCCTCCCAACATTCTCTGAAATATTTATATTCATATCTTAAGCCTTAGTAGTAGAATTGACAGTCAAAGTATTAGTAGGAGGAGTCAGAGCAGCTGTAGTAGTAGTAATAATAACAATAGCATTAGAATTAATAGTAGAAGTAGCAGTCAAACAAGTAACGGCTGGTTTAGTGATATAACTAGTAAAAACAACTATGTATAAAAGGTAAAATTACTGGTGTAAAAGCAACATTTCTGGACAGCTACCTAGTGGGTGTAACTTTCCAGAAACAACGAAGTGCTAGCTACTGATTTAGTTTCTCTAGGAAAAGATAAGCTTACTTCTTAAAAGGTTAAATTTGTTGCAGATTTTGTATAAACAGACAGCAAACATTTAAGGTTTTCTCAACGGAAACACTGCTGAAACCATTTAACCTAATAAGAGCTGCTGGTCTGGTGGAGTAACTAGTAAGAATAACTGGTATAGGCTATTAGGTAAAACCACTGTAAAAATCGACTTCTTAAGACCAGACCGAGACTGTTAGGCGAGAAATTGAAAAAGACAGAACTGAAACGGAGACAAAGGACTGTGGATTTGCAGAAGGTGCTTTTCTTGCCAATTATGCATAGCAGAAAAGAAGCCATTTTTTTATTGCGCCTTCTCTGTTTCAGTTAAAATTTCGCCCCACTTGAAGCTACCAAGTTGAATCCCATTATGTGTGTCTCTTGGAATGAGACTTTGCAAGGACTTGACGCACCCAATATTGGTGGCTCGTATCACAAAGTTGTTAGGATGAACCGTGACGCGAAGAGGTTTTTATTCTATGCCGATAATTGTTGCGCACAGAATAAAAAAGTGAGTTTCTGATACTTGTGAATTCGGAAGGTGGGCCTGATAGCATCGTCGTCAAATATCTGGTGAAGTGTTACACACATATGACTGAAGGTGCTATGAATGGATCCATAGAGTCCAAGCTTCGAAATAGAGACGGTCTGTACTTCGATGACCTGATTGAAAAAAGCAGGAGGCACGTCAAAGCTGTGAGGATGTGCTTAGACGATTTTCGACTATGGAGTTCCATCAGATCTCCGTCCCTGGTAATGAAAAAGGTTGGAGTCAAGATCGAACAATTTTTTCGAGTGAGATTTGAGCGTGGTGAATCATCTCTGTTTTACAAGACCTCGCCAGATAGCGAAGAAAAGTCGATAGATTTTGTGCTGAAAAAATAAATCAACGTGATCGAACAGGATATGCATCTTCTTGCTAAAAAGGTAAATGGAATGACAGGGATGAAACTTGGGAAAAAAGATGCAATTTTGACAAGGATTGTATCTTTAATGCTAGAGAACCGCAGAATTTTTTGGAAAGACATGCAATCTGGCACCAATTCTGTTGACCTGCTGAAGAGTGTTGGTTACTGACTTATTTTTTGTATTCTGAAGATGATTTTCCTCTTACTTTCGGAATAAATAACTGAATATTTAAATTTTGCTCCAAAGGTAAAAACGCACATCCACGGATCTACGTGTTTTTACCCGAGACGGGTTCATACAAGAACAAGAAAAATGCCAATAGTAAAAACGCGTACATGACATATAGCAGTGTTAGCGAAGTCTGGCATGTATTTTAGTTACGTAATCAGAAAGAACACCTATCTAAAACCCGTCCTAACAACTTTTCACTTAGATTCTGTGTCTAGTTTTGCGCAACGGGTGGGGAGAGTATCGCAAAACTTGAGAAACTTTGAAGACATTTTTCTCGGAATAATGAAAAGTGTTCATACGCGCTTTTAACTTTGGAGGGCCGAGTATTAGTGGTAGCAATAGCTGTAGAAGTAGCAGTAGTAGTTGTAGTAGTAGTAGCAGGGATATTATTATTAGTAGAAGTTGTGGTAATATTAGTAGTTGCAGTATAAGTAGAAGTATTATCATTCAACTATTGCCTTTTGGTTAGTTCAAGATCCCCTGCAACAAGCCGAGTAGGTTTCAACTTAATAATAATTCCAGTAGCTCTTAAGATATTACTGATAAGCCCTTTTGACAAACTACATGCACGCAGTTCGTTTAAAAATAATTTAACTTCCCTCCCAACATTCTCTGAAATATTTATATTCATATCTTAAGCCTTAGTAGTAGAATTGACATGTCAAAGTATTAGTATTAGTAGGAGGAGTCAGAGCAGCTGTAGTAGTAGTAATAATAACAATAGCATTAGAATTAATAGTAGAAGTAGCAGTCAAACAAGTAATAGTAGCAGTTGGAGTATCACTGGTATTTTGCACATATTATCTTTTGGTCTGTTGAACATGTCCCTCACCATACCCTGAAAGTTTCAACATTATACTGCTACTTAGCTGCTACATGTTTATCAGCATTAGCTGTTTCTAAGATACTGCTGACACGCCCTTTTGAACATCTGTATGAAAAAGTGTGTTTTACTTTAGTTCAACTTCCCCCTTAACATTACCTGAAATTTCCACGTTAATACCCTTAGTCTTTTTAGTAGTTGTAGTTGCAATAGAAGTAGCAGTTGAAGCAGTAGTAGTGGTAGTAGTAGTAAGCACTTTTTGCATTTAAGTCAATTCATTTTCTCCCTCATCATTCCCTGAAAGTTCTAACTTAATGCCCTAAGCCATTCCTAAGACACGGTCTTTTGACAACTAGCATGTACATAGTGTGTTTTGATTCAGTTCCCTTGTTATTTCTTGATTGGTTTTTATTTTCAAATCATTAGCCTTAGCAGTAGTCATAATTGTAGCATTAGGAGTAGTAGTAGCAGTAGTAGCTGCAGCAGTAGTAGTAGTAGTAGTAGTAGTTGTAACAGTAACAATAGTAGTATTAGTAGTAATAGTAGTAGCAGAAGTGGTAGTAGTAGTAGTTGCAGCAGTTGTAGATGCATTACAAGTTGTATTAATAGTAGCAGTTACAGTAATAATAGTTGTATTAGTAGTAGTAGTTATAGTTATTATAGTTGTATTAATAGTACTAGATACATGCACATATTTCCTTTGGTTCGTTCAAAAGCCCCTCATCTTGCCCTGGAAGTTTAAACCTATTATTCTAAGCCTTTCCTGAGATATTCCTGATACGCCAACTTCCCTTTTTATATTTCCATAAATTTTCAAGTTAATTTTCCGTGTTTTATAGTAGTAGTTGTATCAACAATGATAGTAGTGGTTGTAGTAGCAGTGGTAGTATTAGAAGTAATAGTTGTAGTAGTAGCAGTACTAGTAGTAGTATTAATTGTGGTAGCAGAAATAGTAGGTTAGCAGTAGTATTAATAGTAGTAGTAGTATGCTTATATTATCTTTGGGTCCGTTTAACAACCCCCTCATCAAACCCTGGAAATTACAACTTAATGCTCTAATCAATTCCGAGAATATCTCTGATATGCTAACTTCCCCTTCAATATTTTCTTCCATTAATTGAAAAAGCATTAAAAAATGAAGTTTTTTTTAAAGTAAAGGCCATATTAAACTTAAGATCAGCAGATACTAAAACCTATTAAAATTCAAACTCAAAACGACCAGAAATTACAATTAAAGAATAAATGCAACCCAAGACGAACAGAAATGATATAAAAGGTCACAGAAAACAAACTTTAAATAAATAATCATAGCCAACAAAAATATAACAGGTACTAATATAAATGTATAAATAAATCTTAAAATGAGTAAAACTGTAAATTAGTATGCAAATCAAGCTAAAACGAAAAAAAAAACTTTTACTATCAGCCAAAACTATTCCCAAAACGGACAGAAATTAAGTACACAATCATAGAAAACAAACATATAAAAAGTAATAATATAAATGAATAAATAAATCTGAAGACAAGTAAAACTGAAATCTAAGAAGTAAATCAAGATTAAAACGAAAAGATAATCTTTTATTATTAAAGAATAAATGAAACTCAAAACGAACAGAAATTTAATAAGCAATGATAGCAAACAGATATAAAAAAAAGTACTAATATAAATTAATAAATAAATCTTAAAACGAGTAAAACTTAAATTGAGTATGAATATCGAGCTTAAAACGACGAAAAATCTCTACAAGAAGAGTTGGGGTGCTGCCTCCTTCCCTAACTATATAAGTCCAAAACCCACTGCGTAATTAGCGCTTTGCTGAAAACGAATTATATTACAATTATTTTCTTTCACTAAACATTGAAGATAAAAATAAAACTTACGTTAAAATTAAACTTTGAACTGATGACCATTCAGCAATTAACATCATTATATATGAATTATTCAATTTAAATTTATTAGTTCTTTCCGAGACTTTTCAAGACAAAAATATAGTTTCACTATAAACGAGAGTGGCTACTGCTTCCTTCACTAACTGTAAATGTCTTCTGGCGCTTCACTGAAAACGAATTATATTACAAATATTTTCTTTTCCAGTTATTACAGCATTAAAAATGAAAATAAAAATTACTGTGAAATAAAATCTTGAACTGTTGAGCTTTCAACAGTTAATATTTCAAAAATTCATTTTGATTTTATTAGTTCTTTCCAAAACTGTTGTAGACACATTTGGTTTATTTTGGTAATTAATATTCATTTTGATTCTATTAGTTCTTTCCAAAACTGTTGAAGACACATTTGGTTTTCAGGAAAGCGCCAATGACTCAGGAGGTTTTAGACTGTTATAGTTAGGGAAGGAAGCAGTACCCAAACACTTATTTGTAGTTATTTTTCATCATTTTAAGCTTGATTTGCATATTCAATTCAAGTTTTACTCGTTTTAAGATTTATTCATTTTTATATTAGGACTTGTTGTATTATTGTTCGCTATGATTGCTTATTCAATTTCTGTTCGTTTGGGTTTTATTTACTCTTTAAAAGTAATTTTTTTTTTTTCGTTTTACTCTTGATTTGCTTATTAGTTTTCAATTTTACTCGTTTTAAGATTTATTTATTCATTTATATTAGTGTCTCCTGTATGTTTTTTTTTCTATGATTGCTTATTTAATTTTTGTTCGTTTTGGGTTTTATTTATTCTTTGATAGTAAAAGATATTTTTTTCGTTTTAAGCTCGATTTGCACATTAAATTTCAGTTTTATCCGTTTTAAAATTCATTTATTTATTTTTATATTAGTACCTGATGTATGTCTGTTTGGTATGATTATTTATTTAATGTTTGTTTTCTATGATTGTTTATTTAATTTCTGCCTTTTTTAGTTTGAATGTTGATAGGTTTTAGTGTCTGCTGATTTTAAGTTTGATATGACCTTTACTTTTTTTTGATAAAATTCTTTTCGAATTTTTATTTTATTTAATTTCCGTTCGTTTCTGATTGAAATGAAATTTTTTCTTAAGAAATTTGCTATTTCAAGATCAATTTTTTTTCAACATTAATCTTTCATCAAATTATCGAAATTTTTATCAGTTTTACAATATCAAAGTAAATAAGGTATTAAAGTAAACAAAGCATCAAAGTAACAATGAGAAGTTGCGTAGCTTAGAGCCATTTCCCCCAGAGCTCGAGGGGGATGGTTCAAATCTGGAATCATAGTTATTTGACATTTGGATGATTTTGAACAAAATGGCAAACTCAAAATTTTGATCTGAAGCATTTAGGAAAAAAAGGAATTGAGAGAGGGGGGGGTGCTTACCGTCTGATTACTCTTGACTTTTAAAAATGGAGCTAGAACTTTTGATTTAAATCGAATGAGCCTATTCCAAAATCTATAAGATTACCCCTTCGATATAAACCTTATATGTATAACAACCAGCAGCTTGCATACCTTACAGCCCTTGCCATTGGAGCAGTGGGAGCATTTTTAACACTGGTGGCATGATGATTTAAAATATTTCAACATTGGACTATTGGACATAAAGGCTATCTAACAATTTCGATCAGATGCATTTGGGAAAAAAAGGGCGGTGGGTAGGTGGATGGGCTTGTTTCCCTCTAATCACATTTTAGTTTTAAAAAGGGCACTATAACATATTAATTCCTATTGAATGAACCCCCTCCGACTTTTAATAACACCACCCCTTGCATATGAAGTACCCCTGGGGGAAAAATCATAGCAAAATATTGAAGCTATTTATATATAGAGAGAATGTATTTAAAAAAAAACAGACATTTTTTAAAAGTAATTCCTGGTCGTTTTGAGTTTAAAATATTCTAGGTTTTTACTTCTTCTGATCTTAAGATGAACATGGCCTTTATTTTTCTTTGAAAAACTACTCTTTCGGAATTTTTTTTTCTAAATTAATAATAATAAAACATTGAAATCTTATGACATTAGGGGAAAAGAGGGTGTTGGAATTGGGGATGGGCATGTTTCCCATTAACCACATTTGACTTTATAAAAAGAGCATTAGAACAAATGAATTCCATTTGAATGAGCCCCCTCTGAACTTTATAACACCACCCCTTGCATATGAAGTACCCCTGGGGGATAAATTGTAATAAAATATGTAAAAATTTATTTTAAAAAACACGAAAAACGATAAAAAAAAGTTTTTTTTAAAAGATTTATTCATTCATTACTATTTGCAACTCTTGTCTTTAAACTTGAAATGATTGTTAATTTTAATTTATGTTCGTCTTGGGTTTCATTTATTCTTAACAAGTTGTTTCTGGTTGCTTTTAGTTTTAACTATAATAGTGAATAATTTCTGCTGGTCCAGAGTTTAATATGGCTCTTTTTTTTTCTTTGAAAAACTTCTTTTTATGCAATTTTTTTTAATTACTAATAGACAAACATTTAAGTCTTATGGCCTTTGCTATTAGCAACTTGAATACTTGCCTCTGATAAATCATATCATAGACAGCACAATAGCGCTGCCTAAGTAAAGAACGATGTTGGCACAATGTATTATTTATTTTTTATACTTTTTTTTGTGTGTGTTTAGACCAGGAAACTTTGTATCGAACTAGTTAACGTAAAAACTTAAAAAAAAGGGCTCATTCGATTGGAAATTCAAAGGGATAGTGCCCTTTTAATTATCAAATGTGATTTGAGGGCAACCAACCCCCCTCCCGCGCCCACCATTTCCCTAGCCATATTTAATCTAAATTTTGAGATAGCCATTTTGTTCAACATATTTGAAAGATCCGGAAATTATATCTTTGAGGATGACAACTCCGCCTGCCACAACCCTCAGGGTAAGGGATGTAAGTTATGCACTAGGGGAGTATAAGGTTCTTTTAGAAGGTGTTGTCATAGAAACTTTAAAAAGGGCTCATTCAATTGGAAATTGAGTTAGTCGAAAGTGATTGGAAGGCAACTAACCCCCCTACCAAGCTCACAATTTCACCAAACACATCCAATCAAAATTTTGAAAGAGCCATTTTGTTAAACGTAGTTGAAAGGTTTGAATATTATGTTTTTGAGGATGACAGCCCCCCTCCCACACAGTCCTAAAGGGCAAAGGTTGTAATTTATGCCCTCGGGGCATATTAGGTTTTCATAGAAAGTGTTGTCGTAGAAACTTCAAAAGGGCTCATT
The DNA here is from genome assembly GCF_049724085.1 of Artemia sp. Qi Xiang Cuo. Taxonomy (NCBI): domain Eukaryota; kingdom Metazoa; phylum Arthropoda; class Branchiopoda; order Anostraca; family Artemiidae; genus Artemia; species Artemia sp. Qi Xiang Cuo. The sequence continues at coordinate 13,031,799 of NC_142803.1, forward strand.
TGATTGGAAATTGAGAAGGCGTGCGCCCTTGTTAATAGTCGAAGGTGATCGGAGGGCAAACACTCCCCCCACGCCCATCATTTCCCCAAACACTTCCGATCAATATTTTGGTATATCCATTTTGTTTACCGTAGTTGAAAGGTCTGGGAATTATGTCTGAGGATGACATCTCCCCTGCAGCCCTCAGGACAAGGGTTGTAAGTTACAATTTCCCCAAACACTTCCAATCGAAATTTGAGATAGTCATTTTGTTCAATTTATTTGAAAGGTCTGGAAATTATGTCTGAGGATAAAAAATCCCCCAGCTCTCAGGGCAAGTGTTGTAAGTTATGCCCTGGGGGTATATAAGGTTTTTATAGAAAGCGTGGTAATATAAACTTCGGAGGAGGCTCATTGGATTGGTAATCAGAAGTTCTAGTGCTCTTTTTAAGAGTCAAAGTGATCGAAGGGCAGCTACCCCCCCCCCACACACACCGGTCGTATTGTCCCGAAATTCATCTAACACAAATTTTGAGATAACTATTTTATTCCAAACAGTCTAAATATCATATAACAAGGCTTTTGAGTCTGAAACAAACCCCAGATCCTAGGGGCAAGGTTTGTAAGTTGTGTCCGGGGGGGTTTTAAGGTTTTTATGGAAGGGATGATTGTATAAATTTTAGTGGAGGCTCATTTGGTTATAAATTGGAATTTCTAGTTCCCTTTTAATTGTCAAAAGTGATGGAGGGCAGCTAGCCCCCCCCCTTCCGACACCCCCTCGTCACCAAACGAATCGTATTGAAATTTTGAGATAGTGATTTTGCTCAAAATCGTCCAAAGCATTAAAACAATGCCTCAAGGGTTGGTGCAACCCCCCAGTGCCCTGGCGATAGGGTTGTAAGTATTGATCTGTGGTCATATAAGGTTCTTTTTGAATGGGTCGTCGCATAAACTTCAGATGGGGCTCATTTGTTTTGAAATGTAAAGTTATAGGGCCGTTTTTAGCAACCCCCCCTCCCACCACTCATCATTTCCTCAAAGACATCCAATCAAAATTTAGAGGTATAAATTTTGTTCATTCTAGTTGAAGGGTCCGGAAATTATATCTTTCAGGAAGACAACCCCGCCCTCACATCTCAGGGCAAAGGTTGTAAGTTGTGCCCCCGAGGCATATAAGGTTTTTATAGAAAGGGTGGTTGTATATACTTCGGAGGGGACTAATTGGATTTGTAATCTGAATTTCTACTGTCCTTTTTAAAAGTAAGAGTGATGAGAAGGCAGTTACCCCCCCCCCCCAAATCGTGGTTTTTTCCTGAAATAAATCGTATAAAAATTTTTGAGAAAGTCATTTTTTTAAAATTAGTCCAAAGATCATATAAAAATTCTTTTGAGGCTGATAAAAAACAACCGAGTCTTGGGGTGAGGGTTGCAAGTTATGCCACGGGGCATTTAAGGTTTTTATGGAAGGGATAGTTGTTTAACTTTAGAAGACGCTCATTTGGCTGGAAATTGGAAATTCTAGTTCCTTTTTAAGGTACTTAATATATATATATATATATATATATATATATATATATATATATATATATATATATATATATATATATATATATATATATATATATATATATATATATATATATATATATATATATATATATATATATATATATATATATATATATATATATATATATAGATATATATATATATATATATATATAAAAAATATATATATATATATATATATATATATATATATACATATATATATATATATATATATATATATATATATATATATATATATATATATATATATATATATATATTATATATATATATTATATTATATATATTATATTATATTATATATATTATATTATATTATATATATATATATATTATATATATTATATATATATATATATATATATATATATATATATATATATATATATATATATATATATATATATATATATATATATATATATATATATATATATATATATATATATATATATATATATTTCTCTGGGACTGGTGGTTCCAGGGAGACAACAAGCATCAGAAATTTACAACAAGATATAATACAATAAAATACTTAGACACTTACAATAATCCGACAATATTCCAAGGTATTTCTAAATCAACGGACCAGAGGTCAGTCCGGCATAAGATTAGTATCTGACTTCCCCTTGCCATAAAATGTATCTTTTATACATTTACTCAACCACACCTTATCGGGATCCACTGACGCACATAGCTAGGAAGTGGTAATTTCTCAATTTCCTTTTAAGCATACAGCTGCCAGGATATGTTCCTTATCTTAATAAAAAGTGGCATTTCTAAACTTTTGTATTTGTGGCTTAATATTTTACTAAATTCCAAATTGACTTAATTAGAAAGTGTCACTACTTTTTTCTAGATACAAGAAAAATACCAATTTGTCAGCTTGCCCCCTATTTATCTTTCACAAAGTAACCATTGTCATTCTATTTTAATTTTCATAAGTTGTGTTTTCTATTGTTTGAATTTCTGTTAAATTTCTCTCCCTTTTTTTAGCGCTGTTATGGTCCCATGGGCTTTTGCAATAAAATCGTAATAATTCAAACTTGACATAAATTCTCTATGTTGGTAATTGAAATAAAAAAAAAACTGAAATTAATAAATAAAAGTTCAAATAGGGATAAAATCCTTTTAATAGACAGTGATTTTCACAAACAGTGATAAAATTAGACAAAAAATACTAGATATTTTGGTCACATATGCAGTGACTGTCATCAGTATAAACTAAAATTAAAGTTTAGTTTTACTACTGATGACGGTCCTGCATATGTGACCGAAATATCTAGTATTTTTTGTCAAATGTTATCACTGTTTGTGAAAATTACTGTTTATTGAAAGGATTTGATCCCTATTTGAACTTTTATTAATATATCGTCATGGAAAGGCAGTGTGGTCTCCGAAATTATCTAAACTAAAATCTTAATGACTAATCAAGTCAAACTTAAAACAAACAGAGTTTACCACAAACAGAAGAGGAGATATCGTCCCATAAGTCTTCGAACAGTGCATCAATATAAAAGCTAGTACTTTTTGTAAATCAAAATCTTTTCATAATCTTCTATTTTCTTCCAGGTATTTTGGAAATACCCTAATGACAGATTGAACAAACGTGACACTGCTCACCATTTAAATTCTGCTTCATTTCATAGAGGACAAAATAGTAGAAACATTCCATCCTTATTAGCTTAGCCAGGATCCCAGATGCAAAACCCAAGGGTAGAACTTTCTGACGAAACCAAAGCGCTTTTTGAGGCCTTATCACCTAAGTTACTGAAGAAGAAGACCGAAAACGTATTAGAAGGAGATACAGCATCGATTGATGAAGATCATTTGAAGAAGATCGAAGAATATCGATTGAATAAAGTAAAAAATGCTGTTGAACAAGGGGCAGACATCAATGCACGTAGTGCAATTACTAGTGATAACAAAAATACTCCGTTACATATAGCTACTCTAAAAGGATATAAAAGTGTTGTTGAATATCTTCTAGGTTATCCTAACCTACAAACTGATATCAAAAATGACAACCGTGAAACCGCATTGAATCTAATAGAAAAAAAAATTAAAAAAAAAAATTAAATAACAGAAATATTTATGAAGACATTAAAAAATCCTGGAAGATCATAGTGCAGAAAAAAAAGATCGCCTTGCAGAAAGAACTGCTCATAGCTTAAGAGGTGAAATGGCGGACAAATATGAAGATATGGTATTCTGCATGGTAGAAAGAGCAGGACGAACAAAATTTTGCAATAGTGAATTTAATATTGGTAGAGAAGTTAAAAGCAGAGACACAAATAATCAAAAATTTGATGATGTAGTTTTTAGCTATAAAGAAAGTGGCAAGAAATACATTATTCCAATTCAGGTTAAACACAAAGGAGAAAATAAAGAAATAAACAAACCGGATTTAGAATATAATAAGGGTGAGTTTGGTGTTCAAAAATATTTCTTTTCTTACCTTGACCTTAAACAGGATATTAGAAAAATTACAGACAAAAAGAGTTTTAACACAGAGGATAATGAAGAAGCTAAGAAAAGAAAGTATTTCGAAGATGATGAGATACAGTATGTGGTGTTGTTTACCAGTGCTTATTTTGACACTCAGCAGTTAGAGGAAGCAAACTATAAATTCAAAAAGGAAGCATCTTTAGGTATTATAGATATTTTTGATTTTTCACCCAGAGTACCTAAAAAACATAACTATAAAAACTATAAAAAAATTAATGTGATATTTGATAAAATAAAATCTAGTCTAATTCAAACGATTTGTGATTTTGAAAGTCAAAATAACGACCAGCAACGTTTAACAAAATCCGAACAAGAACAAGAAATACAAAACTTTTTAAATCGGCTAGTTTTTGTAATTAATCAACCTAAAGCAGATGATTTAGAGGAGAAACTTAGTGGTATAAATCAGCAATAAATATTGAAAGGTACTCCTTTCAATGAAATATTGATTAATTCATTTGAACAGTATCGACAAAATCTAGAAAAAGGCCTATTGAAAAAAGGGGGTCGTCCTTCTGGCTGGATTGATGGGGAAAGTGCCGTAAGTTACTTCAAAGAATTGGGACTCAACATTCACACGTCCGTATTAGTAGCTAGCATGACTATAATGTATAACAAACAAACCCTTGGCTATGGCTCATTTGAGAACTTAAATGTATTAACTGAACTAGATCAATTTCTAGATGATGATAATGGACGCGTATTGTATGTACAAACTTCAGAAACCCTATTCAGTAGCATAAAACTTTTGCAGTACCTTAACACTAGGAACGACTATAGTTTAGAGAAAGGTAGTAGAATTTCCGTAGCCCTAGAAGAGGTTTTACGAAGTGAGCAACATAGAGAGGCTGTTGTGCACGCATTCAAGAGTTCAGCCACCAACTTATTGACGATAGAATGCGATGATAAGGCTTATAGTCAAGAAAGCCTATTACGTCTATATAATTCATTATTGTCCAGCATAACCGAAGTAAGTTCTAAGAAAAAGATCGTTTTAGTTAATCATAAAGAAAAAACTAATGCTTTAGCTGAACTTTTTCAAAGTGCAAATACACTAAAGTGTTAGGAAGTGGATGATGAAATTATTCTTCAGGATTTTAAACCATGTGAAGACCCTTTGGAGAAAAAGCTAATACTTCTTCAGGGCAAAGGAGAAAGAACAAGTTTAAATCGACTGTTACATCCATTTCCTCGAGATATTATAGATATAAATACATATGCTGATCTTGTTCAAGGTAAAGAGATAAATGTAGGTTCTCAACTGGCTGATTTAGGTGAAATTAAGGATTATTATTTAGACCGTAAATTTCATCAAGTAGAGATATATACGGTAATAGAATATGATAGATCAGTTCAGGATAAGCTGGTTTATACAAAGGAAAGTTTTGATCTCATATGTGAAAGAAACCCTAGTGCTAACATCCACTGGCTAAAACGTGAGCCTGGAAAATTAATTTGGCAGAAATCACAATGCTCTGTATCTTCATTACGTAAATATGTCAAGCCTGGAGGAAGTTGTATTGCTCATTATTCAGAGTCAGAGTTTTTAGACCAGAGTGAAGGAAATAAAGTAGTAATCATTTCTGATACAGCAGGGATGGGGAAGACGACGGTTCTGACGAGTATATCTGAGAAAATAAAGGAAAAATATTCGGGTAGATGGATAATAAGAATCGATTTAATCAAACATACGTATCAGTTAGATATACTAAATGACTTGCCAAATAAAGGTCAATTAAATGAGGATAAAGCAATAGACTTTTTGCTCAATAAACTATTGAAGCTTGAAGATGGTCTAGAGAAGAAATTATTAGAGAATAATCTTCGTTTTGGTTCGGTTGATGGAATGCAGGTAGTAATCCTGATCGATGGTTTTGATGAAATTGCCCCGAACTATAAAGATATAGCAATTAATTTGCTTGGCGAGTTTAAAAAGACTAAGCTGGAAAGATTGCTGGTAACTACTAGGCCAAGTGTGAAAATGAATCTAGAGAGTTCGTTTTGTGTTCTAGCCTATGATCTAAAACCATTTTCTAAGGACACAGATCAAGTAGACTTTTTGGTTAAATTTTGGAAACAAAAATTCAAGCAAGAAAAAGGCGCTCAGGTTGATGATCAACAGCTAGAAATTTATGGCAATGAAGTAATTGAACGATTTTCTGCATCAACTAGCAGTATAGAAACAGAATTTACTAGTATTCCATTGCACACTTGGATGGTAGCAAATGTTTTTTATGAGAACAAGGAGGGAAAACAAACAAATCAATGGCAAGGATGTAAAGAATTTTTAAATACTACTAACATTTTGAATAAAAAATCAGCCCTGCCAAGTCAAATTAACATTGCAGATTTATATGATCGTTTCGTAGAAACAATATTCTATGATATACATTTTAAAGAGAAACAAGAAATAGATATCACAAAACCAGTGAACAAAAGGTTACTTAAACAAGATTATCAAAAGTTTAAAAAACAAAAACAAGAACTATCAATATTTACTTTGTTGAATAACGAAGATTTTGAAAAAGTGTCTTCTACAAATCAAGTGGAGATTAATGGTTGGATCCAAGATATTAAAATTGGTGGTGAAAACCAAGGTGTTATTGATCAAATTATAGGTGATAAACCACATTTTACCCATGCTACTTTTGATGAATATTTTGCCTCTTTTGCTTTTGCTGAAAAAATTATTTTTGATATTAGTGGGACACTTGAAATCATTAACAAAATGTTACCTTTTATTTCTCGCATTTTCATTACCAGTATAATGAAGCAAATAGAAAATACAAAAAGAACAGAAGTTCTTGCATTGTTGGCAGGAAAGCCACTTATAAATTTTGCTGCTCAAAAAGGTTTTTTAAACGTTGTTGAAGCTTTATTAACGGCAGGCCATGATGATTGGCCGCAGCCTGACAATGAAGGGAAAACACCATTACATTATGCTGTTCAAAGTTATCATAGCAATATTATGATGTATTTATCAATCTATTATAATGGCATCTTAGAAGAGAATATTTTAGAGCATGGAACCTTCAAGAAAGAGGAATATAGAGCGTCGAAATTAGTTCGTTTTGTAAACAAAAAAGATGTTCATGGTAAAACTGTTCTATATTATGCTATTGAAAACAATAGACTAGAAATGGCTTGCGATTTGCTATTTAATGGTGCTGATAGTAACAACTTAAATGTAAAAAGATTAGTGTCATATGTTATTGAACAAGATCGTACCGATAATTGGCTAAGGCGGATAGAAGAAAATCTAAAGCTAAAGCGGATAGAAGAGAAACTTTTATTACAAGATCCAAGTCAAGCCTCTGAACTCAGTTTAGATTATGAACTTCCTCGGCTACTTTCTTATTATTTTGAAAATGGGCGGCTTCAAGTGATTATAGCTATACGAAATGTTATAGAGGATCCAGTGAAAAAAAGGATATACTCAATAAAAGTTATGAGCGTTATACACCTTTAGATTGTGTGAACTTAAGTGATAAACTAAACGATGATGACAGACTGAAGATTACAAAATATTTAGTCGAAAACGGAGGTATAAAGACCGACAATGACGTTGATATTGATTTACATTATGAAACTATTAATTATTTCTATAGACATGATGAGAATGATGAGAAACCAGATCATTATACAAAAATTCTAGCGGCTGCTGCTAGAGATGATCATATGAAAACCTTTCAACATTTTGAAAGTAAAGGAAAAGATAATTATTTACATTTATATATGGCATTGCATTACAATCATTTTAATATCATACAATATCTATATGATAGCTATACAGAATCTACTGCATTACATGAAGACGGCAAAACTGCATTACAAACTGAAATAATTTCTGCAGCTAACCTAAAAATCATTAAGTATTTAATTGGCAAAGGAGAAAATGTTAATGGTAAAGATGAGAACTGTATTTCCATTTTATGCTGGGCGATAATAGAAAATCGTAGATTGAATATAATAAAATATTTGGTTGACCCTGGAGCTGATGTTAATATGGAAGATAATTTTGGTAAGACGCCTTTATTTTACGCTTTGTGGACTATAAATGATGAGAGTGAACGTCAAAGGGATATTATTACAAACCAAGTAGAGGATTCTATAAAATATTTGCTAGTACATTGCAATGCCAATATTCCTGAATCATTCAGGAATCAAGCTGAATTTTTTAAAAATCCAGATGGATTTAATTTGAATCTTTATTTAGAAAGGTTGCTTCGTTCACAAATCGACGATACAGATCGGATTAAATTTCTTATACCTAAAGGTGGAAATGTTAATCTTACAGATAAAAATAGGAAAACTCTGTTACATTGGGCTGCCGAGTTACAACAAATTGAAATGGTCGAGTTATTGTTGCAACATGGTGCTATGTATAATGTAATTGACGTGAAAGGAAGCACACCGATTGATCTCTTAACAGCAAGGCATCCAAATTCATTGAATGAAAAAGGAAAAAAAAATTGTTTGGTTACTGAATATACTTGATCAGATGTTCAATGGTGAATATTCAGATCATTTAATGATTCAGTTGTTGTATGGTTCTTTGGAGCGATTAATGATGCTAATGACAAGTGCAGTTAACAATGAAGGTAATATGATGATACATATTGCAGCCAGAGAAGGTAATGTTGACATTGTTCACTTGTTATTAGAAAAGGGAGCTATTTTTAATGCTAAGAATGATGAAGGTCAGACTCCCAAAGAACTTTCAAATGATCATAATGTTGATCAGCTATTAAAATCAGTTTACATGTTCTTTAATGTTGGCAATGCAAATAGTAAGCAAATAATCCAAGAATATATCAATAAACAGAGCGCATCGGTATACGTTCATGCTAGAGATAATGGTCATAAAACAGCTTTACATCACGCTGTGTTATCTAGTAGGATTAATATTATAAAGCTTTTATTAGAAACAACAGTTGGAACACATCGTGAATTAAATGATACATTAGATCCGAATGCTTTAGATGTTAACCATTATACGCCACTACACTTTGCTGTTGGAAACATCAATATGAAGGCGGTTGAGCTCTTATTGAAACATGGTGCATATTTCAATATTAAAAACAAACAAGGAAAATCCCCATTTGAACATATTGAAAACAAAACGTATGATTCTGCTAACAAATCATGTACAAATTTGTTAGGCTCAATAAACGAATTATTTATTGGTATAGAGAGTGGCGATCCTGAAAGTGCTATTAATCATTTCAAGATCAGAGGTCTACAACGAACTTATAGAATCAACGTCGAAACTATTATAAATGCACAAGATAATCTGGGAAACACAATTCTGCAATTTGCAACTGTTTATGCTTACATGGACATCGTTAAGATTTTGTTACAGCATGGTGCTATCTGTAATCGACGTAACATATTTGAAAATCCGCCAGCAGGTGATCAAAAAATTCATGACTTACTCGATTCAATTGAGAGAATATTTGACGACACTAATATTATGTATTTAATACAAGTTGATATGAAAATAATTACAAATGTTCGTAATGATGAAGGTATGACAATATTGCATGTAGCAGTTCAGCAGGGAAATCTTAATGTTGTGGTAGCATTATTAAAGGCCGGTGCAAGTACTGATGCTGAAGATTTTCATGATAATAGACCTCTTCATTATGCTGATCAAGGACACATAAAAAATATTTTGGAAGCCAATAAAGAGCTGTTGCAAGAGGTAGAGAGTAATAATGTGAATAATGTAGAGAAGCTGATTGCAAAACAAGCTGTGGTTACTCCTTCGGCTTTACATCTAGCGGTTAAACATGGCTACTGTAATATTGTCAAGAGTTTGCTAAAAAGTCTCAAAATTATTGTAGAGCTGGAAAACATTCTAAAATTTACGGATGAGGATGGAAACTCTGGTTTGCATCTAGCCCTGGAGTATGGACATTATGAAGTCGCTAAAACATTACTAACTTATGCTAAAAATATGAATGATAATGCGAAAACACTTAAACACCTTATGGAAACTCCTAACCATGCTGATAGAAAACCATTTGACTTATCTACCGATAAAAACAAAGCAAAAGAAGTTGTAGCAGTATTGTTTAATGAAGCTGAACAAGAAATACACAAGGATGTTGTTACTTTATTTTAAAGTAGTCTTAATTATTAACTCATACATTGAGCGTTTATGAAAAAAAAGTTAGTTTGTTTAAATGTATTTGTTTTCAGAAGAACGGTAATAACTTTTTGGTCTTAAAAGATATTAGGAGTGTTACTTAGCGTTAGGAGTGTGAGTTATACTCATCTTTATATATTACACATGTACATAGTTACATTTGGTTACAATTTCTGACAAGTGTTACTTTTCCTTCTACTTTTGCCACTGCTTTTACCAATACTACTATGAATAATATTGCTTCTACTACTAACTACTGCAATTACTACAACCACGAGAAATTGTGACTGTGACTCCTTATATCCTTCACTGAAGCCAATTTTGAATGTGACTGCAAATATTTGTGACTGTGAAGAGATGCAACTGTGACAGCTTAAAAACTATAACCTTTTCTGATTGCGAAGAATTATGACAGCAACTTCTCCTTACTGTGACTTCTTACAACTGTGAGTCCTTTCGACCACGACTGCAAATTCCTTTAACGCCACTCATTGTGGATGTGATTATGAGTAGATGGGACTACGACTGTTTGTGACTACAACCACTTTCACATGTGACTGCTTACGGCTGCAACAATCGGAACTCTGACTTCTGGAGACTGTCTTCTTGCAGTGGTGACTCCCTGTAACTGTGACAGTTTTTGCTTACGACTACTATTAGTCTGAAGTTTGATGGCAAGTGCTTGCAACAGGAACTACTGGACACTTTAATTTCTTGCGATTACAACTACTTGTGACTACAGCTGCAAGTACCAGCAACTTCACCTAGGCGTGACTGCGACGATGGCTTCTTCAGACTATGACTTCTTAAGACTTATGTTAGCCCTAATCCTGTTTGTAGTCATTTCTGTTCGTTTTACGCTTAGCTTTATTATCTATTTAGTTTCTGCTTGTTTTAACTTTCCCTCATTCAATGATTAAGATTTATGTTCATTTTATGTTTGAATTACTATGAAAAAAGTGTAAGTTTTATGCGTAAGGTTCGTTTCAAACCTTCATTGATGCTATTGTCCTTTTTTTGTTTTACTTTGAAGTGTGTATTTGGCCAAGCTAAGCTTGTGTTGTTGTTATTTTTTTTTTAAATATATATCATATCTTATCAGAATTTTGTATTTCAAAAATGTTTCTTTTTTGTTTAGTTTTTATGCTTTAAAATATATATGATCAATATTCAAAAACATTCTTTTCCAATTTATTCAAAAAACCCAAGGAACTCAACTTGAGTTTCTACTAAATTAAGGCATTAAATACAAATTTGACTTAGTATCTCATTTAAGCTTTGCCTAGGCAGGTATATTATCCTTGGCTTCTTTGAGAAGCTGTAAGAAATTCAACTATTTACGAACTATTTTTCAATTTGAATTATATTCAGATTCTTATAACCTGAAGGATTCTAAAGAATTTTAAGATATGTAGCTAGCATACTTTGAAAAAAAAGTTGTACCATTATTAATGCAGTTTTTCAGCAGCAATGCGGCAAACTATTTATTATTCTCGTCAGAAAGTTTACTTTCATTGCTTTGGCAACAAGGATTTTAACATTTTAAGAGAACTAATCATTAATAATTAAAGGGTGCATGAACGAAAATATGTATTTAAAAAAAAATCTGTCATCCTCAATTTGAGCTTGTGTTACAATGGGCACTAAAGGCTATTATGGGCACTAAAGGCTTTTAAACTTTATTATATTTGTAAACAGACCATTTATCCGCGTGTTTTTTCTATAAATCTACAAAAAACGCTGAAATTATCAATATCATTGAATCGATCAATAAACATCTCTCTATGATGTTGCAGTTACCGGCTAGCTCAAGTTTTGTCAGTTGAAGGAACGGACAGGGGTACTTGTACCTATCTAGTTTTGTTCACCCCCGCCTTGATTTTGAAAAATGCCTTTCAGGAGTATTACAAAGGAAAATGTTTTTTTTCATATTTCTACCGGAAAAAGAGTTTGCAAAAAAAGGAATTGAAAAACAAATTTGCTTACCCCTCCATCTATTATTAAAATATATTTTTTTACATTTTTATCTTTTATATTTGTACCAAAAAAAATTAGTAAATTTCACCTTTTTTACATTTTCAACTTTTTACATTTTTTACCAATAAATTTTAGTAAATATACACAAATAGCCTATTTTAGAAAAAGCATAGCACTTAAAACTAGCCTAACTCTGTTTGGTAATGGAGGACATAAGAAAAATATTAAGGTGACTGGGAAGGTAGTATACAAAAGGTAGGATAATGAAACTCAAGTTCCCATTCTTTACTAACGTTTGTTCTGATTGCTTTTTCAATAAACTAGTTTAAATGTCAATGAAAAGAGCCAAAAAAATAACACTCAAACCAAGAATGCAGGTTCTTTATTTAGGCAGAATTTACATAGTAGTATTTCACTCTGCACAGAGTAATTTCTGTTCTTTTTCAGGGAAAGTCTAAAGAGTTATAGGGTGATATGAGTTGCAAATTCAGGTAATGAAGGTCAGAGGATTAATTTGAAGATTCTTAACTTCAGGAAAATTTCGGTCCTAATGGCTAGTATTTGAAAAATGCCTTGAATTTTTTTTTTAATTTAATTTGGTGCAGGAATAACAATTGTTATTTAGGATTATCTTCAGTAGCAGCTGAAAACGCAACCAATTTCACGGAGAAAAAACAGTTCGTCGAACAAATTGTAAGTAAGAAGTGACTTGACTCGTACCTGAAAGTCTAAAAACGGAAATTTTGATAAAATCAAATAAAAGCAAGTTTTTAACAGAAAGTAAGGAGCAACTTTAAAACTTTAACGGACAGACATTATTCCATGTATGAAAGGAGCTGCCCCCAATCAATACTCTCTTCTTTACGCTAAAGTGCTTAGTACTTATAAAAAAGATTCAGAGTATACTTAAGCGGCCTTTGTGTTTCAGGAGTCTTTCTTAAATAATTTATACAAAATATAGAAATTTAGCTTAAAGAGCGTAGTATTGAGAAGAAGGCAATCCCTTTTATCTACGGAATAATTTTTGTTCATTTTAAGTTTAATCGTTGCTCCTTACTTTCAGCTGATAAAACCTTGTTTTTATTTAGTTTCTGATGGCCTACTCAATCAATGCCGGGGAATCCAACTCCCTCTCTATGAAAAATATCCCCCTCTCCCCTAAAAATTTTTCCACAGAAAGTTCCTACCAGGTAAAATCTCCATCCGCCCTGGAAAAATTACCCTGGGACAATTCCATCCTTGCTGCAAATCCCCGGAATTTCATGCGGACAATTTCGCATGAACAATTCTCCCAGGCATGCTGTCATTTGAAAAAAACAGACACTTATTTATTACAGACAGTTTTTTTTTGTTATTTCAAGTCATGTCAGAAATCTTCCTATGTGGAACATTTTCACCGTAAACTCCCTCCCCCCCCCCAATGGAAAGTTTATCCCGCGGAAAATTTTCCTACAGAGAATTTCTCCTGGTGAAAAGTCCCCCATGAAAAGTTTTAGCCTTCGAAAAATCCCCACTTCTTAAGAGAATACAACCCCGCTGAGTTTCCCCAGAATATTCCTCGAGAACATCTCCACGTGTAAAATTAAGGCACAAAATAGAAATTAGAATAAATAAATGAATTCTGTATATGAATTCCAAAAAATTCCTCTTGTGTAGAATTTCCCCTGGAAACCTCATCCCCAGAAGCTTTCACTCTCAAAAAATAAATCCCTCCGGTAAGAAAATCGTCCCCGTAGAAAATCCCTTCCATCAGAAAAATGGCTTTATACTTCTTAATTAATTAAAAAACTTTCCACAAAATAAGTTTTTCAGATAAAGTCAAGAACTTAATTAAACCAAAATGAACAAAAATAGAATGAAATAATCTACCAATCATACAACTACCGCTAAAGTAGGGAGCGCCTATCGACTCCGAGGCTTACACAATTTATGCATGTTTTTATGGTTTATCTCACTGAGGATGTTTTTTCATGGTTTTTCTCACTTTGATGTTTTTTCATGGTTTTGTTCTGTTTGATGGTAATATGATGTAGACATCTGGTTATTGGATGTTTCTTGGATGGTCAATTTGTTTGTTGTTTTCTTGGATGTCAACATAAGTCCAACAACAACTTGGATGTAGACATCTGGTTTTTGGATGATTGTTTGATGATTATGTGTGTTGGTCAATTTGTTTGTTGTTTTCTTGGATGTCAACATAAGTCCAACAACAATTGCTGGATGTTTCTTGGATGTCAACAACAATTGATGGATGTTTTTTGGATGTCAACAACAATTGCTGGATATAGACATCTGGTTATTGGATGGTTGTTTGATGGTTATGAGTGTTGGTCAATTTGTTTGTTGTTTTCTTTGGATGTAGTCATAAGTTCAACAACAACATGGATATAGACATCTGGTTATTGGATGATTGTTTGATGGTTATGTGTGTTGGTTAGTTTGTTTGTTGTTTTCTTTGGGTGTCAACATAAGTTCACCAACAACTTGGATGTAGACATCTGGTTATTGGATGGTTGTTGGTGGTTATGTGTGCTGGTCAATTTGTTTGTTGTTTTCTTTGGATGTCAACATAAGTTCAACAACAAATTGGATGTAGACATCTGGTTATTGGAGGGTTGTTTGATGATTATATTCACCCTTCATATTTGTGTCATAGTTAGAGTTGAAGTTTAGTTATAGTTAAGAGTTTAGAGTTTTAGCTTAGAGTCTTAGCTTAGAGTTTTAGTTAGAGTTATAGTTTAGTTAAGAGTTTTAGTTTAGACTTTAGAGTTTTAGTTTAGAGTTATAGTTTAGTTTTAGTTAAGAGTTTTAGTTTAGAGTTTCAGTTTGGTATTAGCTTACATTTTTTGTTAGAGTTATAGTAGTTAAGAGTTTTAGTTAAGAGTTTAGAGTTTTACTTTAGAGTCTTAGCTTAGAGTCTTAGTTAGAGTCTTAGCTTAGAGTTTTAGTTCTATTTATAGTTTAGTTTAGTTTTATTTTAGAATTCAGAGTTTTAGTTTAGAGTCTTAGCTTAGAGTCTTTGTTAGAGTTATAGTATAGTTTATTTTTAGTTAAGAGTTTTAGTTTAGATCTCTAGTTTAGTTTTAGTAAAGAGTTTTAATTTAGTTAAGAGTTTTAGTTTAGAGTTTTAGCTTAGAGTCTTAGCTTAGAATTTAGGTTAAGAGTTTTTTGTTAAGAGTTTTAGTTTAGAGTTATGGTTTAGTTTTAGTTAAGAGTTTTAGTTTAGAGTTTCAGTTTGGTATTAGCTTACAGTTTTAGTTAGAGTTATAGTAGCTAAGATTTTTAGTTTAGAGTTTAGAGTTTTAGTTTATAGTCTTAGCTTAGAGTTTTAGTTAAGAGTTTTTTGTTTAGAGTTTAGAGTCTTAGCTTAGACTTTTACTTAGAGTTATAGTTTTAGTTTAGTTTTAGTTAAGAGTTTTCTCCTTTGATTGTGCAGAATCTTGAGGACATGTTTCCTGTTTAGAGGGATCTGTGACGGTGACGGTGGCTCTCTCACGATAAGGTCTATGTTTGTGCACATGTCGCAATGCATCTTGAAGTAAAACTAGCTTTTTATCATCAGCAATATTTTCATCATTAATGAATTTGCTTAGATTGTCTTCAAAATGTTCCACGGGTGAGAGGACAAGTTCAAATGGCGTCAATTTATAGGGTTTAGCCATTTAGAGAAAACTATTTACAAGTCCTGCGATTATTGGTAGTACAAGTGTGAAAAAGCTACCACCCCTTTGAAGGAGACGTTTTCTGTTAAAAATGTTTTCCCTTGTTTTTGCTAGCCAAGGCACGTACAGTGGAACGATGTTGCTTTGTCTGTTGTCTAGCACCTTCTGACAAGTATACATTGCCCTCAGATAAATTCAAACAGAGTTCAGATATTAGATTAATGAAATCATTGTCAACACCATGTTTGAGTATGGCCTTCCTATGTGGAGGCTTTGACGTGCATAAAACGGAAAATAAATGCCGTTGTTCGTGTAGTTTTTTCAATGTCAGGATGGTAACTAATAGCCCTTTCTACTTTACACAGGAAGATATATTGTAATTTCTTTTTCAAAAATATCCGTGACTATACGTAGATCCTCGGGCGTATTCTGATTAATATCTAGCAAAATGTAACCATAGAGCTTATTTGTTGCCTGAGTCTACGCTGACAGCATAAATTTGGGAGCGCCTGAATATATTTGCTTATTGAGAGTTATTAGTGAGCTAGAATCACGAACAGCTCGGTAGATAATATAGATGGTGCAATTCAAAGCAAGGGTTCTTATACATTTGCTGTGATGAAACAGATTGTTCATAGCCAGGGTCATAGAAATATGTTCAGAATTCGAACAAATAGTAATAAGTTGTG
The DNA here is from genome assembly GCF_049724085.1 of Artemia sp. Qi Xiang Cuo. Lineage (NCBI taxonomy): Eukaryota > Metazoa > Arthropoda > Branchiopoda > Anostraca > Artemiidae > Artemia > Artemia sp. Qi Xiang Cuo. The sequence continues at coordinate 13,048,337 of NC_142803.1, forward strand.
GCGTTCCACGTTAGAATAGTTTAAATGATTCACCAAAATCATCACTAATCAGCCTTGAGTTTAGTTCAATACTATTGAAAACATCAAGTCCTGTATGAATTGTATTGGCATGGATGTGGCAATAGGCTTTATTTGATCGTAGGACTCCTGCCAAATACTATAGCAATAATAAATTTTCTTTGGTTTTTCCAGAAACATTTTATTACAATTTTGAATTATTTTAGCTTAAAGGGTCGTTTTCCCCAACATTGATGGGCCACACAGAAACGATCTGAATGGTGTTTTAAATTGGTACATACTGCTGTTGACAACAGTAGGACTACAACTAACTGTAAACCATACTTATCCAATGAATAAGTAATAATAATTTTCCCATAGATCTATCTACGTTAACAAGAACAACAAAAACAATATTTCTTTCATTTGTTAACATAAAAACACTTGTACGTCATGAATAACACACACTCTTTGATCAAGAAAAACATTTATTATCGTAAACATTTCTCTGTACAGCAAGAACAACAACTCAATTTGTTCAACAACATTTTTATTCACTTGTTGAACAAAAACACTTTTTTCTGTACAGCAAGAACACCAATATTTATTAACAAGAGTAACGACAATATTTATTATCAAAAACACTTTTTCTGTACAGCTTGAACAACACTATTTGTTCAACAACATTTTTTCACTTATTGACAAAAATACTTTTTGTAGAGCAAGAACACCAACAGTAAAAGTACACACACAGTTTTGTACAATAACAATATTTGTACAAAAACACTTATTGACATAAAAAAAACACGAACAATAGCACAGTTGAACACTATGAATTTGAAAGATGAGTACCCTCCATCCCCCCCCCGGGAGTCGTGGGCTGAAGGCCGGCCGCGGGAATTTTGTATACAATAGTCGCTGCCGCTGCTGCTGCAGGTTAGGTTAGGTTTGAGCATTTAAGTTATTTATCAGGTTAGGTTAGGCTGGGTTACGTTTGAGCATTTAAGTTAATTTATCAGGTTAGGTTATGTTGGGTTAGGTTAATTTAATTTATCCAGACCGAGTTGGTTGCGATATTCTACACATTCAACCCGGTCTGAAATTCGATAGTGGCCGTGGGGGAGTACATTTACACCATTCTCGAGCACAAAGACTTTGTCAGATATACAAGACATGGCATTCTTTTCAACTCTAAGATTATAATTTTTATACCGCAGAGCAAATTGCAAGCATTTGTGCTCTCGGAACCATACTACTTTCTACACAGTTTCCGTAGATACTCATGTTGAAGTTGTTTTTTACAAAACGTGTACCCCTTTACACGCCTATTTTACATCTTTGTTGTGGGTTTCTATGTAATAAACTTTAGGACCAGAGAACACCCCATTGGATATTAAATCGTTCCCCGTCTCTGATTTTAACATGAGTAGCTGATTGGGGGAATGACGTTTCACCAACTCAGGGTAGAGGGATGCATTCCAGTTGGTGAAATCCATCCGCGAGTTGATGTGTTCCCCATTTTCTAAATCATTTAATAAATCCCCAGTTTTTACTTTTAACAGCAGAGAATCTGTATCCCCATAATAACCTTAGGGGAGGGGGAACATTCTCCACCCTTGGACATTGGACATTGCACAAACTTTAAAAAAATAACAAGAAGAGCTCTCTCGGAAATTTCCAGTACTAAGCTACAACCCGGTATACTTTTGTTCAGTACCACATTTCTTTCTGTGTAGAAGAACCATGCTTGCCTCTATGCTCGTGAACGATGTAAAATTGGGGTCTGCAATAATTCGTGTACATTCTTGGGGGTCAGTCACGGCGTCACAACGGGTTTTGTTTCATACGCTTTCACACATATTGCTAAACGCTGAATTTAAAATGAGCTTGTACATTTCCTTTTATTCTTTACTTTTTGCCCGAGAGCGTTTACCGACAAAGGTATTGATAAACGTCTTCAAATAAGGTTTTGACTTAATCGCAGGACCCTATGTATTTTTGTGATCTTGAAACCATTGTTCATCATCAAGCGCAAAAGCACATGGTGATCAACGATATTCTGTTTAGGGTCTAAATATGCAATCAGTTACCACTTGGAGGGGGTCCAGTGCATCCCCATATCATTAGCCAATGATCGGTTGTATGGGGTCAGTGAGTGCTTTGTCACTGGTTGATTGATACGGGGGAATACAAAATCTGTGACAGAACTATGAAGTACCTATGGAACATGACCATCAATTTCAAATAACCGCCGTCGTGGCCCATTTCCTTAACGGAGTGAATGTCGTGGATCTCACAAGGATTCTCAATCTATATATTGTTTCCACACGGCAAAGAACAGTGCGACATTGCCGAGGGGTATAACGAGTTCATGTCTAGGAAAACTGCGTTGGACTTTACACCAGTGTCTTGTCCACTTGGATTTGTTGTCAAAACGTGATCTCCATGAAAAACATACCCCCCTCATTGATCTATCTAAAAAAAAGGTATTGATCTACATCAGTGATCAACCCTATTTCTTCCCTACTAATTTTTAAAATCAAGTCCATCACCAAATGTGGCGTGGAAAAATAATAACCTATATCTAACCCAAACTCTGAATAGATTTGATTTGTGTTTTTACAGACAATATCTAACAGAGTTAAAACGTCACTGACCGAGTACAGTCTACAAAATCCCACCCATTTTTACAATTACCTTTTTTCCAGACCCTCTTGGCAAATTCGAATTCCTCGGCAGTGCATTCACTGTTGGTGAGTGAATTATAGAAAGCTTCAATTGCAGGTAGTTTCTTCTCGCTTAACCGAGAGCTAGAACAGTAATAGTCGTATGCATATACACCTTTACAGGTCAATAGGTCATACATTTCACTGTGCCAAAGCCGGTAAAATAAATTTTAAATCATAATTTGCGTTGTGAATGAAAACCGGTGTAAAAAACTGCTGGCTTACATTCACATTGCACGACTGATGTGCTATCCCTCGAAAATTACTACCCCCAGATGATATTTCCTGCCACAAATGATTGTGGTCTCTAGCTTTCCCCTCCCCCCCCTCTTTTCCCCCTAGTCCCTTTCCCCTTAGTCCCCTCTTCAAATTCCCTCTTACAAACCCAGCATATTTTTTGATTTTTTATCGCTAGACGATCCTCTGCAGACAATAACATTGGGTAATGGGTATTTCTCAAACGAAAAATAGCTTCATTTGCAGTGCAAATTAATTTGGTCAGTGCCTTGATCATGAACTCGTCCTCATCCAACGTCCCGACTATTTCTAACGGCTGCATTGTGTTAGAGTTGTCTCTTTGCGCGTGGGCATAGGAAACCGCTATGGCCAGATGTTCTTTGATTCGATTCGGAAATCGAGGATCGTTCATATCCACTAGCTTAGCTTCACAATCCAAAGAGATTTTATTGCTTTGGAGGAGGGTGATTTGGAAATTTTTAAATCTTAAAATGGCCCTATCACCTGAAACCGTTTCCACTAACTGATAGCCATGCCGTCTACAATGTTTCATATGATTCTGTAGCTTTAAATCACTAAGAAATCGAGACAGGCATGTTGGACAGTAGAAACGTGTCCCCATTTTCTTACCCTCCCCCAGAACTCTACTGATGTCTGTAATAGGATTGAAATGGCCAATTGTATCGGCTTCACTAGGTGGTGTGTACAACAACCAAACCCAGTGCTTCACCAATTCAATCGACGGGCCCTTTACTAGGAATAACATCCCGATTTTATTAGAACGAATACTCTCTTGAAATTCAGTTTCAGACTGGACCATAGTAACGCCGATATTTAAATAGGCATTGGCCCGTTCGAAAATATCAATGGATCTTAGCGTTACTGGATAGTTTCCCTCTAAACAAGTGAAATCTACAGTGGGAAAATTGGAGCCCACCTTCCCATGTACAGCCCAGTATTCTAAATTTTTCTTTGTAGCGTCATCTTTCAAAGGTTGGAAAGCTGATATAAGGAAAGCATACATGAAACATTTTTGACCTGTTTCAAAACAGATTCGTTGAACGCCCTGACAACCCTCTAAATCGGGATTATATTTTAAAACTATAGCCCTCTCTCCCGCCCCACCCCCTCTTAAAATAAAATCTTTTTTAAATTTACCAATATTCACGCTTAAATTTTCAATAAAAAGAACCACAGATCCACTACCATTCTCATGATAATTTTCGAGATTCGTAATAATGTGACCTACCCATTGCATAAAAACTGTTTCATAATTTTCCAAATGCGGGTAGACCACTAGCATCTCGGTATGTACATAATGGTCATATACCTCACATTTACCCTCATTTAAATAAAATACCTTTAAAACAATTGAAACCTTAATAGCGTCCCTACCCCCCACAACTGAATCTGGTTTTCTAAGAGTGCACGAATTTTATTTACATAAACATGGACAATATATATAGGGTCGAATATAAAATCCCCCCCATAAGCGAATTAAAAGGATCCCCAAAAGTCGCAGTGTAGACGACTATTGTATTTAATATTAAATTTGACAGCTGAAAGTCTGGACGGGTCATAAATTGTGTATTGTCACCTTCCTGTATATTATCACCACCCCCTCCCCCACATCGTTTGAAAATAGGACTATGAGAATCTATTTAAGTTGTTTGAACTATGTTCATGTAATCAATAGGGGAAGGGTTCCCTGTTAATTCATTAACAACATCATCAAAAATTTGTAGTGTATTCGGACTTAGCAAAGGCAAGTCCAAATCTGAATTAACCATTTTGCCCTGCTCAACTGTGCTAGGTTCTACATTAAAACAATTACTTATAAAATCATCAGTATTGTCAGGTATTTCATTAACGATACCATGACATTCGTTGATTGGTGAATTGTCGTGAATAAACTCCACAGGCGCGTCAATGAGTTCAGGACTTCTTTCTTCAATCGATGAGGACGGTGACAAGGAATATGGAACCAATTTAATCTGTAAAAGAAAATAGCTGATTTTCAAAGTGTCTAAATCACCCTATTATTATTTACATGTGCTTAGTAGTAGTAGTAGCATTTGGTTAATTCACTACTCTATATACCCTGAAAGTTCCACCTTAATATAAGATATTTACAATCTAAAACATGACATAGTAGGTTTTGTTTTGGTTCAAACAACTCCCCTAAATAATTTCATATTAATACTCTTTATCTGCTTTGGAAAAAAACATGATTTGAGATGGATAGCCATCTCCTATCATGATACACAAATCAGTCCGATAGAAAGTTGTTTTTTAAGAAATTTGTAGAGGCCAGATTAACCTTTCGTTTATATCGCAATAGAAATTACATAACCTTACCAGTTCCTTTTTTGGCTTCGCTAACCTATTTCAAGAGAATTTAGCAGGGTAAATGCATGCATTTGACATGATTAAAAGGGAGAACATTATATTTCATTTGGGAGAAAAAATCTTTAGCGAAAAATGTCTTTTAATATCTCTGACATACTTTTATTGTGTTGAAAAACGGCGAAAAGAAAGGCCTAAAAAAGTCGGAAGAAATAGATAGATATTTCTATAACCATGTAGAAACTAGAGGCAAAAATGCTTACATCTCCAAATTCCGGCTGCACTTGGGTGCCGGATGGTCCTGGTAGCGCGTGTTGGAAGGCAACCTCATGATCTTGTGTAGGCGGGGCATCTCCTGAGACCCTCGACAAAGTATGATACGGGGGTGATGGGCTGGCTCTTTCATGATCTTGCATAGGTGGGGCTGCGAAATTGAAAGCGGCCATCCACTCTCTTTTTAGTTTTCGGCCTGGCTGTATTGTTGCCTGCGCAGATGAAACTTGGGCAGGCAGTGTAAAGCTAGAGGGTCTCGACCAGTGGTTATATTGAACAACTGTCGCCTTCGTAGGGGTTTTATCTTTACCCCTTGCTATATTTTCAGAAAGAGTAGGAAGAAGGAATTTGTCGTAATTATCCTAAAAAAAGAAGAAAATTTTAGTATAAAAAAACGACTCCCGTTTTACTGAAGAAAGGAAATTAGAAAAAGAAAGATTTTTATGAAAGTCTCTTAAACTATTAATCATCTAAAGGGTAAATAAAATCCATGAATTCGAAAACAAGAGCATTTAAATTGCCCTATCCCTTCATTTCCGGGAAGGTAAAACTTTGTAGATTTAACTAAAACATTATTTGCTTTCACCAGTCATTTGAAAATAGAACACTCCTTTCCTTAGGTATAATTGTCTGCAAAAGCAATCGTTTTCTGTTTTGTTAATAAAGAATGTATTTCCTTTAGAGTGCAAGAGACATAGATCTAATTTTACCAACCCTCCCCCTAAATTAAAGATTTTGCTTTCTAGCCTAATACTATCATAGTTAAAAATTATAGTTTTCACCCCCTCCCCCCTGAGAATATAAAGGACACTTTATCGAAATAGAAAGGTATAGAAAAAGGAATAATATACACTCTAAAGGACTCTTTGCATCTGACATTTACATAATTTCCATGTCCTAAAAATAACTCTTAATTCATTTCCCTTTCTCAGATTGTCTATAATTATGCGAGCCCGCAATCTTAATCCTTTCAATGTGATGCAACCACTCTTTTTGTTTTTCATAATTTAGATAATGCGCGTGCGAAGGTTGTTTACTAAATCTTCCCTCTCAAGATATAATCACATACAGTTTTTGTCTATCGTGAGTGTACAGATTCTGTTGGTTTTAAATGCAAATGAAAAGACAATTTGAGAAGCTACTTCAAATGAAAGAATTAAATGGTGAAGAATGATGGGAGGACGGATGAGGGGTTTACGCAGTGAAAAAAAAACCGTATTTTATGCTTTCTAATGACTATAAACATCGCATAGTGGATTTTTTTGTTTTGGGGGGGGAGGGGTTTACATGGTAAAAAAGAATGTATTTTACGCTTTCTAACGACTATAAACATCGCATAGTGGAGTTCGTATTGGGGGGAGGGGGAATTTATACCTGAATTTGAATATACTGGAGGGGGGCTATGTAAAATGATTATATTTGGAAATAACCTAAGAAAATTTACTAAACAGAACTCACATTATTAATCGTTGTAGCTAAAGTTTCCATGTCAATAATACTTGATGCTCTATCCATGGTAGCTTGAGACAGTATGATAATTTAACCTCAACGCATGTCCGTTATATACAAAATCTCAAGGGTTAATTGTGATGTAAAGGGAAACTTTACGTAACTCCCTGATTGGCTTAGAAAGAGACACGTGATCTTGTCCCTTTAGACTCGATCAATACGCATAGAAACAACAAACAAATTCACCTTGAAAGAGGTGTCATTGACTCTGTCCCGTTAGAGTCGATAATCCAGCAATTGTTGATGTGAACCTATGTTGACATCCAAGACAACAACAAACAAATTGACCAACACTCATAACCATCCAAGGAACATCCAATAACCAGATGTCCACATCATATAACCATCAAACAGAACAAAACCATGAAAAAACATCAAAGTGAGAAAAACCATAAAAAAAACATCCTCAGTGAGAAAAACCATAAAACATGCATAAATTGTGTAAGCCTCGGAGTCGATAGGCCCTCCCTACTCACAAATCAGTGTGAATAAATAAATTAAACCCAAAACAAACAGAAATTAAAATAAATAAAAGAGTCCAACTCAAAACAAGCAGAAATTAATATGAGTAGGGTTTGAAAACCCTATGTTTTCTAAAAGCCAGAACATTTACTGACAAAATACAAATAAATTTACTGAAAGAAAATGTGCATTGTCAGTTTAATATACATATGCTGATATTTATTCCTTAAAATAAATAATTTTTGATTTCTTAAAGTGATAAAAGTGAAAACATTTAAAAGAGTTTTTTCAGTAAAGTATAAATTATGTTCAATACATTGTGCCAGCATCGTTCTTTACTTAGGCAGCACGATTGCGTGGCCTATGATAAGAAAATAATAGTGTGAATCTTTCAAGTTTTCCTTTAAGAATATATAGTTTTGCCTGCTATTTATATACTGGAGAAACTTTTTCAGCTATTTTTAACAACGTAAACTCTTGAAAATCATGACACAAGTTTTTAATTTAGTCATACACATCCTCTAGTTGACCTGATTAATAATAGTTAATACCATTCCCAAAAGATCACATTTATACTCTTGAACAGCCTGTATACACTTACATTCTTTTGATTTAGTAAAATTTTAAGAGCAGAAGTAGAAATAGAAGTACCCCCAATAATTTGGACTTAATACCCTAAGTCGTTCTTGGTATTTTGTTGAGATGTCTCATTGGCAACCAGCATACAAACAGTGTGTTTTGATTTATTTTAAAGCAACACTTAGTTTTTAAGCATAACGGGCCAATTTCATAACTGTTGGGGGTTGACCTACCCAATAACCCTAAAGATATAGTTACTAGACCCATTAGCTATACTGAACAAATGCTGTCATAAATATTTGATTGGAAGTGATTGGAAAATTGAGAACTAAAGATGAGGGCTGATTGCCCTCCAATCACTTTTGACTCTTAAGAGGGCACTAGAACTTTTAATTTTCAATCAACTTAGCTCCTTTAAAATATCAGTGATACTACTAGCTATGATAGAACAATGCTGCTTATATGCCCTTTTAATACCTGCATGCATATATGTTTTTTGTTTAATTGAAACTCTTCCTAAACGTTCCCTAAAAGTTTCAACTTAATAACATTAGTGTCGTTATTTACAGTAACCGTAGAAGCAGCATTAAATGAATGCACACAGTGTCTTCTGGCTAGCTCAAAATCCACAACATACGAAGGTGAAATTTTCAGAGAATGTTTCTGTTGTACGGATGACAACCTGCCATCCGTATGCAGGTTGTCAAAAGGGCATATCAACAATATCTTAGGAACAGTTCCGTGTGTTAAATTAAACCTTACAGCACTTGTTGTAGGGGATGTTGAACTAACCAGAAGACAATATTTGGATCATAATACTAACGCTTCTACTCTTAAAACTACTGCTACTATTACTATTACTGCTACTACTGCTACTAAAACTAAGACTTACTCATAACTTTACTTCTACAGCTACTACTACATTTACAGGTGCTACTACTACAACTAATAAACCTAAGGGTATTAAAGCAATAATTTTGGGCAATATTGTAACTGTATTGAAATAAATCGAAACACACTATGCCCATATAGGTTGTCAAGAGGACGTACCAGCAATGCTTCAGAACCAGTTGATAGTATTAAGCTAAAAATTTCATCATGTGTTGAAGGGGATCTTAAAAAAAGGGGGCTATTTGCATACTGCTACTAATACTACTACAAATATTGCGACGCATAAATACTTAACCTTTCAACAATGCTGAAAAAAATTGATGTCTCAGAACTTTGTTTTGACATTTGTTATGGGATATGAGGGGCGATGGAGGAGGGGGTTCTCTCAAATCTCTTTGACTCATAAAAAGGGCAAAATAACTTCCAATTTAAAATCAAATGAGACCCATCTGAATTTAATATGACCACTCGGTCCATAAAAACCTTATATGCCCCCAGGGCATAACTTAAAGCCCTTCCCCCAGAGCTCTGGGGGGTTGTGACAACCCTGGAAGCATTTTGTATGTTCTTTGAACTATTTTAAACAAAATTGCCATCGCACAATTTCAATGAGATGCATTTGGTGAAAAGAGTGGTAGTTGGCTGGGAGGGGGGCTACTTGAACTCCATCACTGTTAACTCCTAAAATGGAATTAGACCTTACAATTTCAACGAAATGAGCCACTTCTAGAGCTTATACAACCATTCCTTTCATAAGAACTTTAAATGCCCCAGGGGCATAACTTAAAACCCTCAGGCTTTAGTGGTTTGTTTCAACCTCAAAAGCCTTGTTATATGATATTTGAACTATTTTGAATAAAAAGACTGTCTCAATAGTAGGAATGACCTATCGACTCCCGTACGAACACCATATATGGGCATAGAGTCCCTAGGGAGAACACCTGTGCTATCAGTCCGACGGGGCACCATATATGGGCATGAAATCCCCAGGGAGAACACGTTTCCGAGAACTTGATTGCGTAATCGATTGGGAATTTTATTGATCCGATAACGGAAAACAAATCACGTGTCTCCTTCTAAGCCAATCACAGGGCTGGTTACATCTCCTTCTAAGCCAATCAGAGGGACGCTTACATATTTTTCCCCCATTACATCGCAATTCGCCCTTGAGATTTCATATATAACGGACATGCATTGTGATTAAATTATCAGAAAGTATTGTGACACAATGGATACAAAAAAGAATATTATTGATGAGTTAGAAGCTTTGGCAGCCTCAATTTACCATGTGAGTTCTGTTTTAGTACATTTTCATTTTTATTTTCAAATAAAATTATTTTCCTTGGTCACCCTCCAGTATATTCAGGTAAATCCCCCCCTCCCAAGCTAATACAAACTCCACTATGCTATCTTTATACTCGCTAGAAACGTAGAATATGTTCTTTTTACTACCTAAGCCCCCCTTCTCCCCCCGCTGTTTATGACTGTAATTCTTTCATTGGAAATAATTCTATTTCTCGAAAAAGGTGACTTTTTCACCCGTCTGCATTTTCAATGCACCTTTCTGTATCCTAGCAAAAGTGACAACTGACATCCGTCGCTCTGTTGTCATTAAGCCACTCTGTTTTCACATAAAGCTCTGCGCAAGGTTATAATTAGTTTGGCACCCTTTTCCTGATTGTTTACGATAGCGGTTTAGCCAAAGGGATTGTTTTTTTCCGTCAAATTAAAACAGTTTCAGACAAAAAGAGTTTGCAATAATTAGGCTAGGCCTACGCAACCTGTATTTGGAGGAGTGAAACGGGTTATTTCCCAAAAATAATTGCTAACAAATATTTTTCGGACATGTTTGAAAAGGGGGGAGGGGGGACTTCATTGTGATAAATGCTTTCTAAAAAAATTATGGCTAGGTTAGGTTATGGGCGTACTAATTTTTATTCTGTAAAAAAGGGGAAAATTATTTCGATACTAACTTTTTTCTCTTCTTGTAAGAAGAATTATGAAGAATATACTGCCCCTCCACCTGTAAAGAGAGCAAGGGAGGGTGAGGCAGCCCCAGAGCACGCCAGTCACTGGTTGGAGAACCCTGCTGCCACATTGGTGCAAGAATGTAACGCCGTCGGTCTGTCCACTTTCCGTCATGCGTTGCCTTCAAGATCTGCCCCACCAACACAAGGTCAGGAGGTCCAGCATGCTTTGTCTGTGTCTTCAGGTACCCAAATACAGCCGGAATTTAAAAATGCGAGCATTTTTTACCTAACTTATAGAAATATCTAAACAAACCCATTTTTCATCGCGCTGTAAAAGTGTGTGTGTGTGTGTGTGTGTCTCAGAGATATTAAAATATTAAACCCCCGCCCCAACCATTGTTTTAAATTTCTCTGCTCCCCCCCTCACTGAGAGATATCTAGATATAATGTAATTGTTTTTGTTTTTCCTTTGTCAAAGAAAACCACTCTTTTTTTTCTAATCTTTCCTATTTTCTCTGGCCCCACTGTAGGCATTTTCGCTATCTCTTAATAATATTTTTAGTTAATTTCTAGTCAATTACTGTTAGAACTAGATTCTTTTTATCTCAAAATGCTGTTTTTTTTCACAATAAAATATTATAGTCTATCGTATACAGGAGGACGACCGCTGTGGCGGCCGGGAACCACAAGCCTATACAACCGGTGTTAAAAGGACTGAAACGAGTTAGTCCCCAAAAATGATTGCTAAAAACTTATTTATGACATTTCTGAACAGGGGTTAGGGGGACTTCATTGTGATAATTGTTTTCTATACAAAATTATGGCTAGGTTATGGGAATACTAATTTTCCTTCTGTAAAAAAGGGGAAAATTATTTCAATACTAACTTTTTTCTCTTCTTTTAAGGACAATTATGAAGAATGTAGTGCCTTCCTCCACCTTTAAAGAGAGCAAGGGAGGGTGAGGCAGCCCCACAGCATGCCAGCTACTGCTTGGAGAACCCTGATGCAACATCGGTGCAAGAATGTAACGCCGTCGGCCTGTTCACTTTCCATCATGCGTTGCCTTGAAGAGCTGCCCCACCAACACAAGGTCAGGAGGTCCAGCATGCTTCGCCTGGGCCTTCAGGCACTCAACTGCAGCCAGGATATAAAAATGTGAGCATTTTTTTACCTAACTTATAGAAATATCTAAACAAACCCATTTTTCATCGCTGTAAAAGTGTGTGTGTGCCTGTCTCAGAGATATTAAAATATTAACCCCCCGCCCCAACCATTGTTTAAAATTTCTCTGCTCCCCCTCCCTGAGAGATATCTAAATATAATGTAATTTTTTTGTTTTTGCTTTGTCAAAGAAAACCACTCTTTTTTCTAATCTTTCCTATTTTCTCTGGCCCCACTGTAGGCATTTTCGCTATCTCTTCAATATCTCATAATAATATTTTTCGTTAATTTCTAGTCAATTACTTATAGAACTAGATTCTTTTTATCTCAAATTGCTGTTTCTCGCTAGAATATTATAGTTTATCGTATACAAGGAGGGGGGGGCGGTCGCTGTGGCGGCCGGGAGCCACGGGGGCCCGAGAAGCATGGCGGTCGCTGTGGCGGCCGGGAAGCGCCGGTGGGCCTGGGAAGTGCCGCGGGTCGGGAAGCGCCCTGATGGCCCGCTGGGCCGGGTTGGAGGGGAGCATTAAATAGTGGAAATAGAGGGGGGGGGGGAAGTTGTTTGAACAAAATCAAAACCTACTATGTAATGTTTTAGATTTTAGTTAAGTTGGAACTTTCAGAATATATTGAGTAAACCAAATGCTACTGCTATTAAGCATGTTTTTAAGCAATAATAGTCCATTTTTTTTTAAAAACAGTAGGGGTGATTTAGACACTTTAAAAATAAGCTATTTTTCATTTATAGGTTGCATTGGTCCCATATTCACCATCTCCCCCTGCTTGTTAGTTGGAGACGGAGAGGACGTGCCTGTGGACTTCCTCAACAATTCAACATGGGACGATATCATTAATGAAATATCGTTTAACATTGATGAGTTTTTAGTTGATTATTTTAATGTTGATTATAGTAGAGTTGAGCAGGGGGATTTACCTTCCCTAAGCCCAAACACCTTACAGCTTTTAGAGGATTTTACCCGGGAATTAACAGGGAACCCTCCTCCTATAGCCCCAGATAACCTACTTCCACTTCAATCGAATGAAGTGGCTTCCCATAGCCCTAATATTGAACATTGTGGAGGGGGAGGGGGTGTTGTTAATAATATACAAGAGGGGGAGGGGGCGGAGGGGGGAAATAACCAATTTACATCATTTCCCGACTTTCAACTGTCAAATACAATTTTAAATGCAATAGTTGTCTACACTGCAACTTTTGGAGACCCTTTTAATTCGCTTTTGTATGGTAATTTTGTGTTTGACCCCATAGAAATTGTGCATGACTGTGTAGATAGAATTCGTGCACTGCTGGAGAACCAAATTCAATTATGGGGAGGGGGGAGGGATTCAATCAAGGTTTCTATTGTTTTAAAGGTGTTTTATTTAAATGAGGGAAAAAGGGAAGTCTACCACCATTATGTACAAACCGAGATGCGTGTGATGTATCCAAATTTAGAGAATTTTGAGGGTGCTTTTTCCGAGTAGATAGGTCATATTATTGCGCATCTCGAGAATTATAACGAAAATGGGAGCGGGTCGTTATTTATTTATTTTCAAAATTTAAGTGTTAATGTTTGTAAATTTAAGAAAGATTTTATTTTAAGAGGGGGGCAGGCGGGGGTCTGGGAGGTCAATAGTTTTAAAATATAATCCAGATTTAGAAGGTTGTCGGGATGTCCAGCGGATCTGTTTTGAAACAGATCATAAATGTTTCAAGTACGCTTTCCTCATATCAGCATTCGAGCCTCTAGCACGTGACGCTACCAAGACGAATTTAGACGACTGGGCTGTACATGGGAAGGAGGAGTCCAATTTTCCCAATATAAATTTCACTTGTTTAGAGGGAAAATACCCAGTAACGCTCAGGTCTATTGATATTTTTGAAAGGGCCAATGCCCATTTAAATATCGGCGTTACTGTGGTTCAGTATGAAACAGAATTTGAAGATGGGGATCGTTCTCAAAAGAAGGGGGTGGTGTTCCCTGTAAGGGGCCCGTCAATTGAATTGGTCAAACGCTGGGTTTTGTTTGTTTACACACCACCATCTAGTGGCCTAGCCCATTTAATATGTCATTTTAATCCAATCAAACAAATTAGTAGTGTTCTAGAGGAGGGTAAGAAAATAGGGGTATGTTCCTACTGTCCGAAATGCCTCTCTCGATTCCGTAGCGATATAAAACTACGGGATCATATGAACCATTGTAGACGGCATGGCTACCAGTCAGTGGAAACGGTTTCAGGGGATATGGCCATTTTACGTTTTAAAAATTTTCAAAACACCCTCCTCCAGTGCAACAAAATATCTTTGGATTGTGAGGCTAAGCTGGTGGGAGTGAACGATCCTCGATTTGCAAAGCGAATCAAAGAACATCAAGCTATTGCAGTATCTTATGCCTTCGCCCAAAGAGACAGTTTTAACCCCAAGCAATTGTTAGAAATAGTTGAAACAGTGGATGAGGGAGAGTGCATGATCAAGGCACTGTCTAAATTAATTGGCAAGGCTAATGGCACTATTTCTCGTTTGAGAAATACGCATCAGCATGTGGTGGTGTCTGCAGAGGATCGTCTCGCGATTAAAAATCAAAAAATATGTTGGGTTTGTAAGGGGGAGTTTGAAGAGGGGGATTACGGGACTAAACGGAAAAGAGGGGGGAGGGGGAAAGTCAGAGACCATAATCACTTGTGGCAGGAAATACCCTCTGGGGGTAGTAATTTTAGAGGGGTAGCGCATCAATCGTGTAACATAAACGTTAGCCAGCAGTTTTTTATCCCAGTTTTTATTCATAATGCAAATTATGATTTAAAATTTATTTTACCGGCACTGGCACGTATGCACAGGGAGGGAGGGGGAGTAGACAGTCCATGGGTAAATAATTCATTTACCTATAACATTATTCCCAAATCGGCCGAGAAGTTGTTGCTTCTCGAGCTGAAACGGCAGGTAGTAAATAATGGGCATACGTGTTGGAATAAGATCAGGTTTTTAGAATCCTTTAGTTTTTTTCCCAAGGCATTGAGTCAATTGATTCAAGTGCAGAAAAGTGACAATTTTGATAGCTTTCCTTTGCTTAAACAGCATTTTCAAGACAGTTAAATATATTACCTATTGTCCTGTAGAGGTGTATACGCATACGAATATTACTGTTCTGGTGCTCACTTAAGCGAGGTGAAACTACCTCCAATTGAAGCTTTTTACATGTCACTCACCAACAGTGAATGCACAGCCGAGGACTATGAGTTTGCCAAGAAGGTGTGTTCTAAGGATAATTGTAAAAATGGGTGGGATTATTGTAGACTGTACTTGGCCAGTGACGTTTTAACTCTGTTAGACATAGTCTGCAAGAACACAGACCAAATCTATTCAGAGTTCGGGCTAGATATAGGTTATTATTTTTCCACACCACATTGGGTGATGGACTTGATTTTAAAAATTAGTAGGGAGGAAATAGACCTAATCACTGACGTAGATCAGCACTTTTTTGTAGAGCGTTCAATGAGGGGAGGGTATGTTTTTCATGGGGATCGCGTCTTGTCAACCGATCCGAGCGGACAAAACAGCAACACCGGTGCAAAGTCAAATGCAGTGTTCTTGGAGATGAGCTCATTGTATCCCTCTGTAATTTCTCACTACTATTTGCCGTATGGGAACTATTAATGGCTTGAATATCCTTGTGAATCCCGACATTACCACCGTCGAGGACAATGGGCCTCAAGGATGGTTCTTTGAAATTGACGGGCACATTCCACTGGCGCTTCATGATTCAGTCAGAGATATTGCTTTTCCCTGTATAAATCAACGAGTGAGCAGGGACTCACTGAACCCCTACAATCGATCATTGGCTGAGGATATGGGGATGCACTGGAACCCCTCTAAGAAAAAACTGATTGTTGATTTGGACCCTAAGGAGAATATCGTTATTCACCATGTGCTTTTGCACTGGATGGTGAACAATAGTTTCAAGATCACCAAAATACATAGGGTACTGCAATTCAATCAGAAACCATATTTGAAAACGTTTATCGACACTTTTGTTGATTAACGCTCTAGGGAAAACTCTAAAGTAGAGAAGGAAATGTACAAACTCATTCTAAATTCAGGGTTTGGCAAAATGTGTGAAAGCGTTCGCAACAGATCTCGCTGCGATGTCGTGACTGATCCTCAAGAGTGTTAACGGATTATTGCTGATCCTAATTTTAGATCATTCACAAGCATAGAGGCTGGCATGGTTCATCTACACAGCAAAATGTGGTACTGAACAAGAATATAGCAGGAGGTAGTTCAGTACATGAAATCTCCAAACAGCTCATGTTTTCGTTTTTTTAAAATGTGTGCAAGGTGCAAAGGCCAAGGGCGGGGGAGGTTAAAGTTGACTATGGGGATACAGATTCTCTTCTGTTAAAGATAAAAACCAAGGCTGTATTGGGGGATTTAGAAAGTGGGGAAAACATCAGCTCGTGGATGGATTTCAACAACTGGAATCCGTCCCTTCACCCCAAGTTGGTGAAACGTCAAGCCCCCAACCAACTACTAATGTTAAAATCCGAGACGGAGAGTGATTTGATATCCAGGGGGTGTTCCCGCGTCCTAAAGTTTATTGCGTAGAAACTCATAATGGAGATGTAAAGCAGGCATGTAAAGGGGTGCCTACAAATTTTGTAAAGAGCAATTTCAACATGAGCGTGTACAGAGACTGTGTAGAAAGTAGCCTAGTGCCGAGAGCACAAGTGCTTGCAATTCGCTCTCTACAGTATAGAAATTATACTGTGAGAGTGGAAAAAAATGCAATGTCGTGTTTATCTCACAAAGTCTATGTGCTCGAGAATGGTGTAAGTGTACTGCCTCATGGACACTACCGTATTTCAGACCGAGTTGAATGCATAGACTATCGCAATCAACTTTGTCTGGATAAGATAGCCTAACCACTAACCAATTAACCTAACCCAACCACCAACCTTTCATAAATTAACTAACCCAATCTCACCTCAAACCAACCACTGACCCAACCTAACCTGCAGCAGTGACGACAACTATTGTACTGTTTTGCCCCCCTCGGCCGGCCTTCGGCCCGCGGCTCCCGGGGGGTGGGGGGTCCCGCCCGCGGCCGGGCTTTGGCCCGCGGCCCCGGGGGGAAGGGGGGGTCCCCCTTTTAAATTCATAATGTTCAACTGTGCTATTTTTTTTGAAAGTTCATGTTCCAAGTGTATTTTGTTGTTTTTTTTTTCAATTGCTGTTGTACAAAAAGTGTGCTATTGTGTGTGTACTAATGTACATAAAGTGATGGTGATCAAAAAGTGTTTTTTTTTAAGACAATAAGTGTTGTTGTTGTTCTTGGTGTTCATGTTCATGTACAAAAGTGTTTTTTTTATAAATGTTGTACATAAAGTGTCATTTTTATCGTTGTTCATGTTGAACAAATAGAGTTTTCATGTTAAACAAGTGTCACTGTTTTTTTGTCAGGTTCTTGTTGAACAAGTGTCATTCTTATGTTGTTGCTGTTCATGTTGAACAAATAGAGTTTTTATGTTGAATAAATGACCATGAAATATTGTTTTTTTGTTGTTCTTGTTAACGAAGTACTAGATAGATCTATGGGAAAATTATTACTACTACTTATTCACTGGACACATACGATTTACAGTTAGTTGTAGTTTGACTGTTGTCAACAACAGCAGCAGCAGCATGTATCAATTTAAAACACACGTCAGATCGTTTCTGTGTGGCCCATCAATGTCGGGGAAAACAACACTTTTAGCTAAAATAATTCAAAATTGTCAGAAAATGTTTTTGGAAAAACCAAAGAAAATTTATTATTGCTATAGTCTTTGGTTGGAGTCCTACGATCAAATAAAAGCTATTGCCACAACCATACCAATACAATTCATACGGGGACTTGATGTTTTCAATAGTATTGAACCGAACTCGTGGCTGATTATTGATGATTTGGCTGAATCCATTGAACAGTTCTCACAGTAAATGCTACAACTGTTCACCGTTCGATTTCACCATGAACAGATTTCCATAACCCTAGTTCTACACAATCTGTTTCATCAGAGCAAATGTATGCGAACCCTTGCTTTCAATTGCACTATCTATATTATCTATCGAGTTGTTCGTGATTCTAGCTCGCTAATAACTCTCAATAAACAAATATACCCCGGCACCCCTAAATTTCTGCTGTCAGCGTACACTCAGGCGACTAATAAGCCCTACGGTTACATTTTGCTGGATCTTAATCACAGCACACCCGAGGATCGACATTTTCGACAAAGAAATTACAGTATATCTTCCGGTGAACAGTAGAAAAGGCTATTAGTTGACATTATGACACTGAAGAAACTACACGAACAACGGCTTTTATTTTCCGTTTTAAGCACATCTAAACCTCCGCTCACGAAGGCCATACTCAAACATGGTGTTGACAATGATTTCATTAATCTAATATCTGAACTTTGTTTAAATTTGACCGAGGGTAATGTTGAACTGCCAGAAGGTGTTAGACAACAGACAAAGTAACATCGCTCCACTGTACGCGCCTTGGCTTGTAAAAACAAGGGAAAAATTTTTCAAAGAAAACGTCTCCTTCAAGCGGGCGGTAGCTTTTTCACACTTTTACTGCCAATAATTGCAGGACTTGTAAACAGTTTTCTTTAGAGAATGGCTAAACCCTATAAATTGACACCATTTGAACTTGTCCTCTCGCCCGTCGAAGATTTTGAAGACAATCTAAGCAAATTCATTAATGATGAGAATATTGCCAATGACAAAAAACTACTTTTACTTCAAGATGTATTGCGACGTGTGGACAAACATAAACCTTATCATCAGAGACTCGCCGCCACTGTCACTGTCATCGCCGATCTTTTTAAACGGGAAACATCTCCTCAAGATTCTGCAGCAGTGCAATCAAAGGAGAAGGAATTGAATTCAATTGTATCGAAAATTGGAAACCTATTGCCAGTGACCTATCGAGAACATAGTAAAAGAGTATTATCTTATCTCATAATGGAAACTGGTGATGATCATCAAGTTAAAGTCGACAGCACAAGGAAACAAATTATAATTCAGGGAAAAGGTTAATCTAGTTGATTTAATTTGTGATATGGTGACGAATCGTAATGGACTTTTATCATTTGACAATAATCTATACACTTTTCTAAACATATCAAACTTTCCCAAAAGTCTTATTGGCAATAAGTAAATTCTAAAGAAACTAAGAAAATATAGTCCTCTAACAATGCATACACCGGCACCACCATTTAAAAAAGAAGAAGATTCAATAATATAAAATACTAGTACCAGCAGCAGCAGCAGCAATGATTTTATAACACCTGTGGCTGCTAGTCAGATGCAAAGACGAACTGATTCACCCACCAGTGTGCAAAAGAGGAGTGGACATTACACTTCGTGTTTGCGTTCAAAATGGATGAAGTTCTGAAACAAGTCTATGAAAATATTGGTGAAGCGGGAAGTTTAAGTTCTCCCAAAACAATTTCTAAGTTGTCCCTGACAGCATATTAAAAAAAGCAAAAGAGTATCTACAGAATGAGCCAAGTTAAATACTGCATCGGAATCACAAGCTTGGTGGCAAACAATATCAAAAACCTAAAGCCTTTTCCCTCTGCATATAGTGGAAACGGATCTTTTAACTTTAGATGCAATTCAACGAAATCACAGTTCACCCTACAAATATATTCTGGTGGCAATCAGTGTTTTTAGTCGCTATGCCTATGCCATTCCATTACGGTCTAAGAGTGGTGTTGAAGTTGCCAAGGCCATTCAAAGTATTCTTGAACAGGATTGCTATATAAAAATTCAATCGGATCTTGGTAGCGAATTTGCTAATCCCCATGACTAAAAGGTCCTATTGAAATATGATACAAAACTTTATCATAGTCACATGCTAATAGTGGCTGCATTGGCTGAATAATTAATAAGAACGATTCGTCTATTAATTTCAAGATATTATACACTGAAAAATACATCTGCTTTTATTCCTGATTTAGATAAAATCATGCGGATATACAACCATCGACCTCAGCGATCTCTGTCCAACTCAAGCCCTCGGGAAGTTCATTGCAGTGAAAATACATTTTATGCTTTTCTAAAGCAATACTCCAATGGTGGAAAAGAAAAAAAATTGAAGAAGAAATTCAATGTTGGTGATACTGTTCGAATTAATAGAGCCACCAATATTTTTGAAAAGGGGAATTATTTATGAAGCACCGAACTTTTTAAAGTGTCCAAAATCCTGGACACCGAACCCACGACATATCGACTGCGAGACACCAAAGATGTATGAGATTCTCGGCGGTTTTTATGAATATTAACTGCAAAAAGTTAGAAACACTAGTGAAATTTATCAAATTGAAAAGATATTAAACAGTCGTCCTCGTAGGGGCAAGAGACAGTTGCTTGTTCGCTGGCTAGGATACAACTCTAATTTTGATTCTTGGGTCAGTGCTGAAGATATTGACAATGCCCAATGATTTCTTTGTGACTTTCATGTCCAATATTTCTGATCCTCTCTACAATGACTTGAATAGAACAAGTGATTTTTGAACGAAACTCTCCCACCATCAAATTCGACGGAAAGTATGAAGTGGCTCTTGTCGACTGTATTCTCAAAAATACCTACAACATCCTGAGAAAAGATCGTAAATATGAAATAAAAATTAGACCCTATGATTGGCCACCACCATCATCCTCAAGTGATCAAGGACAAATTCAAAAGATCAATTGGATGGATTATCCATATATTGAATTACCCTACGAGGAACTTACCTGTATGAATGATTTATGTCGTTCTATTAATAAAAGAATTTCCGCTCGTAAGAAAGGAGCTTCTCATTTCAACTATTCAAAGGAGGAGGGCAAGATCTACATTATTTCACCTATTGCCAATGAAAAGATTACTCTCCATGATAATCTAAAGGATGTTCTTGGCTTCAAGCTCAATATAATCAACGGTAAAAGTGCTGGAAACACTAATTTCATTTTTGCCGACTACCCACCTGCCTTCTCCATGGACACTTGTATATTTCTCTACGCTTCATTTGTGGAAACATCTCGGGTTGGTAATTCAAATGTTTCCCTCTTACGATTTCTTGAACGAAAGACCAATCGAGAACATATTCACCACTACAATATAAATAATCTTTAGTATATACCCGTAAACACTTCCTATTTGGAACTCTGTCAGTTAAAACTAAGAATCAAATTGGGTGATCCCATAGCAATTTCAAAAGGTTTGGCTGTGATTACATGCCATTTTCGGCCCATCCTTCAACAACAACAAGATGTCTAATAGAAAAGTGGTATTCACTTGTCCTGATATTGACTGCTATGTTAATACTCTTGGCCCAAGACAACAGGGCAATGGAATGGACTATTACAAAGGTCGCTCCTCAATGTCTGGCTATGGTCTTGGCATTTGGTTTGCTAAGTTGTTTCGGTCTTCACTACCACTGGCTATAAAATATCTTGTACCGGCTGCGACAGATTTTGCATCCTCTACACTATACCATTGGGGCTCTGGCAAGGATTTTAAAAAAAGTTCTACGGAAAATCTTAGGTCCACTGCACGAACCCTTGGCGAGAGATTAAAACAAAATGGTAAAGGTTTAAAAAGGTCAAGAAACAATGCATCACTCATCAGTCTCTACTCAGGTCGGAAACGAAAGACATCACCACTCTTGTCAAAGAAAAGAAGGAAAAAGCCGACACCTAGTGTAAACAGAAGAAGAAGCCCCAGGAAGAGTATTGTTAGATCGAAACTAGATTTCTTTTCCTAAGATGTCCTATCTACCGCATAAGGATTCTCAACCTTCAATCACCTCATCATTGAATCTATTCAATTCTGAAAATGTTGATTTGAGTGTCAAGCATTGATACTATGAACAATTTTATCCTCAACAACCCCTCTCCGATAATATCCACTTTCAAATTTATTCCAATGAAGACTACTTTATGGACATGTCTTCAACATTTATAGATTTACAAATGAAAGTCCGGAAATCCGTTAATACAATGCCAATTTGGGGCGATGAAATATCCTATGAAAATTGTATATTACATAATTTATTTCGTCAAATCAGTGTCTACATCATTGGCACGCTGGTGAGCACAAGCAACAATCTCTCAAATTATACACGCTATATGCAATTCATGTTGATGACACCCAAGTCATACAAGGAATTGAGAGGCACCTCCAATGGATATGAATATATTACTAATACTGATAGTACAGATGCACTTAAAAATGCTGCAACTACTGAATTACATCTAGTTGGAAAAATATATCATGAAATATTTAATATACCCCAATGGCTGCCACCCATTGTTATAGTGTATATAAAACTAACGCTTGCACCATCCAATTTCATATTGGGAAAAAAACTCTTTAGTATTCCTGATGTAACTCTCTCCCTAACCTCGGAAACACTACCTACACGTCTAAAACAGGTCTTGAGTTCTGTTGCTTTGGCCATGGAAACAATGGGAGTCAGTAGCAATTCTATTAAACCAGATATTCCATATAAAATTACCCATCAACTTCAAATTGCCATGGGCTCACGCATCTTCACCGATTCATCCTTTATAAATGACGAAATTTCGTCAAAACTCGCTTTAGCATTTGTAAAAAGCGCCAGTGCAACAGGATCGTGGACTGGATGCCCACATAAATTCGAGATGTTTGGATTTTCATCTCTTGTGTGCAAAGTAAACGGTATCCCGCTCTACAATCTATCTTTTGATAAATCCTATAGAACATTGTATGAGTTGACCATGCAAACCCTAGATCACGATTCGCAACTATTTGAAAATGGTATAACCGAAGATATGTTTACTAAAACACATGGTATCATTGTACTGGATTTGTCTGGTACAAAGGATATGAGTATAGTACGTACGGGGAGTGTGCGTTTAGAGTGTACATTTGCCGACCCATTGGCTTAGAGTATTGCACTAATCTCACTAAATCAATAAGAAACCTATTGGGAAATCACTCCCGAAGGTAGTGTTCTACTAGACTTGGCACCATGAACACCAGTCAAATAATCAATGTATTTAATATGGATCCCTACATGTCCCAGTATAAATCCTATTGTCTGCCCTCGGACTTTCTTGGAAAAATTCAAAGTGTGAACAATAGCTTAATTATTGTTAATAGCAGTCCATCGACTGTGTTGACGGGTCATTGGCTGTGCATCTTTCAAACAATGAAGAAGATTAAATTTTTTTATACTCTTGGTCTACCCTATACATTCTAAGCACCCCACATCAGCAACTATATTGAGAGCAGTGGTAAAACTATTACTCAAAATCAGAAGAGGGTGCAGGATCTAACGACTAAAAGCTGCGGCTTCCATGCACTACTACATTTTGTTTTCCGATGTCATGGCTATACTTCCAAGCAGTTTCTCCACATTTATGGTGACAATCCATGTCTGAACGACTTTCTAGTGGAAAATATCCTCTCAGACCTATATAATATTGATTTCAGTGCCCTACGAGTAAAGTGCTTTAAAAATGTTTGTGAATTTGTTTATTAATAAAATGCATATATATACAACAATGTCTTTAAATCTTCAATTTAGATTTCTTCCTCTTCGATGTATAGGAAACTGTCGTGAACCACCAATACTGGTGAATCATTTGGATTCACTGTATATTGATCTTGATTGGCTGCAAAGTCAGGGTCACATTTTCTACAGTACAATGTAACTTCACTCTGGTCATATCTCTTTGTGTAGTCAATGATACTATTTGCACTCATATTATGAAATTCACGAGTTTCAATCTGTCTATTTGAAGCAATATCGCATACAGTGTTTTCAAATGGTGAATCACATTCGGTAACTGCCAAATAAAAATCACTTGGTTTATAGTCGTAATAGGCAGTGCCGTCAAAACGATGACGTAGAAACCAAATTGTCTTGTTACTCCAACAGTTGAATCGTAGACCTGACTCCTCCTCCCAGAATAATTTAAATCCACGACGATACCAATCTTGTAGAAATAAACTAAAATCACGTTTGGGATTCTCTCCAATCATAGCGGGTTAAGTATTCTCCCACTGATCACATTTATCATAGTGACAATTGGAGCACAGGTGTCCTCTAGTGTGAGAGTCACAAATCTCCTCAAGACATGAATTACATCCTTTAATTTGTACTGCATAGCATCTATGTAATTACCAAGGATTAAATAATTTGCACTTTTCACTATAGTCATCAATAATTGTACAATTCTCACATTGACTCCAACTACCAAGAGTGTACATGCATAATGGACATGTATAGAACATTTTTTTTTGGTTTCCAATGTCACTTGACTCTCTCACAGCTAAAACGAAACTGATCGTCCCTGCCAACGAATAAATTCAATGTGGAGGAATGAGAGAGGAGTAACTCTGTGGCGTCACCTCTTTCGAATGGTGGGGGGGGGAGCCATCTACATTGAATCCATTGGCAATGTTTTCAAAAGTGTATCCACGATATTATTCTGCTTTGTTCCAATTAATATATCAATAAATTGAGTATAAGCATTTGAGTCATATCTTAAAAGTTTCATACAATAGTCCAATGGGGGAGAATCAGTTTTCATTATATTGTCAAGTGTTCCCCGAGAGAATATCCTGCGTTGAAGAGATAACTCGAGAAAATCGTCATCCAAAATCAAATGTTTTTCCATAAAAACTAGATTCGAACTAATTCTCTCTTTCACAAATTTATTCATTTTTCAATCCTTTCACTCTGACTGCTGACTCTAGACTGACCATGATTCGTTAGCCCTAACCTAACCTGACCCGAAAAGAAAGAGAACATTTTCGATTTCGAAACAATTTTATTGAATAATTACAACAACAATAATACTAAGCATGTACAATTAGCGATACAGTTTATTGTCTTCGATATGTTTCAATAATGCACTTAAAGCATATTGAATTCTATTCATATGCGCTATATCAACTTTTGCAGCGAAACATAATTGATCCTCCATTTTCAATTTGCTCAAGGATATCACATATCTTGCATATACTTCATCCAATTCCAGACAAAGCCGTGATCCTCTCGTGATTTCCACCGCAATGTTTGGCGCTCTTGTATTATTGCCATCAACTCCACTATCAACTTCTAATAGGGTGAAAATTCCACTCGTCATCAACACACAAATATATATCCAAATGAGTAAAGTCAAACTGTTCTTCTTCTCACTCCTTGAATTCTATTCACAGACTAATAAAAACTATAGCAAAAATCCTTTCCTTATATTCTCTGCAATCCTCTCCCGCTAATATATAACCAGCCCTCTGATTGGCTTAGAAGGAGACACGTGATTCGTTTCCCGTTATCGGATCAATAAAATTCCCAATCGATTAGGCAATCAAGTTCTCGGAAACGTGTTCTCCCTGGGGATTCCATGCCCATATATGGTGTCCCGTCGGACTGACAGCACAGGTGTTCTCCCTAGGGACTCTATGCCCATATATGGTGTTCGTACGGGAGTCGATAGGTCATTCCTACTCTCAATATATCTTTTTGCATATATATCAGGAAAACACGACGTGTTTGTGTGTGTGTGGGGGGGGGGGGTTTAGCTGCGCTCTGATCCCTTTGCCTCTTAAAGGGGGCATTAGAACTTATAATTGCCAATTCAATGATTCCTCTCCAAAGTATATACGACCACCCTTTTTATAAGAACCCTATATGCCCCAAGGGCATTACTTACAACCTTTTCCCTGAGAGAAGTAAGGGGGGGAGTGTCTTCCTCACAGACATAATTTTCAAAACCTTCAACTACGATGAATGAAATTGTTATCTCCAAATTTTAATTGGAGGTTTTAAGGCAGATGCTGAGCGTGGGGGGGGGGGGCCTGTTTGCTCTCAAATCACTTTGAATCATAAAAAGGGCATTATAACTTCAAATTCAAAATCAAATAAGCCCCATCTGATGTTTATACGACCACTCATTCTATAAGAAACTTATAAGACCTCATAAAACAACTTACAACCGTATCCCCATGGGACTTGATGGTTGTGTCTTCCCTAGAGACATTATTATATTTTCTTTGGACAAAAAAAATATCGCTATCTCATAATTTCAATCAGATGCGTTTGGTGAAAGGGAGGGTTGTAGGGGGAGCTCCATCCGTATACTTTTGACGTTTAAAAAGGAACTAGAACTTCCAATTTTCAACCAAATGAGCCCTTCTAATGTTAAACAACCATCCCTTCCATAAAAACCTTAAATACCCCCTGGACATAACTTACAACCCTTGCCCCTATTCTTTGGGGTTTGTTTCCCCAAAAGCCTTGTCATATGATATTTAAACTATTTTGTATAGAATAGCTATCTAAAAATTTCTATTAGAAGCATTTCGGGACAATACGACGTGTCTGTGTGTGTGTGTTGGAGGGAGGCTAGCAGCCCTCCGATCACTTTGACTCTTAAAAAGAGAACTAGAGAGTCTAATTACCAATCCAGTGAGGTCCCTCCGAAGTTTATGTGACAATGCTTTCTATCAAAAAAAAAAATCATATCCCCCAGGGCATTACTTTTAGCCCTTGCTCTGACGGCTGGGGGGATCTTTTATCCTCAAAGACATAATTTTCAGACCTTTCAAATACGGTGAACAAAATTTTTATCTCAAATTTTGATTGGAAGTGTTTGGGGAAGTGATGGGCGTGGGAGGGGGGTCATTTGCCCTCTGATACCTTTCGTTTAATAAAAAAGGCATTAGTTCTCTCAATTTCCAATCGAATGAGCCCTTTTTGAAGCTTTTAAGACAACACTCTCTATAAGACCTTTATATGCCCCAAGGGCATAACCTACAACCCTTGTCCTGAGGGCTATAGGGGGGGGGATTCATCCTCAAAGACATAATACCCAGACCTTTCAACTACGTTGAGCAAAATGTCCATATCAGAATGTTGATCGAAAGTGTTTGGGGAAATGATGAGCGTTGGTGGGGGGGGGGGGGTGATTATCCCTCCAATTACTTTCGACTATTAAAAAGGGCAATAGCCCTCTCAACTTCCAATCCAATGAGTCCTTTTTGTAGTTTTTATGACAACGCTTTCTATAAAAACCTTATGTACCCCCAGGGCATAACTTAAAACCCTTGCCCTAAGGGATTCTGGGTGAGGGTTGTCATCTTCAAAGAAATAATTTCCGGAACTATCAACAACTTTGAAGAAAATAGTCATCTCAAAATTTTGATTGGATGTGTTTGGGAAGAAGGTGGGCGTAGGAGGGAGGTTAGTTGCCCTCTAATTACGTTTTACTATTAAAAATGGCGCTAGCCCTTACAATTCCCAATTGAATGAGCCCTTTTTGAAGTTTTTACGACAACACTTTCTATAAGAAACTTATATGCCCAACGGCATAACTTACAACCCTTGCCCTTAGGGGTGTGGGCGGGTTGTCATCCTCGAAAACATAATTTCTAAAACTTTCGACTACATTGAACAAAATGGCTATCTCAAAATTTTGATTAGATGTGTTTGTGGAAATGGTAGGCATGAGAGAGGGGTTAGTCGCCCTCCAATCACTTTCGACCAGTAAAAAGGGAACTAGCCCTTTCAATTTCCAATCAAATGAACCCTTTTTGTAGTTTCTATGACAACACTTTCAATAAAAACCCTATATGTCCCCAGGGCACAACTTACAGTACAACACTTCCCCTGAGGGCTGTGGGGGGTGTTTCATCCTCAAAGACATATTTTCCGGCCCATTCAACGAAGTTGGACAGAATACTTATCTTAAAATTTTGATTGGACGTGTTAGAAGAAATGGTGGGCGTGAGAGGGGGGTTAGTTGCCCTCCAATCACTTAGTTTTCGGACCTTTTTCGGACATAGTTTCGGAAAACTTAAGACATAGTTTTCGGACCTTTCAACTACGTTGAACGGAATGCCTAAGAAGGGCTAGTGCCCTTTTTAATAGCCAAAAGTGATTGGAGGGCAACTAACCCCCCTCTCATCCCCACCATTTCCCAAACACATCCAATCAAAATTCTGAGATGGCCATTTTCTTCAATGTAGTTGAAAGTTCTAGAAATTATGTCTTTGAGAATGACAGCCCCCCACACCCCCCAGGGCAAGGGTTGTAAGTTATGCCCTGGGGACACATAAGGTTTTTTATAGAAAGCGTTCTCGGTGGAACTTCAAAAAGAGCTCTTTCAATTGGGAATTGAAAGGGCTACTGCCCTTTTTAATTCTCGAAAGTAATCGGAGGGCAACTAACAACTCTCCCGCGCCCACCATTTTCCCAAACACATCCAATCAAAATTTAGAGATAACCATTTGGTTCAAAGCAGACGAAAGGTCCGGAAATTATGTCTTTGTAGATGACAACCCACCCCACAGCCCTCAGGGCAAGGGTTGTAAGTTATGGTATAGGGGCATATAAGGTTTCCGATACAATTTAGTCTTTTGGAAAAAGGATCTGAATTTCATATGAAAGGGGCTGCCCCCTCCTCAAGACCTTGCTCTTTACCCTAAAGCTTTGACTTTATATCCCAATTCCTTAAGAACGACTCCTGAAACACAATTTTCGTTTAATTAAAATAATAAGTTTTTTTTTAAACTCATTAAAAAAAATTTGCGTAGAGAACCAGGTCTTGAAGAGATGGCAATCCCTTTCATGTACGTAATGATTTCTGTTCGTTTTAAGTTTTGATGTTGCTCCTTACTTTCAGTTGAAAAAAAACTTGTATTTTTGAATCTATCGGTGGTATTTATTAATAGGAAACATACGGACATTTTTCACGGGGGAAGTTGTTGCAGGAGGGGAGGGGGCATTGTCTAGGAAAGTTTTCAGCGGGAGAAAATTTTTGGGAATAATTTTTTTTCAGCAAGGATCAACTTGCCTGGCAAGTATTTTCCATGGAAAATGTGTAATGCGTAATTTCCACAAAGGTGCTACAAGGTAACACTTCCCTTCTAATTTCACAAAAATGTTTCTAGCGTCTATTTTAATCTTCTTGCTTAACTGAAGTGATTTGTTTCATAATGCATTGGTCTATTATTAAGAGCTCAATCGATTGGAAATTCAAAGGGCTAGTGCCCTTTTTAATAGTCGAAAGCGATTGGAGGGCAACTAACCCCCCTCTCACGCCCACCATTTCTTCTAACACGTCCAATCAAAATTTTGAGATAAGTATTCTGTCCAACGTCGTTGAAAGGGCCGGAAAATATGTCTTTGAGGATGAAACACCCCCCACAGCCCTCAGGGGAAGTGTTGTACTGTAAGTTGTGCCCTGGGGACATATAAGGTTTTATTGAAAGTGTTGTCATAGAAACTGCAAAAAGGGTTCATTTGATTGGAAATTGAAAGGGCTAGTGCCCTTTTTACTGGTCGAAAGTGAATGGAGGGCGACTAACCCCTCTCTCATGCCTACCATTTCCACAAACACATCTAATCAAAATTTTGAGATAGCCATTTTGTTCAATGTAGTCGAAAATTTTAGAAATTATGTTTTCGAGGATGACAACCCGCCCACACCCCTAAGGGCAAGGGTTGTAAGTTATGCCGTTGGGGCATATAAGTTTCTTATAGAAAGTGTTGTCGTAAAAACTTCAAAAAGGGCTCATTCAATTGGGAATTGTAAGGGCTAGCGCCATTTTTAATAGTAAAACGTAATTAGAGGGCAACTAACCTCCCTCCTACGCCCACCTTCTTCCCAAACACATCCAATCAAAATTTTGAGATGACTATTTTCTTCAAAGTTGTTGATAGTTCCGGAAATTATTTCTTTGAAGATGACAACCCTCACCCAGAATCCCTTAGGGCAAGGGTTGTAAGTTATGCCCTGGGGGCATATAAGGTTTATATAGAAAGCGTTGTCTTAAAAACTTCAAAAGGACTCAATGGATTGGAAGTTGGGAGGGATATTGCCCTTTTTAATAGTCAAAAGTAATTGGAGGGAGAATCACCCCCCCCCCCAACGCTCATCATTTCCCCAAACACTTTCGATCAACATTCTGATATGGACATTTTTCTCAACGTAGTTGAAAGGTCTGGGTATTATGTCTTTGAGGATGAATCCCCCCCCCTATAGCCCTCAGGACAAGGGTTGGAAGTTATGCCCTTGGGGCATCTAAAGGTCTTATAGAGAGTGTTGTCTTAAAAGCTTCAAAAAGGGCTCATTCGATTGGAAATTGAGAGAACTAATGCCTTTTTTATTAAACGAAAGGTAACAGAGGGCAAATGACCCCCCTCCCACGCCCATCACTTCCCCAAACACTTCCAATCAAAATTTTGAGATAAAAATTTTGTTCACCGTATTTGAAAGGTCTGAAAATTATGTCTTTGAGGATAAAAGATCCCCCCAGCCCTCAGAGCAAGGGCTAAAAGTAATGCCTTGGGGGATATAATTTTTTTTTATAGAAAGCAATGTCACATAAACTTCGAAGGGACCTCACTGGATTGGTAATTAGACTCTCTAGTTCTCTTTTTAAGAGTCAAAGTGATCGGAGGGCAGCTAGCCTCCCTCCAACACACACACACAGACACGTCGTATTGTCCCGAAATGCTTCTAATAGAAATTTTTAGATAGCTATTCTATACAAAATAGTTTAAATATCATATGACAAGGCTTTTGGGGAAACAAACCCCAAAGATTAGGGGCAAGGGTTGTAAGTTATGTCCAGGGGGTATTTAAGGTTTTTATGGAAGGGATGGTTGTTTAACTGAAGAAGAGGCTCATTTGGTTTAAAATTGGAAGTTCTAGTTCCTTTTTAAGCGTCAAAAGTATACGGAGGGCATTTAAGCCCCCCCCTACAACCCTCCCTTTCACCAAACGCATCTGATTGAAATTATGAGATAGCGATATTTTTTTTGTCCAAAGAAAATATAATAATGTCTCTAGGGAAGTCCCATGGGGATACGGTTGTAAGTTGTTTTATGAGGTCTTATAAGTTTCTTATAGAATGAGTGGTCGTATAAACATCAGATGGGGCTTATTTGATTTTGAATTTGAAGTTATAATGCCCTTTTTATGATTAAAAGTGATTTGAGAGCAAACAACCCCCCCCCCTCCACGCTCATCATTTGCCTTAACACCTGCAATAAAAATTTGGAGATAACAATTTTGTTCATCATAGCTGAAGGTTTTGAAAATTATGTCTGTGAGGAAGACACTCCCCCCCTTACTTCTCTCAGGGAAAAGGTTGTAAGTAATGCCCTTGGGGCATATAGGGTTCTTATAAAAAGGGTGGTCGTATATGCTTTGGAGAGGACTCATTGGATTGGCAATCATAAGTTCTAATGCCCCCTTTAAGAGGCAAAGGGATCAGAGCGCGGCTACCCCCCCCCCCACACACACACACACAAACACGTCGTGTTTTCCTGATATATATGCAAAAAGATATATTGAAAGTAGGAATGACCTATCGACTCCCGTACGAACACCATATATGGGCATAGAGTCCCTAGGGAGAACACCTGTGCTGTCAGTCTGACGGGGCACCATATATGGGCATGGAATCCCCAGGGAGAACACGTTTCCGAGAACCTGATTGCCTAATCGATTGGGAATTTTATTGATCCGATAACGGGAAACAAATCACGTGTCTCCTTCTAAGCCAATCAGAGGGCTGGTTACATATTAGCGGGAGAGGATCGCAGAGAATATAAGGAAAGGATTTTTGCTATAGTTTTATTAGTCTGTGAATAGAATTCACAGGAGTGAGAAGAAGAACAGTTTGACTTTACTGATTTGGATATATATTTATGTGTTGATGACGAGTGGAATGTTTACCCTATTAGAAGTTGATAGTGGAGTTGATGGCAATAATACAAGAGCACCAAAGATTGCGGTGGAAATCACGAGAGGATCACGGCTTTGTCTGGAATGGGATGAAGTATATGCAAGATGTGTGATATCCTTGAGCAAATCTAAAATGGAGGATCAATTATGTTTTGCTGCAAAAGTTGATATAGCACATGGGAATAGATTTCAATCTGATTTACGTGCATTAGTGAAACATATCAAAGACAATAAACTGTATCGCTAATTGTACATGCTTAGTATTATTATTGTTGTTGTAATTATTCAATAAAATTGTTTCGAAATCGAAAATGTTCCGTTTCTTTTCGGGTCAGGTTAGGTTAGGGCTAACGAATCATGGTCAGTCTAGAGTCAGCAGTCAGAGTGAAAGGATTGAAAAATGAATAAATTTGAGAAAGAGAGAATTAGTTCGAATCTAGTGTTTATGGAAAAACATTTGATTTTGGATGACGATTTTCTCGAGTTATCTCTTCAACACAGAATGTTCTCTTGCAGGGAACACTTGACAATATAATGAAAACAAGTTCTCCCCCATAGGACTATTTTAGGGAAATTTTAAGATGTTACTCCAGTGCTTATACTCAATTCATTGATACACTAATTGGAACAAAGCAGAATACTATCGTAGATACACTTTTGATAACATTGACTATGGTTTCAATGTAGATGGCTCCCCCCCACCATTCAAAAGAGGTGACGCCACAGAGTTACTCCTCTCTCATTCCTCCACCTTGAATTTATTCGTTGGCAGGGACGATCAGTTTCGTTTTAGCTGTGAGAGAGTCAAGTGACATTGGAAACCAAAAAACAAATGTTCTATACATGTCCATTATGCATGTACACTCTTGGCAGTTGGAGTCAATGTGAGAATTGTACAATTATTGATGACTATAGTGAAAAGTGCAAATTATGTAATCCTTGGTAATTACATAGATGCTATGCAGTACAAATTAAAGGATGTAATTCATGTCTTGAGGAGATTTGTGACTCTCACACTAGAGGACACCTGTTCTCCAATTGTCACTATGATAAATGTGATCAGTGGGAGAATACTTACCCCGCTATGATTGGAAAGAATCCCAAACGTGATTTTAGTTTATTTCTACGAGATTGGTATCGTCGTGGATTTAAATTATTCTGGGAAGAGGAGTCAGGTCTACGATTCAACTGTTGGGGTAATAATACAATTTGGTTTCTACGTCATCGTTGTGACGACACTGCCTATTATGACTATCAACTAAGGGATTTTTATTTGGCAGTTACCGAATGTGATTCACCATTTGAAAACACTGTATGTGATATTGCTTCAAATAGACGGATTGAAACTTGCCAATTTCATAATATGAATACAAATAGTATCATTGACTACACAAAGAGATATGATCAGAGTGAAGTTACATTATACAGTAGAAAATGTGACCCTGACTTTGCAGCCAATCAAGATCAATATACAGTGAATCCAAATGATTTACCGGCATTAGTGGTTCACGACAGTTGCCTATACACCGAAGAAGAAGAAATCTAAATTGAAGATTTAAAGACATTGTTGTATATATATGCATTTTATTAATAAACGAATTCACAAACATTTTTTAAGCACTTTACTCGTAGGACACTGAAATCAATATTATATAGGTCTGAGAGGATATTTTCCACTAGAAAGTCGTTCAGACGTGGATTGTCACCATAAATGTGGAGAAACTGCTTGTAAGTATAGCCACGACATCGGAACACAAAATATAGTAGTGCATGGAAGCCACAGCTTTTAGTCGTTAGATCCTGCACCCTCTTCCGATTTTGAATAATAGTTTTACCACTGCTCTTAATATAGCTGTTGATGTGTGGTGTGTAAAATGTATAGGGTAGACCAAGAGGATCAAAAAATTCAATTGTCTTAATTGTTCTGAAAGATGCACAGTCAATGACCCGTCAACACAGTCGATGGACTGCTATTAACAATAATTAAGCTATTGTTCACACTTTGAATTTTTCCAAGAAAGTCCGAGGGCAGACAATAGGATTTATACTGGGACATGTAGGGATCCATATTAAATACATTGATTATTTGACTGGTGTTCATGGTGCCAAGTCTAGAAGAACACTGCCTTCGGGAGGTATTTCCCAATAGGTTTCATATTGATTTAGTGAGATTTGTGCAATACTCTCAGCCAATGGGTCGGCAAATGTACACTCTAAACGCACACTCCCCGTACGTACTATACTCATATCCTGTGTACCAGACAAATCCAGTACAATGATGCCATGTGTTTTAGCAAACATATCTTCGGTTATACAATTTTCAAATAGTTGCGAATCTTGATCTAGGGTTTGCATGGTCAACTCCTACAATGTTCTATAGGATTTATCAAAAGATAGATTGTAGAGTGGGATATCGTTTACTTTGCACACAAGAGATGAAAATCCAAAAATCTCGAATTTATGTGGGCATCCAGTCCACGATCCTGTTGCACTGGCGCTTTTTACAAATGCTAAAGCGAGTTTTGACGAAATTTCGTCATTTATAAAGGATGAGTCGGTGAAGGTGCGTGACCCCATGGCAATATGACGTTGATTGATGATTGTATGAGGA
The DNA here is from genome assembly GCF_049724085.1 of Artemia sp. Qi Xiang Cuo. Taxonomy (NCBI): domain Eukaryota; kingdom Metazoa; phylum Arthropoda; class Branchiopoda; order Anostraca; family Artemiidae; genus Artemia; species Artemia sp. Qi Xiang Cuo. The sequence continues at coordinate 13,082,871 of NC_142803.1, forward strand.
ACAAGTAGTTTAATATTATTTCCATTGGCTCTCAGTTTTTCCACTGCCAAAGCAACATCCACTTTAACATTGGGTGGCAGCCATTGGGGTATATTAAATATTTCATGATATATTTTTCCAACTAGATGTAATTCACTAGTTGTAGCATTTTTAAGTGCATCTGTACTATCAGTATTAGTAATATCAATTGTAGGTGAATCTCAATTACTTGTATGAATTGGGATTCATCAGCATCAACTGCATATAGCTTTTATAATTTGAGAGATTGTTGCTTGTACTCACCAGCGTGCCAATGATGTAGACACTAATTTGACGAAATAAATTATGTAATATACAATTTTCATAGGATATTCCATCGCCCCGAATTGGCATTGTATTATCGGATTTCCGGACTTTCATTTGTAAATCTATAAATGTTGAAGACATGTCCATAAAGTAGTCTTCATTGGAATAAATTTGAAAGTGAATATTATCGGAGAGGGGTTGTTGAGGATAAAATTGTTCATAGTATCAATGCTTGACACTCAAATCAACATTTTCAGAATTGAATAGATTCAATGATGAGGTGATTGAAGGTTGAGAATCCTTATGCGGTAGATAGGACATCTTAGGAAAAGAAATCTAGTTTCGATCTAACAATACTCTTCCTGGGGCTTCTTCTTCTCCTGTTTACACTATGTGTCGGCTTTTTCCTTCTTTTCTTTGACAAGAGTGGTGATGTCTTTCGTTTCCGACCTGAGTAGAGACTGATGAGTGATGCATTGTTTCTCGACCTTTTTAAACCTTTATCATTTTCTTTGAATCTCTCGCCAAGGGTTCGCGCAGTGGACCTAAGATTATCCGTAGCACTTTTTTTTTAATCCTTGCCAGAGCCCCAATCGTATAGTGTAAAGGATGCAAAATCTATCGCAGCCGGTACAAGATATTTTCTAGCCAGTGGTAGTGAAGAGCGAAACAGCTTAGCAAACCAACTGCCAAGACCATAGCCAGACAATGACGAGCAACCTTTGTAATAGTCCATTCCATTGCCCTGTTGTCTTGGGCCAAGAGTATTAACATAGCAGTCAATATCAGGACATGTGGATACCATTTTTCTATTAGACATCTTGTTGTTGTTGAAGGTTGGGACGAAAATAACATGTAATCACAGCCAACCCTTTTGAAATTTCTAAGGGATCACCCAATTTAGTTCTTAGTGTTAACTGACAGAGTTTCAAATAGGAAGTGCTTACGTGAATATCCTGAAGATGCTTTATATTGTAGTGGTGACTATGTTTTTGATTTGTTTTTCGTTCAAGAGGTCGTAGCAGGGGAACATTTGAATTTCCAACCCGAGATGTTTCCACAAATGAAGCGTAGAGGAATATATAGGTGTCCATGGAGAAGGCAGGCGGGTAGTCAGCAAAATGAAATTAGTGTTTCCGGCACTTTTACCGTTGATTATATTGAGCTTAAAGCCAAGAACATCCTTTAGGTTATCATTGAGAATAACCTCTTTATTGGCAATAGGTGAACTAATGAGACGCACAGGATTTTCCTTAAAGACCATGTGCAAACCTGGTAGAAATTCCAATTCCCTGACTAGAAATCTATTTGCAATTCCAGGCAAGAACTATCGATTTTTTTTGGTTCACGTATTTTCATTCAAATTCTGTAAGCTTCACCTTATAGTGCAACTTATGATGTAAGGGGATAGACTGACAAATTACGTTGCTTTGATAGAAGTTCGAAATATAATGGAAAGCAAAATAAAAAGATATAGTTTGTTGCAATACAAGTTTGTTAAGTTAGATGGTTCAAACTGATTAACAGCTCCTCTATCTTGCCATTTTCTGAACATTTAGAAGCAGCCCAGAGCTACTTAAGGCAATAGCAGGACTGAATTATCTAGCTAAAAAGTCTTCACTGCATATCTTTAATTCAAGTTAAAATCATGCAGTCTTCCTAAATTTTGAGCATTTCCAAACCTAACAGACAAGAAATCTGAGTTTAAAGTATTATGCTTATCAAACACAAAGCAAAATTTCTTTCAGAAATAAGATAAGTTGGTAGATCATGAAAAAAAGATAGGGGACATCCACACGTTAATTTTACCGAGGTTTAAAGCCATCGCTATACATCAAACTTGGTCACACACTTACAGCTCTATATTACTTGGTGACAATATCATAGCTTTCAAAAGTGTGACAGAGAAATGAATTTCAGGTTCTTACAACTCACATTTTCGAAACACTCCACCTGTTTCCTTAGAAACCACGCTAAATTTTGATGATCCAAGCACAATTTCTGGTATCTTCTAATTTGAAACAATGGGTACTGAAACTTAGCCAGCTACTTTTGTCTTGCAGAAAAGGCTTAAACTAAACTGCTTGCATATGATCCTCAGGTAAATACTGGGACGTTTTCGAATGAAGAAAAAAGCAATTATCACTACTAAGGTTCTTCAAATCTTGGCAAACGAGATTGGCATAAAAACACAAAAATTTTATTGGTTGATGTAATGATATTGATTGACAAGTCACAACTGATCCGAGTCATAATAGGTTGATTTGATTGGTTGATATAATGATATTGGTTCACAAGTCACAACTGATCCGAGTCATGGTATTATAACTTAAGAAAAAACGAAGTAAAATACACTACAATGAAATTAACCGAGTAGAGATACCCAAGGATGATGAGGTGAAAACGAAAAAAAAAGCTGAATCCGGAGGCTTTCCATGCAACACGGCCAACCTTGATGTTACATCGAGGACTTCAAACTTACGAATTATTTTACCATTACTGTGCCAAGGGTACAATATCTCCCTGTACCTCAAGGGTACAGAAAAAATTTACAATATCTGAAATGAATAGACTGGATATGTTTAACATCTTTCTTCTATAAAAGGGATAAAGACCAGAAAAGTAAAGGGCAGAACGATCACAAAAAGTAGAATACAGCCTACCCAGTGCACGTCTGTTATACTTCCCTCGATTTGCAGCAATCTTAAGATAATCAAATTGAATTTCTTTTTTAACATCACGAATTGTGCACTGGCGTAGGCTAAAAATTGATTTAGTAATAGTGATAGCCAACCATCAAAAAACAGGAACAGAGGGTATAGAAAAACCGCGATAAACCAAGGGAACATTAGAGGAATTTGGACCATTTAGAAACTAGAAACTCACACTTCTCAAAATGAAGAGAAATTCCAATTTTAGAAAATGAACAGGAAACTTTAAAATCTTAGTAATTTATTAATTTTTTAATAATGTCTTTACAATCTAATTCTTCTTGAAGAAACACGAAGTTTTTCCTTTTGAAATATTGAAAATTCTATCAACCTTACAAGATCGAATGGAAAAAAAAATCATCTTCTGCTTTAAGGAAAAGCTTTAGGAATCCTTTTACCCCTTAAAACACACCTGCAAACCCCATTTCTGATCAAAATTATTTTTATTTAAACTGTTCTTGAAGGCCATTTAAATTTTTAGGCCTAGTAACTTCCACAAGATAAGTCATTGGCTTGTTTTTTATCAAGCAGTAACAGTTCCCTCTTACCTTTTTACAATTTAATGAGAAAAGCAAATTCTTCACCTCAAAAGAAAAAAAAGGAGCGATTATCTTTGGTACTAGGAAAAATGACGAGCTGACTCTTTGCATTGAAACTGGAGTGCATAGAAGCAACAAAATACTCACTCCATCAAAGTCGGTACTCTACTCAATATCAGAGTCTGAGCAGTCAGGTTAAGTAAGACGAGGATCTTCTTTATTACAAACTGACTCTCTCCATTTGATAGCCTTATCGAGTAGATCACTTAGAACAGTCCAGGAAGCGGCTATCAATGCACCAACTGTCCCGGTTTTCAGCTTGTTATGCAGTCTCGTTTTCATATGCGACAGGACAGAAAACTGTCGTTCTGCAGCATCACTTGAATGCGGAAGACCACAGAGGTTCAACATAAAGGTCACCATATCAGCAAACTTTTTTTGCCAATACCATTCTTTAGATGCAAAATACTCTTCCAAAAAGCAGACAGTTGGCCGACCAGATCTTGACCAAGATCATCTCGGCTCAACCTCAGTTCTTGCAGCTACCGGTCAATACTTTCTCTCTTGCGTTCTAAAATCGTTGCGTTGCTTTCCAGAAGCACAGAAAAAGGCACGAGAATGCAAACAATACTCACCTATTCAGATCCCAGCCTAACACTGGGGTCCAAAATCTTGAAATTGGACAAAATTGGGTCTTGCAGCTTATTTTTTGTCTCATCTGCTTGCAGAGCTCCACTTAAAACCTCAGACAGGTGACCCTAAAGGCTTTGAGTGAGTCCTTGGTAATCTTTGATCCACTTTCCTCCTGATTTCATGTTCTCCAGTTCAAGATAGTTCGCGGGAACCAGATCTGCAGAGAAAGGTGATTTCTCTACCAGTATCACGCGTTTTCTTATGAGAATTCTGAGTAGCATTGCGTACTTCGTGCTGGAGCTGCTCACCAGCCTGTGAATTCCCATGTCACCGCTCTGAAACTCAGTGTTTAGGGAGTTGATAATCCCAAGAATGTGGGTAAGCAAATAGAGATAGGCCTTCATAACAGGATTATTCAATGCCTTGTATATTTTGATTGCCTTCTCCTTGCTTGCCTTGTCTGCAGCGCCCTCGCCTGAAATTCAGTGTTTAGGGAGTTGATAATCCCAAGAATGTGCTTTTCTCATTAAATTGTAAAAAGGTAAGAGGGAATTGTTACTGCTTGATAAAAAACAAACCAATGACTTATCTTGTGGAAGTTACTAGGCCTAAACTTTGAAATGGGCTTCAAGAACAGTTTATATAAAAATAATTTTGATCAGAGATGGGGTTTGCAGGTGTGTTTTAGGGGGTGAAAGGATTCCTATAAGCTTTTCCTTAAAGCAGAAGATGATTTTTTTTCCATTCGATCTTGTAAGGTTGATAGAATTTTCAATATTTCAAAAGGAAAAACTTCGTGTTTCTTCAAGAAGAATTAGAGTGTAAAGACATTATTTAAAAATTATTAAATTATTAAGATTTTAAAGTTTCCCGTTCATTTTCTAAAATTGGAATTTCTCTTAATGTTGAGAAGTGTGAGTTTCTAGTTTCTAATGGTCCAAATTCCTCTTATGTTCCCTTGGTTTATCGCGGTTTGTCTATATCCTCTGTTCCTGTTTTTTGATGGTTGGCTATCGCTGTTACTAAATCCATTTTTGGCCTACGCCAGTGCACTATTCGTGATGTTAAAAAAGAAATTCAATTTGATTATCTTAAGATTGCAGCAAATCGAGGGAAGTGTAACAGACGTGCACTGGGTAGGCTGTATTCTACTTTTTGTGATCGTTCTGCCCTTTACTTTTCTTTTCTTTATCCCTTTTATAGAAGAAAGATGTTAAAAATATCCAGTCTATTTATTTAAGATATTGTAAATTTTTACTGTACCCTTGAGGTACAGGGAGATATTGTACCCTTGGCACAGTAAAGGTAAAATAATTCGTAAGTTTGAAGTCCTCGATGTAACAGCAAAGTTGGCCGTGCTGCATGGAAGGCTTCAGGATTCAGCTTTTTTTTTCGTTTTCACCTCATCATCCTTGGGTATCTCTACTCGGTTAATTTCATTGTAGTGTATTTTACTTCGTTTTTTCTTAAGTTATAATACCATGACTCGGATCAGTTGTGACTTGTGAACCAATATCATTATATCAACCAATCAAATCAACCAATTATGACATGGATCAGTTGTGACTTGTCAATCAATATCATTACATCAACCAATAATATTTTTGTGTTTTTATGCCAATCTCGTTTGCCAAGATTTGAAGAACCTTAGTAGTGATAATTGCTTTTTTCTTCATTCGAAAACGTCCCAGTATTTACTTCAGGATCATATGCAAGCAGTTTAGTTTAAGCCTTGTGTGCAAGACAAACGTGGCTGGCTAGGTTTCAGTACCCATTGCTTCAAATTAGAAGAAACCAGAAATTGTGCTTGGATCATCAAAATTTAGCGTGGTTTCTAAGAAAACAGGTGGAGTGTTTCGAAAATGTGATTTGTAAGAACCTGAAATTCATTCCTCTGTCACCCTTTTGAAACCTGTGATATTGTCTCCTAAGTGATACAAAGCTGTAAGTGTGTGACCAAGTTTGATGTCTAGCGATGGCTTTAAACCTCGGCAAAATTAACGTGTGGATGACCCCTTTCTTTTTTTTATGATCTATCAACTTATTTTACTTCTGCAAGAAATTGTGCTTTGTGTTTGTTAAGCATAATTCTTTATATTCAGATTTCTTGTCTGTTAGGTTTGGAAATGCTCAAAATTTAGGAACACTGCATGATTTTAACTTTAATTAAAAAAATGCAGTGAAGACTTTTTAGCTAGATAATTCAGTCCTGCTATTGCCTTAAGTAGCTCTGGGCTGCTTCTAAATGTTCAGAAAATGGCAAGATAGAGGAGCTGTTAATCAGTTTGAACCATCTAACTTAACAAACTTGTATTGCAACAAACTTTATCTTTTTATTTGCTTTCCATTATGTTTCGAACTTCTATCAAAGCAACGTAATTTGCCAGTCCATCGCCTCACATCATAAGTTGAACTATAAGGTGAAGCTTACAGAATTTGAATGAAAATACGTGAACCAAAAAAAATCGATAGTTCTTGCCTGGAATTGCAAATAGATTTCCAGTCAGGGAATTGGAATTTCTACCAGGTTTGCACATGGTCTTTAAGGAAAATTCTGTGCGTCTGAACTTCAGGTGCAATTACACGATGTAGCAAACGGTGCGGAGGTGATCACACGTTTTCCCAAGTGGATTGAACAATATTATTGAAAACTTTAAAACCATGTAGGTCATCATAGGTCATAATAGATTTTTCGTTACTACAATCTTGTCGCACCCAAAGATCACTAATATCTACCGAATATCAACGACTCACATCTTTTTCACATAACTAATCCAATTGTCGAAGTGGAAATGACTCCCGACGATTTGTTCTTTACTTTTCGACTAAGATAGGTAGCGGTATTGATATAAAATTTTGCTCTGTTTACATTCTTATGAAGATATCCTTATGCCATCTATTGAATTTGAACAAGCACTTCATTGAATTTATAGGTAGCGGAAAAATTGCAGAACTCATCCAAGTAACAGACCGCTAGGTAGAAATCCTCTTGATTTTCCATGACGTGGTTTTCAGACCACTGGCGGATCTTTCTAGGTTTAAAAATCATTGCTAATAACGTTATAGCGTTGCTACTTTGGAGTACCAAAAGTAAACTGTAGCAAGAAGGCCTGAACACGCTTTACAAGTGGTCACAGGTTTTTTGATGAATTTCACAGGCTTTTTCGCATTTTTTCGCAGGTTTCGAATTTTCTTACTGGCAACACTGCAATTAGAAATATAAGAGTAAAAAAATTAAGTTTCTAGGTGATATAATACAGCAATTAGAGTAGTTCAAATGTCAAAAAGCTTTCAAAGTGATTAATGTGACCGACTACCGGGTGTCTTCTATGTATTATGCAGTACCCACCTCTATATGATCTGTATGGAAACCAGACAAAGGGGTATTTGCTAAATAAAAGGCTTGCAGTGTGATTTGTTATTGCATTTACAATATATAAACTGTTTTTTTTTGTGTTTAGGGGGGGGAAGGTACCTAGGGTAGGTTACGTATTTAATATATGCTATGCTTTACCAATACCCCCACCCCTAAAGTGCCAATATGTAGCCCAAATTTGTTTCTAAACTATTATATATTCATCCTGTTTTATTTCTTTAGCAGTAATCAAACTTGACTTCTTTTGTGGGTACAGTATAATGCATAAGTACTAAGAATGCTTTGTCTAGATAGCCAAATTGTTCAAAATAGACTGAAGCCCAAATAATGGTAAATATCTACCAAATCATATTATTGAGTTAGGACTAAAGTGAATACACCATTTGATGCATTTTTTTATGCTGATTACAAATATAATAAGCATTTCTATAGGAAATGAATTTCAGCGGAGTTTCAAAAAGAGGGGCTAATCTCCCATGTTGATGCTATGTTAAGAAAGCAACAAAAACAGAAAAGAAAGTTGTACCAATTTTCTGTAGCTAAACCTTCTTCTGTCAGCTTTAATATTTTCAATGGCATAAAAAAAGGCATTGAATGGTATGTTCACTTTATTTGTAAGTCAGTAATATGAAATGCCACAAAATTCGCCTGATATTTAAGGACTGTATTCATCTTCAACTTGTTCTTCCTGCCAAATAAAAACCATAAAAAGTAACAATAGACTGATAGTTCTTATGTAATCTAGGATTAAATTACTAGACCTTTAACTATTAAAATTCTATCTAAACGGCTTTTGTTTGTCTGAGAAAGCAAGCTTAGTTATGTTAGGTAGGCTAGAGAAAATTATCAGGAATGAATCTAAAGCGGCAATGACCCCTAGCAAGGTATTTTGAAGTTAAGAAATAGGTAAATATTTACCTATTCATATTATTGACTTGTGAATGAAGCGAATATAACACTCAATGGCTTTTTTTTATCTTTTTTACAACTATTACAATTGCTTATCCTGCATATTCAATTTTAATCCTTATTTAAACTTTTAAAATTACCAAAAAATTTCTAGTTTTAGGTATAAAAAAGGCTAAACCTCGGAGTTTAAATATACTATTTGATAATACATCTATTTTAAAGTTATATATTCAAAAGCTTTGATTTATCATTATTAAGTTGAATAAAATATTCAAAAGAATTTCTTTATTTTCCATCTGCCATGTTTCTTCTGTTGGCTTTGATATTTTCCAACAAATAGGTGAAATGGTAGTTTCACCTATAACCAGCAGCCTAACAGAACAAGAAGAAAACATGACATATTTGTTTTGATTTTTTTTTAAATATACTTAATCTTGACAAATCAATGCTTATGAATTATACAACTTTAACAAAATGGAATTAGTAAGTTTGAAAAAAAAATGTTATAACCCATTTTAATAAAATAAAATATAGAATGACATTATTATTTTCAAGGGTCCTAAAAGGGCTTAAAATTGGATTTTCAAGAAAAGCAATTATTACATTCAGTAAGAGCATAAAAAAATGGCATATGGTAGTATGCTCAATTTGTTTGTAGGTCAATGAGATGAACAACAAAATATTTACCAAGAAATGTCTTGTAGGCTTGTGGATCTAGAGCCTTAATGACCCCTAGGAAGGTATTTTGAAGTTGTAGAATGTGTTGTAGGTGTACCTTATACTTATGATGATTACTGCACTATCTGTGAGCAACACTAGTCCTTTTCTAATTTTAGTTCATTCACAGGCCATGAGAGACATGTTTAGCGGAAAATGGATTTATTTCTCCATTTGCGAATAAACAATTAAGAAAATCAACACCCAAAATTAAATTTGATATTATTTTATTTTTTTAATCATTTGTGTTAGCAATTCAGTGAAACTAATAAACAAGTTTTACAGAGCATACTGTTTGCTATACTTAGGTATTATCCAAAAGAAGTAAAATTTAACCAAACTGTAAGGATAAAAAACCAAAAAGGTAAAGGGTTGTACCTAAAGGGCAAGGCCCACGTAGCTGATTTTTGGAACCAATTTCAGCAAGGGTGTATTCCATTTCAAGTGATTCTAATTAATGATGCTAAGAGGTGGGGCTTAGTGATGATTTTTTCAGTGATTAATCATCATTAATTACATTGTCGACATGGAATATACTAGGGATTAAGAGCTTTAGGCATTTAATTAATTGTATTTGATGATTATTGTAATTCAGTCATAATTAATGATTGAAAAACGTTACAATGCCCCAGGTTTTTGCCTCTCTAATTATAATCACTTGACATGGAATATACCCTTGCTGAATCAGCCCCCAAAATCATCATCTATTTATATCTAACCCCTATGTTATGCTCTAAACTGGTGCAAAATTGCACTGAACAGCTTCCGTTTATTTGAAATCAGATGAACAGTTGGCCTAGAGTACAATGGGTTAGAGAGAAAGACACACATAGGCCAGCACTAGGTTTGATGAGTCTAGCTATTTTAATATAACAAGTGTAAAAGTAATAGAAATAAATGAGCCAATCAGAATTGGATCTCAATCAAGGCTGTATCCAGGGGAGGGGGTCGACTCCCTACCCCCAAAAAATATTTGTTTGAATTGTAAAAATGAATATAAACATATTTTTATTTGTTTTTTGAGTTATTTTTTGTGTAAACCCCCCTCCCTAAAAAAAAATCTTTGAATAAACCTCCACCCCTATGACCATTTTTAAAATCATGACAGGGACCACCCTCTCCCTTTTTTCTCATTCGATTGGAAATTGGGGTGGCTAGTGCCCTTTTTAATAGTTGAAAGTGATTGGAGGGCAATTAGCCTCCTCTCCCCCACGCCCCTCATTCCTCCACACACATCAACACCTAAGTTGGATAGAGCTATGTTGATCAGCGTTATTGATTATCCCATTTAATATGTATTTTTGAGGTGGACACTCCCCCATAACCTCAGGGTACGGGTTTATAAGCGACGCCCTGATGGTATCTAGAAACAATATTTGTTCACTAGACCCGGTTTTATTTTTTTCGTTTAGAGAAGGCCACTATAGATGGAAGGGTTCGTCATACAGACTTCAAAAGGGGCTCCTTCGATTAGAAATCGGGAGTCCTAGGGCCCTTTTTAATATTCGAAAGTGATTGGAGGGTAACTAGCCCCCCCACGCCCATCATTCACCCAAACACATCCAATCAAAATTTCGAGATAGCTATTTTGTTCAACGTAGTTGATTTCCAGATAGAATATGTGTTTTTGAGGAGGACACTCCCCCACAACTCTCGGGGCAAGGGCTGTAAGTTATGCCCTGGGGGCATATAAGGTTTTCATAGAAAGCACCGTTGTGGAAACTGAAGAAAGGGCTGATTCGATTGGAAATTTAAAGGGCTAGTGCCCTTTTCATTAATCAAAAGGGATTGGAGGGACACTAGCCCCCCCACGCTCATCATTCCCCCAAACACATCCAAGCAAAATTGTGACATAGCCCTTTTGTTCTGCGTAGGGGATTCCCACATATACGATTGGTTTTCAGGAGGTCACTCCCCCACACTCCTGGGGGCTAGGTTTTCAAGTTATGCACGGAGAGCACTTAAGAATGATGTTGTAGAAAGGTACTAGTGATCATTTTTTTTTTGCTTTAGAGAAGGGCAGTTCATATGAATAGGGTCATCGTTGAATCTTAAATAGGGGCATATTCGTTTTGACCTTGAGAGTTCTAGTGCCCTTTTTAATAGTCGAAAGTGATTGGAGGGCAACTATCCCGCCCCACGCCCATCATTCCCCCAAACACATCCAAGCAAACTTTTGAAATAGCCATTTTGTTCAGGGTAGTGGATTTCCACATAGAAAATATGTTTTTCAGGAGGACACTCCCCCACAACCCTTGGGGCAAGGGTTTTAATTTATGCACTGAGGGCATATAAGAACGATGGTGGAACAATGTACTATGTATTATTTTTTTTGCTTTAGAGAAGGGCACTTCATATGAAAGAGGTCATCTTAGAAACTTCAAAAGGGGCTCATTTGATTGGAAATTCAGAGTTCTGGTGCCCTTTATAATCGTCGAAAGGGATTGGAGGGCAACTAGCCCCCCACCCATGGGCGCCCATATGGGGGGGGGCTCCCGCCCCCCCCCCCTGGCTGAATGATGCTGCCTTATTTTTGTATTTTGTTCTGAGATTTATATTATATAACATTAAAAGTGCCAATTAGACGAGGTTGGCCCCCCCCCTGGAATTCAGCTTATGGGCGACCATGCCCCACGCCTATCATTCCCCCAAACACATCCAATCAGATAGAAAATATGTTTTTGAGAAGGACATTCCCCCACTTCCCTCGGGGCAAGAGTTTTAAGTTATGCCCTGGGGGCATATAAGGTTTTATAGAAGGCGTTGTCGTAGAAACTTCAAAAAAGGGTCATTCGATTGGAAATTCAAAGAGCTAGTGCCCTTTTTAATAGTCGAAAGTGATTGGAGGGCAATTAGCCTCCCCTCCCCCATGCCCATCATTCCCCCAAACACATCCAATCCAAATTTTGATATAGCCATTTTGTTCAGCGTAGTTGATTTCCAGATAGAAAATATCTTTTTGAGGAGGACACTCCTCCACAACCCACAAGGTAAGAGTTTATAGGTTACGCCCTGAGGGTAGATAGAAACAATGTTTGCACAATATACCCTTATTTATTTTTTTCGTTTAGAGCAGGGCACTTCATATGGAAGGGGTCGTCATAGAGACTTCAAAAGGGGCTCCTTCGATTGGAAATCGAGAGTCCTAGGGCTCTTTTTAATATTCGAAAGTGATTGGAGAGTAACTAGCCCCCCACGCCCATCATTTCCCCAGACACATCCAATCAAAATTTTAAGAGAGCTATTTTGTTCAACATAGTTGATTTCCAGATAGAAATGGGTTTTTTAGGAGGACACTCCCCCACAACCCTCAGGGCCACGGTTTAAAATTTTGCCCTGGGGGTATGTAAGGTTTTTATAGAAAGCTTTGTCGCAAACACTTGAATAAAGGCTCATTCGATTGGAAATTCAAAGTGCTACTGTCATTTTCAATAGTCAAAAGGGATTTGAGGGCAACTAGCCCCCCCACGCTCATTAGTCCCCAAATCACATCCAATCAACATTGTGACATATCCATTTTGTTCAGCGTAGTTGATTTCCACATAGAAAATATGTTTTTCAGGAGGACACTCCCCCACAACCCTCGGGGCAAGGGTTTCAAGTTATGCACTGAGGGCATATAAGAACGATGTTGGCGCAATGTACTATGTATTATTTTTTTTCCTTTAGAGAAGGGCAGTTTATATGGAAAGGGTTGTCGTAGAAACGTCAAAAGGGGCTTATTTGATTTGAAATTCAGAGCTATGGTGCTCTTTTTAATCGTCGAAAGGGACGAGAGCTCAACTATCCCCTCCACGCACAACCTTCCCCCACACCCAACTAATCAAAATTTTGAAATAGCCATTTTGTTCAGGGTAGTTGATTTCCACATAGAAAATATGTTTTTCAGGAGGACACTCCCCCACAACCCTCAGGGCAAGGGTTTTAAGTTATGCACTGAGGGCATATAAGAACGATGTTGGCACAATGTACTATGTATTATTTTTTTTGCTTTAGAGAAGGGCACTTCATATGGAAGGGGTCATCTTAGAAACTTCAAAAGGGGCTCATTCGATTGGAAATTGAGAGTTCTAGTGCCCTTTATAATAGTCGAAAGTGATTGGTGGGCAACTAGCCCCCCACCCTTGGGTGCCCATTTGGGGGGGGGCAGGGGGGCTCCCGCCCCCCTGGCTGAATGATGCTGCCTTATTTTTATATTTTTGTTCTGAGATTTATATTATATAACATTAAAAGTGCCAATTAGACGAGTCGTCTTAGAAACTTCAAAAGGGGCTCATTCGATTGGAAATTGAGAGTTCTAGTGCCCTTTATAATAGTCGAAAGTTCTGATTTTTGTTCTGAGATTTATATTATATAACATTAAAAGTGCCAATTAGACGAGGTTTGCCCCCCCCCTGGAATTCAGCTTAGGGACGACCCTGCCCCACGCCCATCATTCTCCCACACACATCCCATCAGATAGAAAATACATTTTTGTGAAGGACACTCCCCCACTACCTTCGGGGTAAGGGGTTCAAGTTATGCCCTGGGGGCATATAAGGTTTTTATAGAAGGCGTTGTCGTAGAAACTTCAAAACATGCTCATTCGATTGGAAATTCAAAGAACTAGTGCCATTTTTAATAGTCGAAAGTGATTGAAGGGCAATTAACCCCCTCCGCCACGCCCATCATTCCCCCAAACATATCCAATCAAAATCTTTTTATGGTCATTTTGATCAGCGTTATTGATTTTCAGATCGAAATTTTGTTTTTGTGGAAGATACTCCCCCACAACCCTCAGGGCAAGTGTTTATAAGTTACGCCCTGGGGGTATATAGAAACATTGTTGGTTCCCTAGACCCGGTTTGATTTTTTTCCTTTGGATCAGGCTACTACAGCTAGAAGGGTTTTCCTACAAGATTAAATAGTGACTTCGTTGCCTGACCATTGAGATTTTTAGGACTCTTATTTACCTTCAACCGTGAGTGGCGAGTCCATCGCCCCCCATGCCCATTCGTCGTCCCCACCCCGCAAATCCCAATTTCGAGATAGCCATTTTGTTCAGCGTAGTTGATTTCCACATAGAAAATATGTTTTTCAGGAGGACACTCCCCCACAACACTCGGGGCAAGGGTTTTAAATTATGCACTGAGGGCATATAAGAACGATGTTGGCGCAATGTACTATGTATTATATTTTTTGCTTTAGAGAAGGGCATTTCATATGGAAGGGGTCATCTTAGAAACTTCAAAAGGGGTTCATTCGATTGGAAATTGAGAGTTCTGGTGCCCTTTATAATAGTCGAAACTGATTTGAGCGCAACTAGCCCCCCACCCATGGGCGCCCAGATGGGGGGGGGCAGGGGGCTCTGCCCGCCCGCCCCCCCTGGCTGAATGATGCTGCCTTATTTTTATATTTTTGTTCTGAGATTTATATTACATATCATTAAAAGTGCCAATTAGCCGATGTTGGCCCCCCCCCTGGACTTCCGCGTACGGACGGCCATGCCCCACCCCCAACATTCCCCCCAACACAACCCCTCAGAGAAAACATATGTTTTTGAGGAGGACAATCCCCCACTAACCTCAAGGCCCGGGGTTTAAGTTATTCCCTGTGGGCATATAAGATTTTATAGAAGACGTTGTAGTAGAAACTTCAAAACAGGCTCATTCGATTGGAAATTCAAAGAGCTAGGGCCCTTTTTAATAGTCGACACTGATTGGAGGGCAACTAGCGCCTCTCCCGCCCACCTTTTCCCCAAACACAACCCCTAAAAATTTATAGTCAGCCCTGTTGTTAAGCCGAGTTGATTTTCAGATGGACAATGTGTTTTGAGGAGGACACTCCCCCGGAGGCCTCATGGCAAGGGTTTTAAGTTATGCCCTGGGGGCATATAAGGTTTTTAAAGAAGGCGTTCTTGTTGAAACCTATAAAAAAACTCATTCGATTCGAAATTCAAAGCGCTGATGCCCTTTTCAATAGTCGGAAGGGATTGAAGGGTGACTCGCCCCCCTCCCACGCCCATCAGTCCCCCCAACCCGTCCAATCAAAATTTCGAAATAGCCATTTTGTTCAGCGTAGTTGATTTCCACATAGAAAATATGTTGTTCAGGAGAACACTCCCCCTCAACCGTCGGGGCTAGGGTTTTAAGTTATGCGCTGAGGGCACATAAGAACGATGTTGGAGTAATGTACTGTGTATCTTTTTTTTCCCCCTTTAGAGAAGGGCATTTCATATGGAAGGGGTCGTCTTAGAAACTTCAAAAGGGGTATATTTGTTTTGAAATTGAGAGTTCTGGTGCTCTTTATAAGAGTCTAAACTGATTAGTGCGCAACTAGCCCCCCACGCAATAGGAGCTCAGATGGGGGGGGGGGGCAGGGGGTTCCCGCCCCCCCTGGCTGAATGATGCTGCCTTATTTTTATATTTTTGTTCTGAGATTTATATTATATAACATTAAAAGTGCCAATTAGACGAGGTGTGCCCCCCCCTGGAATTCAGCTTATGGGCGACCAGGCTCCACGCTTTACATTCCCCCAAACACATCCAATCAGATAGAAAATATGTTTTTGATAAGGACACTCCCCCACTTCCCTCGGGGCAAGAGTTTTAAGTTATGCCCTGGGGGCATATATAGTTTTATAGAAAGTGTTGTCTGAGAAAATTCAAAACAGGCTCATTTGATTGGAAATTCGAAGGGCTAGGGCCATTTTCAACAGTAGAAAGTTATTGGAGGGCACCTAGCCCCCCCTCCCACGCCCCTCAATTCCCCAAACACATCCCATCAAAATTTAGAGATAGCTATCTTGTTCCGCGGAGTTGATTTAAAGATAAAATATGTTTTGAGGAGGACACTCCCCCGGAGCCCTCAAGGGAATGGATTTTAAGTTAAGCCTGGGGGCATATAAGGTTTTTAAAGAAGGCGTTCTTTTAGAAACTTCTTAAAAAAACTCATTCGAGTGGAAATTCAAAGGGCTGGAGCCCTTTTCAATAGTCGAAAGTGATTGGAGGGAAACTAGCCCCCCCCTCCCACGCCCATTAGTTCCCCAAACGCTTTCAATACAAATTTCGAGAGAGCTATTTTGTTCAGCCTAGTTGATTTCCACATAGAAAATATGTTTTTCAGGAGGACACTCCCCCACAATCCTCTGGGCAAGGGTTTTAAGTTATGCGCTGAGGGCATATAAGAACGATGTTGGCACAATGTACTATGTATTATTTTTTTTCCCCTTTAGAGAAGGGCACTTCATATGGAAGGGGTCGTCTTAGAAACTTCAAAAGTGGCACATTTGATTGGATATTCAGAGTTCTAGTGCCCTTTTTAATAGTAAAAAGTGATTGGATGTCAACTAGTCCCCCTCGCTCCACATTCCCCCACACACATCCCAGCAGAGAAAAAATATGGGGGTGTGAATGACATTCCCCCACGACCTTAAAGGTAAGAGTTTCAACTTATGCACTGGGGGCATATACGGTTTTTATAGAAGATGGTATCGTAGAGACTTGATAACAGGCTCGTTTCATTTGCCATTCTAATGACTATATCCCCTCTCAATGTTCTAAAGTCATTGGAGAGCACGTAGTCCCCCCTCACAGCCCCGTCTTTCCCCCAAACATATCCAATCACAATTTTGAGGTTGCTAGTTTGTTCAGTGTAGTTCATTTCCAAATAGAAAAAATGTTTTTCAGGAGGACACTCCCCCACGACCCTCAGGGCAAGGGTTTTAAGTTATGCCCTGGGGGCTTATAAGGTCTTATAGAAGGCGT
This sequence comes from Artemia sp. Qi Xiang Cuo, assembly GCF_049724085.1. Classification (NCBI taxonomy): domain Eukaryota; kingdom Metazoa; phylum Arthropoda; class Branchiopoda; order Anostraca; family Artemiidae; genus Artemia; species Artemia sp. Qi Xiang Cuo. Next base: position 13,099,786 of record NC_142803.1, read on the forward strand.
TGTCGTAGAAACTTCAAAAAAAGGGTCATTAGTTTGGAAATTCAAAGGGCTAGTGCCCTTTTTAATAGGCGAAATTGATGGGAGGGCAACTAGCCCCCCCCCCCCCCACGCCCATCATCACCCCAAACACATCCAATCAAAATTTTGAGATGGCCATTTTGTTCAGCGTAGTTGATTTCCAGATAAAAAATATGTTTTTGAGGAGGACACTCCCCCACAGCCCTCAGGGCAAGGGTTTTAAGTTATGCCCTGGGGGCATATAAGGTTTTTAAAGAAGGCGTTGTCGAAGAAACCTCTAAAAAAAACTCATTCGATTGGAAATTCAATGGGCTGGGGCTCCTTTTAAGTCTTGACTGTGATTTAAGGGGGACGAGCTCCCTACCTACCCCGCAACGTACCCCCCCTCCCTCATCTCACAATTGTGAGCGTTCGAATGTGGACAGTGGACATAAGGTGAAGAAATTAGAGAAATTGTCTGTGGAGGTACTCCCCCACAACCCCACAACCCTCAGGAAACGGTTTATAATTTATACCCTGGAGGTCGATCAGGTTTTTATTAAAGTTCTTGTCATAGAAAGTTGAATAGGTACTCATTCGACTTTAAGTTCCAAGATTGAGCACCCCTTTTGATCATCGAAAGGAAGTTGTGGGCAACTAACCCCCCTCTAACGCCCACCTTTTCCCCTAACACCTCCAATGAAAATTTTAAGATAGCCATTTTGTTCAAATTAGTTGATTTTCTGATAGAAAATATATTTTTGAGGAGGACACTCCCCCGCAACCCTCAGGGCAAGAATTATATGTTATGCCCTGGAGGCATTTAAGGATGTTATTGAATTCATTGTTATACAACATATAAAAAGGGCTCATTTGATTTGTAATTGAAAGGGATAGTGCTCTTTATAATAACCAGTATGGATTTGAAGGCAACTAACCCACATCTCACGCCTGCCTTTTCCCTTAACACATCCAATCCAAATTTTTAGATAGCCATTGTACTCAACGTAGTTGAAAGTTTTGGAAATTAGGTCTTTAAGGATTGCAACCCCTCCCCCCACAACCCTCAGGGCAAGGGTTGTAAGTTATGCCCTGGGTCTTATAAAGTTTTTTTGAAAGCTTTGTCGTAGAAACTTCAAAAGGGCTCATTCAATTGGAAATTGAAAGGGTTAGTGCCTTTTTTAATAGTTGAAAGTGATTGGATAGCGACTAACGCCCCATAACGCCCCTCATTTTCCAAAACACATCCAATAAAAATACTAAAGGCTAAACGATGAAGTCTTAAAAAACGAAAAAATTGAAATTATTATTTTCTTTTTATCTGAAAAGACTATTTCATCATAAAACGAAAAAAATTAATTTGAAAAACTTTTTCCACAAAATCAGCTTTTAAAATAAAAGTAAATACTTCCATTAGAAAAAAAATTATCAAAAATAAAATAATCTACCAAGCGTGAAAAAACCACAACTAATCATTGATAAACAAATGAAACCCAGACTGAATAGAAATTACATTAGTAATCAACAATAGAAAATATAATTGTATGTGCATTGTCAGTTTAATATACATATACCGACGTTTAGTAATCAAAAGGTTTATATTATTTGATTTATTAAAATTTTAAAAATAAAAATATTTATATTTTTTCAGTAGAGCATAAATTTGAATTCTGGCCCTGGAAATGCATAGGGGTTTTGTGCCCAACTTATTTGAATTTCTGTTCTTTTTGAGTTTGACTCGGTTAGTTATTTTACTTTCTGCTCGATTTGGGGTTTCATTTATTTATTGATGCTGATTTGTGGTAGTTGCACGCTTGGTAGATTACTTGATTTTATTTTGGCAAATTTTTTGTTTAATTAAGTTCTTTACTTTTCTTTGAAAAAGTTATTTTGTGAAAAAAGTTTTTTAAACTAATTAACTTAAAATACAACAGCTTTTGTTTTGTGCTTCTATCATAATTCCAGCATTGGATTTGAATTACTATTGAATATATTATTTTAAATGTTTCCTTAGTCAAATTCAATATGATATTCAATAAAATTTGATTTTGTGACAAAAATTAAATAGATATAAATTTTCGTAGCAGAATAGGAATATTACGGGGAAATTTTATAGATCAAAAGTTAGGAATAATAGCACGGATTCAATGTCTTTTTTTATACTCTATCAAATACTTTAAATTCACGAAGTATTTTAATTTCTTTTTAATTTTTCTATTTGATCAAATATTTTTCTATTTGATCATGATATATGGAGAATTAGAATGAAAAATTATTTGCCTAGTATATTTTGTTGCAACCTAATGATATAAATATTTGTCTTTCTATATTGTGTCCTGCTCCTCTCCACTCACTGTGTTCAATGTGTTTGCACCAAAATAAATACTTTTATAATATGTCAATTGACTCTCTTTAAATTGTGCATCAAAATGATAAAACTGTTGGCTATCTTCAGTAAAGTATCTGAAAAGTGATATAAGTAAAGAGCAATGGGGTTTGAAAAAACCAACAAAGAAAAAAATCTCAGTGAAAAAAAAGTCTAGCAGGTAAATAGTCCTATGGTGATTATTCAAAATCTTAACTACCCCATTGATGGTTAATTCACTCTTAAGAATATTGTTATAAATCGAGTCAGTATTTAAATTACCTGTGTCTCTATTTATCGAAAGGTAAGCAAATATATGTATTTTAATTTCAATGGCTGCTCTCGCCCATTGTGTCTACCCCTTATCATTTTAAATAGCTCAGGTCTCGTAAAATTTTAGAAAGTGATCTGGTTAAAACCAAAGAGGTTCAGCTAAGCCTAAAACGAAAGTTTCTGGACGTTTGATTAATTGTAGGGTTTTTTTCTATCAAATTGCGATGTTCAATAAATCTCAGTAAATTGTTAGTGAGTACTACAAATGTTGAAATTCCAACAAGAACACGGAATTTTATACACCAAACTGACTAAATTTCCCGGGGTTAAATCTTTCCCAGAATAAAAAAAAACTACCCATTGGTCCCAACGATTGGAAACAGGTATCAATGTTCACTTTACAAAAAATCTGTGAAAGTTTCTTACCCAAACCAGGTACATATGGCAATGAAATGAAGCTTTTTGATACATTTAAATCTGAAAACTGAGAAACCCCAATAACCCTACTATCATGTTTAACACGTCTATTTTCAATTATTTTGTCAATGAACTTAATTGGGTAATTGTTACAAAACAAAATATCCCTCAAGTATAACAATTCCAAAACCAGAAATTCCTGAGAACCAATTCTAAAGGCTATATCCACTAGCGAAATTAAAACCCTCCGTTTCACCGACAGAAGATGGCAAGAATGAAAATTCAAATACCCATCATTGTGCATAGACTTTCTATAAATCGAGAAAGGTAAATGGACATCTCGTTTAATTATTAAAATATCCAGAAAAGTTAATTCATTATTTTCTGAAAATCAACTGTAGATTTAATATTGTTATTAAAACTGTGCAAATGCTAACAAAATAGGTCTAAAGAGTTTAATCCATGTGTCCAAACGCTAACAACAGCATCCATGATCCTACACTAGAAACAAGGTAAGATTTGAAAACTGAGTATAGCGGAAGTTTCAGTAGAATATATAAAAAGATTTGCTACTAAAGGAGATCGAGAAGCCCCCATAGGTAACCCAAATTTTTTCTCTAAAACTGCTCTCTAAAAAAAAAATAACAAGAAAATTCATTTAATAGTATAATTAGTTTTAAAGTAACTTCAAAGTGTCGAAAGTCATGTCTTGTATTAAATCAAAATGTTTTTCTAATTTACTTTTTAAAATGTCCTCATACCTATTTAAATCACAATTTGAATACATGGAAACAACATCAAAAATACAGAGAATTGAACTTCTTTCCAACTTGAAATTTCTCAATTTATTAGTAAGATCAGTCGAATTTTTAAATATGATCTTTGTGTTCCCAAAAGTGGACGCACTGCTACTGACAACCATTTTTCGCATTTCAAAAGAGGGGACGAAAAAGTTCGTTTTAGTCATTGCTGGCCAGTTTGGCTTAAGATATTTTTAATAAGGTCTCACTTTGTTAATCACTGTCAGTATAGAAGGAAGTTGGTTTAGAAACTTTTAAAGGTGTTCATTCAGCTTAAAAGTTAAACTTTTGGTGCTTTTTATAAGAGTAAAAGGGCCTGATACCATCCTGTCTCCCTCTCAGACCCTTTTTCGCAACCCTTCATGCAACAATATTTGATTAAAATTAGGTATTTTGTTCAAAACAGTCAAAATATCATGAAGTTTTACCATAGCACCCTCGTATGTTTTGTTATACCCAGGATGTAGCCCCCCACATTTTTTCCTTGTTTAGTACTTCATCTCCAATATACGAATCTGAAGTGTCAGATTCGTTGCTCCTGTCCCCTCAATTAGTTTCAAACAATACTTGCTACAAGTCCTAATAGTTTCAACTTAATACCCTTGGCTGTGTTTATGCTCTTGCTGATAGTATATTTTAGCAACCCTCGTGCAAAAAACATGATCTGATGTTGATCATTAACACCTCAAGAAATGACATGAAAGTAGTTGTAATTCGATACAGTAACAGTTGTAGATAATTAGTTAAACTAATGAATAGTCACAGTTGTTGCCAAAGTAGTTCCAGTAAGTGGTTTGAAAGTTCCTAGTTAAACCCTTGTCTATTTCTAAAGTATTATATGTATACCTTTTTGTATCATCCATTTAGGCATAATGACCTTTGATTATGTTATAAATGCCCTTCAGAATTCACTAAAAATTCACATTGATACACTAAATCTTTTGAAACACAACTGGGTTGAAACATTCATCTCTTTCCCAGAGACAAATCCTGTATTAACAATTAACATATAGCATAATCTATAAACTTTCAAATAATTTACCCTAAATATGCATACTATTTCTGGTCAATGTTTTATCAATTGCCCTCATGTTTTTTCTTCAATTAATTTTTTTTACTCCTTCCTCAACGTGACTAAAGGCTATTGATAATAGTAAAACTAAATTTTTCTTGTCTATCAGCTTTTAGACCTTTTTTTGTGATTTTGAGTTATAAAATTATTTAATAAATTCAAACTCTTCCATCCAAATTTTGTTCATTCGATGTAATAATTCCCTTTTAAACCCGTTTGCATCCGTCAAATGATAACTATCTATGTTTTTATAGTAAGATATCTTCTATAGATAAAATTTTTTACAATCAAACAGTCAGGACTTTAAAGGATTTATCACTTTTGAAAAGTGAGGTGTAAGAAATAATGGAAACGTGACTTTCGTATTTTTTTTATCCAAAGCTTCTTGTCTGCTCCGAAAATTGATATTTAACACATGATGTGTCTTCTATTAGCTATTCCTACTTTATTTAGAATAATTTCTGATATTTTTTGTAATATTTACTCTCCTCCACCTATGGTTTAATTTACAACACAGTGTACTTTTTGATCGTTTAGGGTTTCTTTTTCGCTCTTTCGTTGCATTAGAATAACTAATTTTAAAAGCTAATATAACCTTTTAATATCATTATTAGGGAGAGAAGGGGTATCAAAAATAAAATTAGTTGTCAAAACATATCGAAACATATACTGTTTTTTTCTGTAGACTTCTAAAACATATTGAAATATTTATGTTTTGTTTTAGGTTTATTGAGTTCTGATTTTTGTTTTATTGGTTTTTTGTTTTGGTTTTCACTATGTGAGACTTTAAATATTATTGACAGATTTGTTTTGTGTTTTCGGTTTATTAAATTTTGTTTTTTGTTTTATTTGTTTGGTTGTTTGTTTTAAATCTATGGTATGAAAAAAAACTCTAAAATTTTTTTAAATTATGAAAAAAAATACGATTTAACATTATTATATAGCCAAGAAGGATAGAAAAAAAAATGTTATAATACATATTGAAACATATACTGTTTTTTCTGTAGACTTTTGAATCATATTGAAAATTTTATTTTTTATTTTCGGTTTATTGAGTTTTGATATTTTGCTTTATTCCATTTTTTTTTTTAACTCTATAGACTTTTAAATTTTAGGGGACATATCGCCACACGTGTCTGGAATGCACTTACAGGGAAATATGTCAATGGTTGTTTCGAAAAACCTACCTAACAGTGGTTTCTCAAATACATGTGCATCGGAATCTCAAGGAAAATGCTTAAAAAATCAAAAAACCGGCTTGAAAAATTGCCTGCAAGGTAAAAAGTATAGAAAGTTGAAAAGATATCAAAGGACTAATAAAGAGAGAAAAACATATAAATATAAAGCATGTGACAAGTTATTTACTCGAATGCAGCATTTGAACCTGCACCAAAGTGTGCATACCGGTGAGAAACTGTTTAAATACGATGTACGTGATAAGACTTGTTCTACACCTGCAAATTTGAACACGCATCTAAGAACGCATACCGATGAGAAACCGTTTAAATGCGATGTATGTGACAAGACATTTTCTCGCTCTGATACTTTAAACATACATCAAAGAACGCACACCGGTGAGAAACCGTTTAAATGCGATGTTTGTGACAAGACCTTTTCTCGCAACGATACTTTGAACGCACATAAAAGAACGCATACAGGTGAGAAACCGTTTAATTGCGATGTTTGTGATAAGAGCTATTATCTACCTGCACACTTGAACACACATCAGAGAACGCATACTGGTGAAAAACCGTTTAAATGTGATGTATGTGACAAGACATTTTATCATCCTACAACCTCGACAAAACATCAAAGAATGCATAAATGACGAAATCTTTCGTCAAGCAGGATGGTTGAACGAACACCAAAGATGACATACAGATGAGTAGCCAATTCATGTTTGTATGTATCTATGTTATCCATGCGAGAAATTTTCCTTGTAAGTTATTTGAATACCTTTCAGAGACTGCAAGTATTCAGGTCAAAAATCATTCACATGTGATATATGCAGAAAAGCCTTTGATTTTTCAATTTTAACAGGAATCGAAAAGTACATAGAGGAGTAAAGGAAGATTGTTGTAACACAAGCTGTATTCTCGGTGGTTTGTGGCTAGTATTCTCACAGCCACTTAGTAATACATTGAATTAGTTTTTCTTTCAAATGTTTTTCCATGTATTTATTTTCCTTAGCAATTTCGTCATTATCCTGTGAAAAGTAGTGATACATGTTTGCTTGATTGTGACAAATGTGATGATTGTAAGAAATGCTTATATACGTCAAGATTTTTGAATGAGCTCCAAAGAGTTTATACAGGTGAGAAACTATTCAAAAGATGATTTGTCCAAGAAGTGCTTACCTTGACTGGACTATTTGAACACGCAAAAAGTGTCTGTACAAGTGAGATCCGTGGATTGTCAGTTTAATTGACATATACTGATATTTATTCCTTAAATTTTTGATAATTTTTTATTTATAAAAGTAAGAAAAGTGTAAACATTTTAAATGTATTTTGTTTTCAACTCTCTTAAAGTTTCGATCGGATATGTTTTGGGGAATGATAGGCTTGGGGGGGTTGGGCTGATATTCCTCAATTTACTTTTGACCCTTAAAAAGGGCACTAAAACTTCTAATCAAATGAACCCCATCTGATCCAAAGTCTATACAACTATCTGTTCCATAAAAACCTTATATGCCCTGGAAATAATTTACAATCCTTGCCCATGGGCACTGAGTGAATGTGGACACCCTAAAAACATTGCTTTGTGATTTTTTGTATTATTGGTTACGAAATGATTACCTCACAATTACAATTGAATGGGTTTTGGGACAAAAAGATGTCAAAAAGGAGACTAGTTGCTCTCCATCATGTCCGACTCATAAAAGGAAACACCAACTATTCATTTAGAATCAAATGAGCCTCTTCTTAAGTTCACACAACCACTCCTTCCATAAAAACCTTATATCCTCTGGTGCATAATGTACAACACAGACCCCTAGCCTGTGGGGATTTCTGTCCACCTAAAAGATCTCATTATTTCATATTTGGAGTATATTTTAACAAAGGGCTCTCTTAAATTTTTTAACAGATACATTTTTGTAAAATAAAACGGAGGGGGGGGGAGGGGTGCCCCTGATGATTTAGATATTGAACAATGAAAAAGTAATATATGATTTCTAGTCATATAAGCCCCTACCGGAGCTTACAAGTGCCGAAAAAACCTTTATGGCCCTCGGGATGTAATTTATAATCCTTGTACTGAGGGTTCTGGGAGATGGAAGGGCGCGATCTCCTCAAAGACTTAAGTTTCAGTTCTTTCATCTAAATTTAACAAAAGGGCTACCTTACTATTTTAGATGTTTGTTGTGAATTGATTGGCGTGGGGGTTGGTTTGTTGCTTTTTGTGTTGCTAAAACGTCCAACATTGCAAATTTCTGATACTTGTTGTCTCCTTGTAACCACCAGTCTCAGCGGAAATATATATATATATATATATTATACCTTGTACTGGTATATGTTAAATGAATAAAAGTATTGTATTATAGCCAATCTCTCTACAATCTACATTTAGTCTCTCGAATATACCCAGCTGGTACGCCTCATTAGTCAGGTCGTAGCCTAAGGCATGCTACCAAAGTTTAAATACCTTAGAGCCATAGTTTATCTTCCATATAAAGGGAGCATAGAGATTTCTACCACTACAGCACTTAAATACCATAAAGATCACAATACCACATATTGATGAATAATTCGAATGAAAGTGAGAAATAATCACAAGGAGATTTATGGTGATTCCAAAAGTTAAATTTCTATTTTAAAAATCATATGGACTGAGTACTTCGCTTTTAATTGGCAATATTTCTGAAAACACTTCTTGAAGACAGATAGCCACTAGCTCCAAATTCATAAGATACCGAAAAAATACTCGGTTGGACATTTGTATTACATATCTTTGGTCCAAGCGAGCTCACCCCTAAATCTAATACAGTTGGCGAAATCTCGGCAACATTGTCTAAAGTCTAAAGTTTAGCGTAAAATATAAAAGATAGTTTCCGTTGAAGACAAAACTCTAAGCCTGAGAATTGCACATTTGAATTGTTTGGCAAGAATGAATGATGGCAGCCCTTTGTTAATAAGCATCTATCTGTACGTGCCTGATAGCATCAATAGTTTAATGTCTAAGTTTGGAAAGATGCTGGAGCTAGAAAAAGCTTCAATTGCAGCCCTACGGTTTTGGTCTAGGCTAGTTCCTGATAGTTAAGGGCTAGGCACACGTAGCTGATTTCAGGAACCGATTTCAGCATGGGTATATTCCAAATTGAGTGATTATAATTTATGATGGTAAGAGGTGGGGGCTTAGTGACATTTTTGGTGATTAATCATCATCAATTACGATTAAATTACGACAATCATTAAAAGCAATTAAATACATGCCTAAAGCTCTAAAGCCCTAGCACATTCCTTGTCTAGAATGTAATTAATGATGACTAATCTCCAAAAAACAATCACTTAGCCCTCCCTCTTAGTTTCATTAATTAGAATCACTCAACATGGACAACCCTTGCTGAAATCAGTTCCTGAAATCAGCTATGTGTGTCTAGACCCAATTACAGAAGGCTTAAAAATATTTCCAGTTGTTTTTCCTCTTTTAGTTACTCAAATAATATATTTCTTGCTGTTTTTATCTTGTGAAGATTTATGTTTTCTATGTTAAGTAGCATAGTTCCTGCATTTTGACCTGATGAAAAATAATCAGTAAAATTGTACTTTAGTGGCTTTTGAATATCTTGGAAAAGGGTTTGGTTAGGAAAATGAAACTTTCAGGGATGTGTCTACAGGCTAAAGTATGTCTTGGGATGGTATTTTGAAGTACCTACCTTCACTCCTTCTTGCTCTAGAGGGTCCTGACCATTGATGACCTTTAAAAATCTATATTTTATAAAAGTGAAACTTAGCAAAGTAGATCTTCTGCTTAAGTAAAGTACAACAAAATTTTTTCAGCTTCATTACTTTGCTCAATCCCAATTTGTAAGGTTTTAAAGATATGCAAATACATTTCCTTAATTTTGAAAAAAAAACATTAATATGGCTTAAAATTCTACTCAAATAACAGGAATTGCAGTAAATTTTTTGTTGTTCATATTATCGACTTATGAATAAAGTGAACATACCACTCAATGCTTTATTTAATGCTCTTTTCAAATATAATAATCATTTTTGTCAGAAATGAATTTTACCCTCCCCCCTATATATATCCATTCAGGTTATATATTTGCACATTCTGGGGTGAGGGGAAAGTTTAAACGTACCTCTCATTTACATAATTAATAAAATTTACTCCCTCCCCCCCTAATCAGCAAAAATATACCCGGTATTGGTTTATATAGGGGTGGGTTAAAATTCATTTCCAACAAAAATGATTATTTTATTTGGAAAGAGCATAAAAAAAGGCATCAAGTGGTATGTTTACTTTATTTTTAAGTAAATAATAGCCTAGGACCAATGAAAAATTTACCAGAATTACATTTTGAGAACTAAAGCCAGAGAAAAAGAAACTGATAACTGAAAATTAAGGTAAAATGTTGTTTTATCAAAATTTCAATAGGTATATACCTGTCTTTTTTATGCCAAAATATCAGTGCTGGTTGGGTAACAGGGAATATATTTCAGGAATTTTTTTATGTTGGAATAAGCTTATTTTTAAATACATTCAGGAAAAAACTCTTGAATAAAAAGAGCAATTAAATTGCACATGAAATGATACAAAATACAGTAAATTTTAAACCACAAGCATTCCTGGCAAAGGAATCCATTTGTTTAATCAATAATATATTTAATTATTATGCATTGATTATTAAAAGAAAATCAAACTCAAACCAAAATTACAGAAAAACTGTTTCAGTAGATTATAACAGATGTAGACTTGTCTTACGTAATTTCCTACTGTAATATTCCTTACTTACTTGCCATTCTTTGCTTGTATTTTGTGTATGTGTACTGTTATGTATTGCTTGTGCTTTTGCTTATGCTTGCTGTTATGTATTGCTTGTGCTTTGCTTATGCTTGTATTATTTCAGGTTTTGTGACCTGGGTTTTTGAAGTATATGCTTGAAGAGACAAATCGTTACATGGTGTCAGAGTAGAAGATGGATACCACCGTCCCATATCCGGAGCTGAACTGGGAATCGGACAATCTAAAAGAGGCTTGGACTAGATTCAAAAGTCATGCTAATCTAATGTTTGATGGACCCTTGAGCGGAAAAAGTGAGAAAATCAAGTACGCATATCTGCTAATTTGTCTTGGTGAAAAAGGACGAGATGTGTTCAGTACTTGGACGCTAGCAGCTGATGAAAAAGACAAAATTTGTGTATACCTTGCCAAATTTGATGACTACTTTAATCCACAATCAAACCCTATATTCTCCCGATATACATTCCACAAACGTGACCAAAGGGAAGGCAAAACTATAGAACAATATGCAACTGAACTGAAAATCTTAGTGCGAGACTGCTCATATGGAGCTACGATTGTTGACGAAATGGTCCGTGATCGCCTCATCTTCGGAACATCATCCCAGAAGATTCGTGAAAGACTACTGCAATCGGGATCCGAATTGACTCTCTCAGATGCTATCAAAGTAGCAAGAACCTACACAGAAACCCAGGTACAACTTAAGACAAGGTCAGCAGAATCAACTAGTCATGGAAAACAAGAAGTTGATATCATCAAGAAGAATCAAAATAGACTGTGGAAACCCAATCGTGACCGAATTGAAAACCGTGAATGTTACTTCTGTGGCGGAGACTATTCACAGAATCACCAGTGCCCTGCAAAAGGGAAGATCTGCAGTAACTGCAGAAAACCCAACCATTTTGCATGTGTCTGCCGTGGTAGCAAAAAGACTGTGAACATCATCAGTTCTGAAGCTCAACAAACTGACGAACTATTCATCCATCAACTATAGATGGATAAAGCTGATGACCAGCCATATGCTAAACTAAGAATCGCCAACCAGTTCAGTGTGAAATTCAAGATTGACACAGGGGCACAAGCTAGTATCATTACCAGACAGACGGTGGAAAGACTGAACCTGCAATCCAGAACCTGCAATCCACCCTACAAACCACATTTTAACAAGCTTTTGCGGTCAGACTATTCCCGTCCTGGGGACATTTAAGATCGACTGTGCCTACAAATCAAATGATAGTCAACCCATAGAGTTTTTTGTAGTGCAGTCAGCCCCTACCCCTATCCTTGGCTTCAGTGCAAGTCGTAAGCTGAACCTGATAAAGCTGATACTTAGTCTTCAATCTGGACAGCTCAGCACTGATAAGATACTCACCGAATTTTCCGACCTATTTGAAGGAGTTGGGAAACTGGAAGGTGAATGTAAAATAATCCTCAAGGAAGGTGCACAGCCATCCATTCAGCCCACGAGACGAATCCCCTTGAGTCTCCAGTCCAAATTCAAGGAAGAACTAGATCGTATGGAAAACCTAGGAGTCATCGAGAAGGTGACCCATCCAACTGATTGGGTGAACTCAACTGTAGTTGTTGAGAAACCAGATGGAACCTTGAGAGTCTGTATAGATCCTCGTAACCTCAACAAAGCCATAAATAGACCCCACCATCCTATTCCAACTTTCGAGGAAGCTGTGCAAAAACATGTAGGCCCGAAATACTTCTCCAATCTAGATGCCTAAACAGGATATCGTAACTTATGTCTTGATGACGAATCTTCTAAACTGACTACCTTCTCAACTCCATATGGGTAATACAACTTGATAAGTATGACCTTTGTACTCAAGTCTGCACAAGATGAGTTCCAACACCACATGGACGAGGCATTCAGCAACCTCAAGAGATTCTCAGTAATTTCAGATGACATGATCATCTCTGGTGTATCTGAAGAGGACCATGACATAAATCTTCAAAAAACCCTTTTAAGAGCTAGAGAAAAGGGAGTCAAGCTTAACAAAGATAAGTGCATCTTCAATTCAGCTTCGATACCTTACTTTGGACACATCATTTCCGAAAACGGAATCCATCCAGATCCCGAGAAGATCCGAGCAATAGAGAAAATGCCATCATCCAAATCCCAGGAAGAACTACAAACAGCCCTTGGGATACTAAACTACCTCTCACGCTATATCCCAAAATTGTCAAGCCTCAATGAACCTCTTAGGACCTTAGCTAAGCAGAAGCAATTCAACTGGATGAATGAACACGAAGCCACACTCACGAAAATTAAAGCGTCGATCATAACAACAATTTCGCTCTTCGATCCTACAAAAAACCAAATAGAGATCCAAGTTGATGCTTCCAAATCAGGACTCGGTGCTGTCCTGCTTCAAGAGAATAAAATTGTTTCATTCGCATCGAAATCGCTGAATGAAACAGAGCAGAGATACTCGCAAATCGAAAAGGAGCTGTATGCCATTGTTTTGGATGTCGCCATTTTCATCAGTATCTCTATGGGCGTCACTTCCAAATCATCAGTGACCATAAACCCCTGGAAACAATCCTCCATCGTCCGATCAATAAGGCGTCGCCGAGACTTCAAAGAATGTTGTTACATCTACAACCCTACAATTTCAGCATAATATACTGACCAGGCACTGAAATACCCCAATACCCTGTCCCAGCTCCAATTAGAAACTAAGAAAACATTGCATCACAGAGAAATTGAATACTATGTACATTCTGTTATGAAACTACTGCCAATCAGTCAAGAAAAGCTATCTGAGTTGAAACAAGAAACGCTCAGAGATCCACAGCTGAGGGTTCTGAGGAAAATGGTAGAAGAAGGTTGGCCCGAAAAAAGATCAATGGTTCCGTCATCCATAGCTGAATTCTGGACAGTAAAAATCAATCTCAGTGTTGTTGATGACATCATCATGAAAGATGACCGTCTTGTCATCCCAGACAGCATGCAAATCGCTGTATTGCAAAGCATCCATGCTTCACATCTTTGTATCGAGAAGACGAAAAACAGAGCCAGATCAGTCATTTTCTGGCCAAAGATGAGTCAGACAATAGAAGATTTCGTCAAGAAGTGTGATGCGTGCTGCACTTATTCTACAGCAAATGCAAGAGAACCCTTGCTTCATCACAATAGTCCCAGCGACCCTTTGGAGATCTTTGTATTTTATATTTATTACATATCTTTAATATAATTTATTTTAATTGTTTATTATTACTGTTTATTTTTTTTCTCTTTTTTTAGTGTAAAAAAAAAATAAAAGAAAAAAAAAAAACCGAAGCTAAAAAATCAATTATCTATATTCGGGCTAACCTTTTTTATTAAATCATATAAATGCTCACAATTAAAATCAGAAACGTTCAAGGATTTCATGAGACAGTGGGGAATACGACACAACACCTCTAGCCCGAACCATCCTCAGTCCAACGGACTCGCTGAGAAAACAGTTGGTATTGCTAAGGCCATGATCATGAAAACAAAGAAATCGAAAACTGACCTCGAGCTAGCTCTCCTCGAGTACCGCAACACCAGTCGATGGTCTAGCTTCCCCAGCCCAACTGCTAATGAGTAGAAACTTGAGATCCCTAGTGCCCTGCACCATTGAGCACTTATCTCCAAAAGTCGTACCTATGCAGGAATTCATGTCCGCAAGAAATAAAGACAGGGAAAGACAGAAATGCTACTATGATCAACATAGCAAAATCCTTAATCGACTGCAGACAGGCCAACAAATTCGAGTACAGTCCAACGATCAAACCTGGCAACCTGCAACAGTCCTTAGAGAAGCAGATGTGCCACGATCGTATGTAGTACAGACAAAATCAAAAAGACAATATCGCCGGAATAGAAAGCACTTGAAAGTCGTGACTACAGATGAGAAGAGTTCTGATTCTGATTCAAATACTGGCAGCTCGTGAGTACACGATTCATGGCATCACTCTCCAGACTTACCCCAAACAGAGGACGTGCACTTTCGCCAAGCCAGCATGCCAGAATTGCCGGTCGCCGTGGGCCAGGAAAACACTGTGGTCTCCCTGCCTTCCGCGGCCGAAGTCGACAACAGTCTCAGAAGTTCTGTAACTACCAGGAGTGGTCGACAAGTCAAGCCACCGTCAAGAATAAACCTATGATTGACAAGCTCTTCCGAAAAGAAGGGAGATGTAATATTCCTTGCTTACTTGCCATGCTTTGCTTGTATTTTGTGTATGTGTGCTGTTATGTATTGCTTGTGCTTTTGCTTATGCTTGCTGTTATGTATTGCTTGTGCTTTGCTTATGCTTGTATTATTTCAGGTTTTGTGACCTGGGTTTTTGAAGTATATGCTTGAAGAGACAAATCGTTACACTACACCTTAGAATAGTTTACAGAAGGAGTAGAGATACTAAAAAAAATCATCCTGCCTGCACAGATACCATGTTTTGATTTTATAACAGTCATGTAAAATGTACCTGTTTCACAACAGGACAATTCTCCCCCTCAAACTTAAACCCCTTATATATTCAAACATAAAAAAATACAATAGTGAAAGAAAAACAAAATATTTCATATTTCAATGATCTCTGCTTGGAACAATTTGTGGTAATGATCTATATGTATAGAGCAACCTGGCTCAATAGTAGCTAACCAAAATTCTAAAAAAACTGAACTTTGATACCAATTGATCTATCAAAAGAATTGGTTTATTATGCTAATTCCAAATATATAAATGTCATTAAAGTTTAGTTTTACCCTTCAAAAGCTACAAGCCTGAGAAAATTTGCCTCATGTTCTAAAAAAGGAGAAAAGACCCCCTCAAAGTAACAGAATTTTAATGAAAACCCCACCATCAGATTCAACATATCAAAAAACCCTACTGCAGAGGTTTCAAGCTTTTATCTGCAAAAATGTGGGAATTTTGTAATTTTTGCCAGAAGAAAGACCATGGATGCATGTTTATTTGTTTGTTTTTTTCCCTAGAGTTGATTTTATCAACCCAGTGGGCCTAGACTGTCAAGAGACAGTTCATTTTAATGGAAATGGAAGGTTCTAGTGTCCTTTTTAAATGACCAAAATAATTGAAGGGCAACTCGGCCCCTCCCATGCTAGCTTTTTCCCAAAATTGTCCAATCAAAATTTTGAGATAGCTTTTTTCTTCAGCATACTTTGAAGGCCCAGTATCTATGTCTTTAGAGATAAAATGACCCCCTAGAGCCTCTGGGGAGAGGTTTTTAAGTTATAAAATTGATATGTTGTTTATTTGTTATTGGGAATATACATACATTTTTCGGGTGGGGAGGGGAGAAAGAATTTTCTGCTAGGAGGATTTTACACTTGGAAAATTTTACATGGAGAGGGAAGTTTCCAGGGGGTGAACTTTTCAAGGGAAATTTTAGACTTGGTGAATTTGCCAGAATTCCAATATGAAAGTTCTTTATATCTTGCTTTTTCTTTACCAATTCAATTTTAGGCATGGAGATGTTAAGGGTAACTGTCCAGATTAAATTTTAATTAAATTTTTTTAATTTAATTTTGAACACCAAAACCAATATATTTCACTTCTTTATGCTTCATAACTGTAAAAAAATTAAATCTTTTTCAAAGCAACAACTAGATAAATAAAATCACTCATCAAAAGAAAATTATTGACAATAAAACACAAAAAAATATATCCATTCAGGGGGAAAATACAAAAATTCCCAGCAAACTGTTCAGGGGAAACATTTCTGATTATAGTGGATTTATATATCAGCTCATGGATACTCTGGCAATGCAAGCAAAAGTTGATGGCATATTTTTGCTGAAATTGCCCCTTATTAGGTTGTTCCCTGTGTTTTCTATAATTATACGAACTTTCTTGGGTAGTAAGAAAAGCACTAGTTACTAATAAACAAATACATATTTAGGATCACGATAAAAAACTGATTATTTGATCGAATGTTATCAATAGTTAAACTCTTATACTTTCATTAAAAGGTCAAAATCTATTGGCAGGCATTCAACAATGGGGCAACACACATTTTATTATGTATTATACATTTTATTATGGCAACATACAATATAATATATAAATAAATCAATTAATCAGTCAAAACTCATATTCAGTAAAAAGCAGTTCCTTAATGATTTTTCTAAAAATATTGGGGTCACCAATAGTCTTAATATCACTATTCAAACTATTCCATTTCCGCGTACCTCTATATAAAACAGAAAAACATGAACGGGACGATATACCTCTAGGTACACAGAAGTCCGCGCTACCCCTTGTATCATGAGAATGAACAGTACACCTAATTGACAATAAATCACCAAAACAACGAGGCTGAACATCCTGCTGCAGTCAAAAAATAAACCACAATACGTAGAATTCACGAAGGCCTGCAGCCGGCAAAATTTTTAAAGTTGGGTAAATTTCTCGAACAGACATACGTGGAGATATACCGGCTAAAATTCTTACTGCATGATTTTGTAGGGGGGGAGCTTTCCCCCCTCCCTATGCTGATGACCCATGCCCATGTACATTCAAAGCCTTAATTTTAGCAAAAACATCACAGCACTGGGCACAATTGGGAAAATGGTGCAAGTGATCCATCTGAATATTTTGATTACAATTCCTTTTTCCACACAATCTAGCCAAACTCAAAAGGATCCAGTTTGCCAAACTGATTGTTGAAATACTTGCCTACACTTGGGCCATTTGGTTCTACTTCTTGTTTAAACAGAAAATGTTCCACTTGTTGGTCTTCACAATTCAATGTGGAAATAAAAAAGATAATTTTACACAGTAAGAAAGATCTCAATAGTTCAATAATAACCATAATAAAAATTGTAGAAAATTCCTGTTTTCTGGAATGAATAGACCTAATTTGAGGCCAGAGGCAAAAATGTTTTCCAGTTTGACTGCATTTCTCCCCCCTGATGGCTGGATATAGCCTTAGGCTATATAGAAAAGTTGTCTAATTTTGTTGGTTTAAGTTATTTTTTTACTCATTTGCGTTAACAGGAGGTTCACAATGCCAATTTAAAAAAAAGCAAATACTTGGTGCTGTTGTTTGAGCAGTAAATTAAAGAGTAGTTCTAGTGCTTAGGTATCTGAAGTCTGCAACTGTATAACTCTCTATGCTAATGACTTAAAGATGTTTAGTGTCTCTGATATATTACGTCTACAATCTGACCTGGTTCACATATAGGAATTAAAATAAATAAGAAATTAAATTAAAATAAAATAAATTAGAGCCAAACTCAAAACGAGTAGAAATTAATATGAGTAGGGTTCTAAACCTCACGCTTTCTAAAAGCCAGAATATAATTTGCACTTCACTGAAAAAAATTCAAACGAATTTACTGAAAAAAAAATGTGCCTCGTCAGTTTAATATACATTTGCTGATATTTATTCCTTAAAATCTTAATTAATTTTTGATTTCTTAAAGTTATAAAAATGAAAACATTTAAAAGAATTTTTTTCAGTAAAGTGCAAATTATATTCTGGCTTTTAAAAAGCATAGGTTTATAGAACCCTATTCATATTAATTTCTGCTCATTTTGAGTTTGATTCTGTTATTCATTAAATAAAAAAAACAAGTTTTTTAAACTGAAAGTAAGGAGCGACATTAAAACTTAAAACGAACAGAAATTATTCCGTATATGAAAGGGACTGTCCCCTCCTCAACGCCTCGCTCTTTACGCTTAAGTTTTTTATTATTTTAAAAAATAAAGCTGTGAGACAGAGTCAAACTTTAGCGTAAAGAGCGAAGCGTTGAGAAGGGGACAGCCCTTTTCATATACGAAATAATTTCTGTTCGTTTTAAGTTTTAATGTCGCTCCTTGCTTTCAGTTTAAAAAACTTGTTTTTTTTTTATTTAATTTCTGATCGTTTTTTAGTTAATGCAGCTTTTATTTTGGCTAACCGTCATTGAATAAGAAAACAAAATTTGCATAAAAATTTTACTTTTTTTTGCTAAATGGATGTCTTTACAAATTAACTTACGTAACTAACTTCTATATTCGTATATTTTTCTTCTGGCAAAAAATACAAAGTTGCAGATTTTTGCAGATATGAGCTTGAAACCTATGTAATAGGGTTTTCTGATACGCTGAATCTGACGGTGTGATTTTCATTAAAATTCTTTCACTTGTAGGGGATGTTTCCCCCCACTTTAAAAAATCGATCAAATTTTCTCAGGCCTGTAGCCTTTGATGAGTAATACTAAACTTAATAAAATTTATATATTTAGGATCAACATTATAAACACATTCTTTTAATACATTTATTGACATCAAAATTCCGTTTTTAAAAGTTTCGATTACTATTGAGCCGTATCGCTTGATTTTTTATTGTTTTTATTATTATGTATATGTTATTACGTATATGAGGGGGTTCTCCCCTTAGTCAATACCACGCTCTTTACGTTAAAAGTTAAAAAATTTTTTTATTCACAAACCCCTGAATCACACAGGCAGTTTAATTATAATATATAGCTATTTTGAAAGCACTAAAAAAAACTGTAGCGTAAAGAGCGAAGTATTGACTTGGGGGAGAACCCCCTCACATACGTTATAATTTCTGTTCGTTTTAAGTTCTAATGTTGCTTCTTACTTTCATTTGAAAAAACTTGTTTTTTTATATTTAATTTCTGATCGTTTTTTAAATAATGCTTGGAAATCCGGCGCCCCTTTCATAGAAATGTCCCTTACCCCAAAGAAACATCCTCCACGGAAATATTCTCCAGAGTAACCCCCTCATCTAGCCCCCCCTCCAGAAAAAAATCCTTCCTGAAAATGTCTGTATACTTTCCAATGACCAATAAATAATGCTAGAAAGTCCGGCGTCCCCTACATGGCAATTTCCCTTCCCCCAAGACCACGTCCTTCATGGACAGATCCTCCAACCTCCCCCCCGGCCCCCCCTTACCTCCCCCAACTACAAAAAAAACCTCCTGAAAACTTCTGTATACTTCCCAATAACCAATACTATATGTTATCATTGGGTAAAGTTCATAACTTTTAGCCCTCTATCTGGGAACTTCGGTGGATTAAGTCATCCTAAAAGACATATTTTCGACCATGCTGAACAAAATGGCTATCTCAAAATTTTGATCGGGTGACTTTGGGAAAAAAATTAGCGTGGGAGGGGGCCTAGTTGCCCTCCATTTTTTTTGGTCACTTAAAAAGAGCACTATAACTTTTAATTTCCGTTCGAATAAGTCCTCCCGCTATATTCTAGGACTACTGGATCGAAACTATCACCCCTGAAAAGAAAAAAATAAATCAACAAATAACAAATCCATGATATTTCTTCTGGCAAAAAATGCAAAATTCCACATTTTTGCAGACAGGAGCTTAAAACCTCTACAGTAGGGTTCTCTGATACGCTGAATCTGATGGTATGATTTTCATTAAGGTTCTTTAATTTTTAGGGGGTCTTTCCCCCTTTTTGTGAAAATCAGCCAAATTTTCTCAGGCGCGTAACTTTTGATGGGTAGCACTAAACTTGATGAAAGTTATATTTTTGAAATCAGCATTAAAATCTGATTCTTTTGATGTATCTATTGGTATCAAAAACCCATTTTCTAGAGTTTCGGTTACCATTGAGCCGGGTCGCTCCTTACTTACAGTTCGTTACCACGAACTTTTTGATTTTAATTTTTGTTTGTTTTGAGTCTCATTTATTTATTGATACTGATTTGTGGTAATTGTATGCTTGGTAGATTATTTGATTCTATTTTTGTTAATTTTTAGTTTAATGAAGTTCTTTACTTTTTTTTGAAAAACTTATTTTGTGGAAAAAGTGTTTTTAATTAATTTCTGTTCGTTTTATATTGACATAGTCTTTTCATAGGCAGCGCGCTAGCGCTGCCTAAGTAAAGAACGATGTGGGCACAATGTGTTGTTTTTCTTTTCTTTTTTTTCTCCATACCTGGGCACTGTATCGAAGGAGGTGTCGTAGAAACTTTGAAAAGGGCTCCTTCGATTGGAAATTGGAGTGGCTAGTGCCCTTTTTAATAGTCGAAAGTGATTGGAGGGCAACTAGCCCCCCCCCCACGCCCGTCATTCCCCCAAACATATCCAATCAAAATTTTGAGATGGCCATTTTGTTCAGCATAGTTGATTTCCAGATAGAAAAAATCTTTATGAGGAGGACACTCCCCCACAACCCTCGGAGCAAGAGTTTTAAGTTATGCCCAGAAGGCATATAAGATCAATGTTGACAATGTACAGTTTATAATTTTTTTTTCTTTAAAGTAGGGCACTTCATATAGAAGGGGTCGTCGTAGAAACTTCAAAAGGGGCTCATTCGATTAGAAATCGAGAGTTCTAGTGCCCTCTTTAATAGTCGAAAGTTATTGGAGGGCAGCTAGCCCCCCCCCCCTCAAACCAATCATTTTCCCAAACACATCCAATTGAAATTTTGAGATAGCCATATTGTTCAGCGCAGTCGATTTCCAGATGGAAAATGTGTTTTTGAGGAGGACACTCCCCCACAACCCTCAGGGCAAGGGTTTTAAGTTATGTCCTGGGGGCATATAAGGTTTTTATAGAAGGCGTTGTCGTAGACACTTCAAAACAGGCTCATTACATTGGAAATTCAAAGTTCTAGTGCCCTTTTTAATAGTCGAAAGTGATTGGAGGGAAACTAGCCCCTCCCCCACGCCCATCATTCCCCCAAACACATCCAATAAAAATTGTGAGATAGCCATTTTGTTCAGCGTAGTTGATTTCCAGATAGAAAATATGTTTTTGAGGAGGACATTCCCCAGCAAACCTCAGGGCAAGGGTTTTAAGTTATGCCCTGGAGGGCATATAAGGTTTTTATTGAAGGCATTGTTGTAGAAACGTGAAAACAGGCTCATTCAATTGGAAATTCAAAGGGCTATTGCCCTTTTTAATAGTCGAAAGTGATTGGAGGAAAATTAGCCCCCCCACGCCCATCATTCCCCCAAACACATCCAATCAAAATTTTGAGATAGCAATTTTGTTCAGCGTAGTTGATTTCGAGATAGAAAATGTGTTTTTGAGGTGGACACTCCCTCACAACCCTCAGGGCAAGGGTTTTAAGTTATGTCCTGGCGGCATATAAGGTTTTTATAGAAGGCGTTGTTGTAGAAACTTCAAAAAAGGCTCATTCAATTGGAAATCCAAAGGGCTAGTGCCCTTTTTAACAGTCCAAATGGATTGGAAGGCAACTAGACCCCCTCCCCCCACGCCCATCTTTCCCCCACACACATCCAATCAAAATTGTGAGATAGCCATTTTTTTCAACGTAGTTGATTTCCAGATAGAAAATAGGTTTTTGAGGAAGATACTCCCTCACAACCCTCGGGGTAAGGGTTTTAAGTTATGCCCTGGGGGCATAAAAGGATTTTATAGAAGGCGTTGCCGTATAAACTTCAAAACAGGCTCATTCGATTGGAAATTCAAAGGGCTAGTGCCCTTTTTAATAGTCAAAAGTGATAGAAGGGCAACTAGCCCTCCACCCCCCCCCCACGTCCATCGTTCCCCCAAGGACATCCAATCAAAATTTTGAGATAGGCATTTTGTCAGCGTAGCTGATTTCCAGATAGAAAATATCCTTTTGAGGAGGACACTCCCCCACAACCCTCAGGGCAAGGGTTTTAAGTTATGCCCTGGAGCCATATAAGGTTTTTATAGAAGGTATTGTTGTAGAAACTTCAAAACAGGCTCATTTGATTGGGAATTCAAAGGGCTAGTGCCCTTTTTAATAGTTGAAAGTGATTGGAGGGCAACTAGCCCCCCCACCCACCCACGCCCATCATTCCCCCAAACACATCCAATCAAAATTATGAGATATTCATTTTGTTCAGCGTAGCTGATTTTCAGATAGATAATATATTTTTGAGGAGGACACTCCCCCGCAACCCTCACGGTAAGGGTTTTAAGTTACGCCCTGGGGGCATATACGGTTTTTTATAGAAGGCATTGTCGTAGAAACTTCAAAACAGGCTCATTCGATTTCAAATTCAAAGGGCTAGTGCCCTTTTTAAAAGTCAAAAGGAATTGGACGGCAACGCGCCCCCCCCACGCCCATCACTCCCCCAGATACATCCAATCAAAATTTTCAGATAGCCATTTAGTTCAGCATAGTTGCTTTTCAGATATAAAATATATTTTGGAGGAGGACCCTTCCCCACAACCCTCAGGGCAAAGGTTTTAAGTTATGCCCTGGGGCCATATATGGTTTTTATAAAAGGCATTGCCGTAGAAACTTCAAAACAGGCTCATTCGATTGGGAATTCAAAGAGCTAGTGCCCTTTTTAATAGTTGAAAGTGATTGGAGGGCAACTAGACCCCCACGCCTATCATTCTCCCAAACACATCCAATCAGAAGTTTGAGATAGGCATTTTGTTCAACGTAGGCTAGTTTATTTCCAGATAGAAAATATGTTTTTTAGGAGGACACTCCTCCCCTAGAGGACAGTCCCCCACAACCCTCAGGGCAAGGGTTTTAAGTTACGCCCTGGGGCCATATAAGGATTTATAAGACGGCGTTGTCGTAGAAACTTCAAAACAGGCTCATTCGCATGGAAATTCAAAGGGCTAGTTCCCTTCTTAATAGTCGAAAGTGATTGGAGGGGAACTAGCCCCTCCCCCCATGTCCATCATTCCCCCAAACACATCCAATCAGAATTTTGATATAGCCATTTTGTTCAGCGTAGTTGATTTCCAGATAGAAAATATGTTTTTGAGGAGGACACTCCCCAACAACCCTCAGGTCAAGGGTTTTAAGTTATGTCCTGGGGTATACAAGGTTTTTATAGAAGGTGTTGTCATAGAAACTTCAAAAGGGGCTCATGAGATTGAAAATTCAAAGGGCTAGTGCCCTTTTTGATAGTCGAAACTGATTGGAGGGCAACTAGCCCCCCCCCCACGTCCATCATACACCCAAACATATCCAATCAAAATTTTGAGATAGCCATTTTGTTTAGCGTATGCTAGTTGATTTCCAGATAGAAAATATGTTTTTGAGAAAGACACTCCCCCACAACTCTCAGAGCAAGGGTTTTAAGTTATGCCCTGGGTTCATATAAGGTTTTTATAGAAGTCGTTGACATAGAAACTTCAAAAAAGCTAATTCGATTGGAAATTCAAAGGCTAGTGCCCTTTTTAATTGTTGAAAATGATTAGTAATATTTTTGTTGTTGCTGTTTAGACCAGGGCACTTCGTATCGAAGGAGTTGTCGTGGGAACTTCGAAAGGGGCTCATTCGATGGAAAATAGAAAGGGTTGATGCCCTTTGTAAGAGTCAAAAGTGATTGGAGGCCAACTAATTCCCCTTCCACTCCCAACCTCCCATTGGCCCATTACATTTAAAAACTAAATGTTGCCTCAAGATTAAATCAAAATACACTGTGATAATTCTAGTTCCTAATAAGGTATCTCAGTAGTATCCAAAGAACGACTGAGGGTGTTACGTTCAAACTTTCGAAGCTACTTCTGCTCTTAAAATTTAACCAAATCAAAATAGTGTAAGTGTATCCAAGCTATCAAAGAAAGTAAACAGATTTTTTTGCGAATGGTATCAAGTTTTCCATTTCAGGTCAGCTAGAGGAGGTATGAAACTATTTGTGTCTAGATTTTTAAAATGGTGTATGTTGTTAAAAATTGCTGAAAATTTTTCTCCAGCATACCAATAGCAGGCCAAACTATAAAGTTTTAAAAAAAGAAAATATTAAAAGTATTATTTTCTTTTTCTATTAGAATATTGTTTAAATATAAAACAAAAATAAAATAACTAAAAAAAAAACTTTATCCGCAAAATAGGTTTTTTAAATAAAATTAAAGAGCTATATATGGTCAACAAGGATCAAAAATAAAATAAAATGATCTACAAAGCACGAAAGTACGAAAAATCAGTATCGATAAATAAATTAAGCTGAAAACGAATAAATATTACAATGGATAAGAAATTGAAGCTCAAAACGAGCAGAAATTAACATAAGTAGGGCGCAAAACCTCAATGCCTTCCCAAGGCCAGAACAAAATTAGAACTTTACTGAAAAAATTCAAATGAATGTTCGTTGTCAGTTTAATATACATATAAGGATATTTAGTAATCAAAATGTTAAAATTATTTGATTTATTAAAGTTATAACGTAAAAACATTTATATTTTTTCAGTAAAGTGCAAAGATCGATGCTGAATTGTGGTAGTTTCGAGCTTGGTAGATTATTTGATTGTATTTTTGCTCATTTTTTGTTTAATGGAGTTCTTTACTTTTCTTTGAAAAACTCATTCTGTGGAAAATGTTTTTTTTTAATTAATTCAGGGAAAAAGACTGAGCGTCTTCTAAAGTTAAACAACCATCCCTTCCATAAAAACCTTAAATACCCCCTTTGCATAACTTACAACCCTTGTCCCTTATCTCTGGAGTTTGTTTAGAATGGCTATCTAAAAATTTCTATTAAATGCATTTTGGGACAATACAATGTGTGTGGAGGAGGGGGGGAGCTGCCCTCCAATCACTTTGACTCTTAAAAAGAGCACTAGATCGCCTGATTACCAATCCAATGAGTCCCCTCCAAAGTTTATATGACCACGATTTCTATAAAAAACATTATGTGCCCCCAGGGCATAACTTACAACCCTTGCCTTGAGGGCTGAGGAGATTTGTATTATCCTCAAAGATATAATTTCCAGACCTTTCAAATATGTTGAACAAAAAGGCTATCTTAAAATTTTGATTGGAAGTGTTTTGGGAAATGATGGGCCTGGGGGTGGGCACTTGCCCTCTGATCACTTTTGACTAATAGAAATGCGCTAGTCCTCTCAAAATTCAGTCGAATGAGCCGTTTTTGAAGCTTCTACGACAAAACTTTCTATAAAAACCTTATATGCCCAAGGTCATAACTTACAACCATTGTCCTGAGAGGTGTGGGGGGGGGTGTCTTCCTCAAAAACATAACTTCAGGACCTTTCAACTATATTGAACAAAATGGCCATATCAAAATTTTGATTGTATATTTTTGGGGAAATAATGAGCATGGGGGGGGGGGTGATTATCCCATCACTAAATTTTTAATATTAAAATGGGAATAAGCCCACTCAATTTCCAATTTAATGAGCCCTTTTTGAAGTTTTTACAACAACACTTTCAAAAAAAAAACTTTATATGTCCCAGGGCATAACTTAAAGCCTTAACCCTGACGGTTGTGGGGGAGGAGGTTGTCATATAATTTCCAGACCCTTCAACTACGCTGAACAAAATGGCTATATTAAAATGTTGATTGGAAGTGTTTGGGCAAATGATGGGAATGGGGGCCATTTTGAAGTTTCTACAACAACGCTTTTGATGAAAACCTTATGTGCCCCCAGGGCATAAATTACAACCCTAGCCTTTAGGGTTGTGGGGGCGGGGGTCATCATCAAAGACCTAATGTCCAGAACTTTCAACTACATTGAACAAAATGGCTATCTTAAAATTTTGATTGGATGTGTTTAGGGAAATGGTGGACTTGAGAGGGGGGTTAGTTGCCCTCCAATCACTTTCGACCTTTAAAAAGGGCACTCAATTTTCAATTGAATGAGCCCTTTTTGAAATTTCTATGACAGCGCTATCTATAAAAAAAAACCTTGTGTGCCCTCAGGGCGTACCTTACCACCCGGACCCTGAAGGGTGTGGGGGGTTTGTCATCCTCAAAGACATAATTTTCAGAATTTTCATTGACGTTTAACAACTGGCTATCTCAAAATTTTGATTGGATGTGTTTGGGGAAATGGTGGGCATGAGAGAAGAGTTAGTTGAATTCCAATCATTTTGACTATTAAAAATTGCATTAGTCCTTTCAATTTCCAATCAGATGAGCCCTTTTTGTAGTTTCTACAGAAAGATTTCTATAAAAACCCTGTATGGCCCCAGGGCATAACTGACAACCCTTGTCCTGAGGGTCATCCTCAAAGACCTAATTTCATAAACTTTAAACTATGTTGAACAAAATGGCTGTCTCACGTTTTGATTAGATGCGTTTGGGGATTGGTGGGTGCAAGAAGGGAGAGGGTAGGGGGGTAGTAGCCCTCTAATCACTTTTGACTGTTAAAAAGGGCACTAGCCATTTCAATTTCCAATCGAATGAGCCCTTTTTGAAGTTTATACAACAAAATCTCTATAAAAACCTTATATGCTCACAGGGCATAACTTGTAACCCTTTCCCTGAGGGTTATGGGGGTTGTCATCCTCAAAGACCTAATTGCATAAACTTTAAACTATATTGAACAAAATGACTATCTCAAAATTTTGATTAAATGTGTTTTGGGAAATGGTGGGCATGAGAGGGGGTTAGTTGCCCTCCAATCACTTTCGACTATTAAAAAGGGTACTAGCCCTTTCAATTTCCAATGAAATGAGCCCTTTTTGAAGTTTCTACAACAACGCTTTCTATAGAAACCTTATATGCTTTCAGGGCATAACTTGCAACCCTTGCCCTGAGATCTCTGGGGGGGGGGTGTTATCCTCAAAGACATAATTTCCACAGCTTTCAACAAAGGTGGAAAATATTAATGTATAAAAAATTTTAGTGGATGTGTTTGGAGAACTGGTGGGCGTTTGAGGGGGTTAGTGTTCCTCCAATTAATTTTTACTATCAAAAAAGGCACTAGCCTATTCAATTTCCAATCGAATGAGCTCTTTTTGAAGTTTCTACAACAAGCCTTTCTATGAAAACCTTATATGCTCTTGGGGCATAACTTACAACCTTTGCCCTGAGGGGTGTGAAGGTTTTATCATCCTCAAAGACCTCATTTCCAGGTGTTTAAACCATGTAGAAAAAATTATTTATCTAAAAATTTTGATTGGATGTGTTTGTTCAAATGGTGGGCGTGAGAGGGGGTTAGTTGCCCTCCAATCACTTTCTACTATTAAAAAAGGCACTAGCCTATTCAATTTCCAATCGAATGAGCTCGTTTTGACGTTTCTATGACAAAGCTTTCTATAGAAACCTTATATGCCCCCAGGGCATAGCTTACAACCCGCGCTCTGAGGGCTCTTGGGGGAGTGTCCTCCTCAAGGACATAATTTCCGGATCTTTCAATTACGTTGAACAGAATGGCTATCCCAAAATTTTAATTAGATGTGTTTGAGGGAATGGTGGGTTTGGAAAGGGTGTTAGTTGCCTATCTCTTTTGACTATTAAAAAGGGCACAAACCCTTCCAATTTCCAATCAAATGAGCCCTTTTCAAAGTTTCTATGACGACTGTGTTGATACTAAGTGCCCTGGTCATAAAAAAAACAACAAAGAAATAAAGAATACATTGTGCTAACTTTGTTCTTTACTTAGGCAGCACTATTGTGCTTCCTATGATATTTCAAAATTTGCCACCATTCACTTTGGTTGCAATGATCCACACCACCAATACAGTTAAAGGACAACTTGACATCATACTGCAATACCATTTCCAGTTTGTCCCAGCAGTAAAGATCTGGGAATCATTAAGGATATTGTCCCAAAGTTCCATTAATGCTCTATACTAGCATTCTCCAAAGCAAATTCGAGCCATAGACTTCAGAAGGGCTATCACATCTTTCTGTAGCTACCTAAGGCACTTGTGAGACCAGTCAAAAGGAGACTTGACAAAGGGACTTGACAAAAGGAGACTTTCAAAAGGAGACTTGACAAAGAATGGGATTTAAAAATTTAATTGGGATTTCAACCACTAATTTCCTACAATTAAGAATAATATATGTGTGTGTACATAAAGGAAAGTGTGTCAATGGATTTTAAACAGAGTGATATTTTTTCTATTAGGTGTATCTTGATATATATATATATTTTATTAGTGCATTTTGTTTTAAATAACTGCCACAAGGCCGTATCCCGGGGGGCTTACCCGGTTTGAACCCCCCCCCCGAAAGTTTTGACTGAGTCGGAAATTAGTCTAAAAAATACCTTTAAACAGAAAACCTTACCAGAAAAAAATATGCTCCCACACTAAATTCTATTGCATTTTGTGGGTAAACGGTGCTTATCAGCTTACGCAATTAGGTAACCGTAGGTAACCCCATGTTCACCTGACCTTGCATAGTAAATTAGGGTTAATATGCGCTATTATCCTTTTGCATTTTTTGGCATACAAAAATCCTATTGCAATTTTGTGGGTAACAGGTTGTGATCAACTTACACAATTAGGTAACCCCATGTTCGCCTTAATATGCAAGGTCAGACCCTGCATAGTAAATTAGGATCAATGGGGGCTCGAGTTAAATGTTATAAGAGTGCAAGCTTGTCAGTTCAGTTCAATTTTGGACTGAGATAAGAGAAGAGCGATTGTCAACAAGGAAATGAATAAAACGCTACAGTATTTAACTGTATGTAAATACTTGTCTTGTTTTTGTGTTACTAAAAAAAAAAAAAAAAAAAAAAAACCTTGAAGATACGAAAGTATGCCTAGTGGACGCGTCCTCGCTCTCAAGGGGCGGACTAACGGTCTTGAGCTAACGTAATGTTGCTCGAGGATGCTAGACAAAGTCCACCGGAAAAAAATCGGGTACCCCCCCTCCCCGAACAACATCCTGGATACGGCCCTGAACTGCCAATATGAAGATGGAACCAAACAGATCCAATATTGCAACTTAGTTGCATTTTAATTTGCCCTGTAGTGCAAATTAAGATAATATGTAAAAGAGGTTATAAATTAATCTAACACAAAATTTCCATAGTAAAACTTTATTTACAGTACTTTTGGTAATTTTGATGCAATAAGAAGGGTTGTATGTAAAATATTTTTAAGTTTGTGTGCCTGCTTCCTGCAAAATGTGCAACTGTATCTTCAAGTGTGAAGCCCTGACTACATGGAGTACAAGTGGTGTTTTTTTTATGTTTTGTTTAAAACTGTCCACATACATGACATCTGAAAATAATTTATTCTGTATTTTTCATTGTAATTATGTATTTAATTTGTTCAAATGGTCTCATCATAATTAGGGGGTGCCAGTTGGGGGGGGGGGCAAATGCTGGCCTCCTCTTAGATATCAAGAATAATATTTTTGTGTATTTTAAATGAAAAACAAAAATGCCAGTGTAGATTTTGTAAAATTCATTTTTTTTTATCTTCTTTTATTTTTAATACTTGTCCCTTACCTACATTTTCATGAATTGAAGCCCCTGGTCACAAGTGTCAAAGCACTACTCCTAGACTCAAGTTTATCAACACAATTTTTTAAATGTCAGGTCCTCTATCTGGAAATACGTTGTGTATACTCTAATAGTTGTATTTTTGTTTTCAATAATCTTCCATGGATTCCAATTTGCAATTGAAAAAGATAAGAACGCAGAGCAGAAGAAACAGAACCATGATGAAATAGTTTAAAATCTAGTTGACGTTGAAGAGTATTTTATAGCCAACAACTAAAGAGCATAAAGAAAATGTATGCAACGATATTTGATAAAAAAATGTTAATTTGGTAAATTAAGATCCTTAATTCTTGGTATTCTTTACTAGAACATTTGAATTTTATGTTATTTTTTAGTTTTCTTTTCCTAGCCAAAATGAAAACTAGTAGAAAGGCTGAAAATCTGAAAATATGAAAGGCTGTTACAAACTGAAAATCCCGAATATTTCTGGAATGAAATGGAGGCTATAAAAGCTATTTCAAAGACAAATAAGAACCATTCACCAATCAAGAAACTTAAACATTGTCCAGCCTGTTTGATGCCATTTTCATATGGTAATTTCATGCATACATTGAAGCAACCAAAATTAGCAAATTCAAAACTAAGAAGACCGTTAAGACAACAAAAGGAACAGCAGCTGAATAGTAAACAAAGGAGGAAATTAAAGTACCTTAAGAAGAAATATAGAAATCTGGTAAGTTGATTGGTAAGAGTTTAGTAAGTTTACTATTTGCCACAAAGAAGAGTGACTAAATAGTAAAGAAAGGAGGGAATGTAAGTTTCTGAAAAAGAAACCTACAAATTTAGCAATTAGCCTATAAGAAGTCTGTTAATTTGCCAAGAAGCCTGTAGAAACCTAGTCTTTCAAAAAGAAACCTAGAAATTTTTTAATTAGCTTGCTAAGAAGTTTGGTAATTGGGTAAGAACCCTGTTAAGTAAACAAAAAGAAAAGTAACTGAATAGTAAAGAAAGGAGAAAATTAAAATTTCAAAAAGAGTAACCTAAGACTTGGGTAATTTGCTTGGTAAGAAGATTTTCAAGTCAACAAATGAAAGATCAGCTGAATAGTAAGGGAAGAAAGAAACTAACATATCTTCAAAAGAAATTACAAAATTTGGTACGTTGCTCGGTAGGTTTGGTAAGTAGATTGTTAGTCACCAAATTGAAGGGCAGTTGAATAGTAAAGTAAGGAAAGAATTGATATATCTTAAAAAGAAAGCTAGAAATTTCTTAAGAAGTTTGGGAATTCGGTAAGAAAACTGTTAAGGTAAAAAAGAAGAGTGACTGACTAGTAAAGAAAGGAGAAAATTAAATTTTCTTAAAAAGGAAACTAGAAATTTGGTAATTTGCTTGGTAAAAAAGTTAGTTAGTTTGGTAAGAAGACTGTTCATCAACAAAAACAAGAGTAGTTGAATAGTAAAGTAAGGAGGAAAGAGCAAGGGTGATAGCTTAGTTGTGAGGGAGGTAACAATCCTAATTGTTACAGCAGTTAATTTAGCAGTGAAATATGTAAAATAACTGCAGTGACTCAATATATGAGCTTTTAATGTTATCTCTTAGAAGTTTAATGGTGCTAACATTTATGTGTAAAATATTTCCTATATCAAGTGGATCCAAATGGGAATCAAATGTAAACTGAATTTATATTTTCACACTCTTTTTACCATCTAGTTTTTTCTACTGCCTTGTTTTCGCTTATGTGTTTTTTCTGCAACAAAACTAGAGAAATCAGGAGATTTCTAAAAGTTTCACATGAGGTGATAAACATAATGTTATCCTATAAAATGTTGATTTTTTTTCGATTATGACAACAGTCTACAATTGTTTTCAAATTTAATTGAAGAATTAAGATGCTATTCAAGTATTGAGAAGAAAAAACAGAAAAAAATACTAAAACAAATATATCTCTGACAATAAATCTAGCTGTGGTACTGTAAAGGGATTCATATTTTTGTCGGTTTTTTTTAAGATAATTTGATTTAAATTTTAGACAGTGGTTTTTTCACTGATTAGTCATCTTTGAGTTCTTTAGTTTTGAGTGAACCACAAATGACAGCTTTAGAGGATTTGGGGGGGAAGAAGGGCTGTTATTTACAATATTTTCTATATAATCTTTTTTCCAATCTTATTATTAATTTTTATTTCTGTTTGTTTTAGGTGTTCAATCATAGTTTCCATAGTAACCATTCATAATATTTTTTGTTTTAATCTGATCTTATTATTAATGTTTGTTTCTGTTTGTTTTGGATTTTAGTTATCCATCCATAGTAATTTCTGTTCTTTTCAAGTTTAGCTTAGAATAAGATTGTTTCTGCTCGTATCAGGTTTTGATGTTGCTCCTTACTCCTGTATAAACAAAATTAGAACGCTATTTAATATATTGATTTTATTTTGTTTTTAACTGGTCTACTCTTAGTATGTCTTGATTGGAATGTTTTCAATGCTTATCTTTCAATTAATAACTAAAATATTATTAACATTACTAAAATATAACTTTATTACTAAATATATTTTTCAAATATAATTTAAATAGTAACTTTGATTTTAAGTCAAAATTGAGTAGAAAACTCGATTTTGAGATCTATCCATGTTATAGTTTTTAAAATAACCGTCAAAGGTTAAGATTTTAAATACAAAAATAATTGTATACTGGAAAATAAACATGAAAATTTATAAATATATAGTAAAAGAAGCAAAAAAAATAACTGTAAGAAAAAAGCTGATATGTTGAGGTCAGAGCTGTATCCAGGGGGGCTACAAGAACATATTGTCATCTTTCCTCCAAATAAAAGTGGTTGAGGTTCCAGTGATGATTTTTTACTGGACAGAATCTACTGGACTGTGATCTATACAACTGCTTTTGTGAAAATCAAATAGTATCTTTTAATTGTGTACCTACTGTCTCTTGGCCTACTATGTTGGTATATTATTCTGAAAATAGTAATCATCAACCCCATAAGCTCTTGATAAGCCAATTGTGTTGAATCCAAACGGTATTTGGGAAATATGCTGGGTGTTTCAATTTTTGACTATTATATTGTAACAATACCCTCAGATCTATAACCAATTATCTTAGAAGTTCTAAAATACTAGCTCTGGTGAAGTTTAAGTACTATTTGTGAAACATATGCTTAATGTTTTTCAGTTTTGGACTTCTTTATAGATATTTAGCTTTAAATGCTTAACTAACAACCCGAGAAGAACTCAAATGGCAACTTCAATGAAAAACAATTATTTAATTAAATAATTATTTAAAACACTTTAAATAATCTATACTTTAATTATGATGATTTATAATTTATATAATGTATTAATTATTATTTAATATTTTGAATAATAACATTTATTTAAAAATACTATTTAATTTTTTTTTTCGTTGGATTTACATAGCGGAACATTAGTCTCAAATCTATAACAAACAGCATCATGAAATCTTAAATAAAAATTTTGGAATTAAAATGTTTTGATGGCTAGTTACATTGATGGCTGTCACATTGAGTTACATTTGATGGCTAATAGTTACAAGCAATTTTGAAGTTTGAATGTTAAAATATTGAATTGGCAATCAATCCAAAAGGAAAAAAAAAAATCAAATTTGCTCAGGATAGGGGGGCAGGCAATGAAGCTCTGAACAGATTAGAGATAAAAAGGGTCAAACCCAACTATGTACTCTAGGCGAATTGATACTAAAATGAGTTGTCAGTAGTAGTCGCAGTAAACCTTTGAAATCGTCTTAGTTTCACAGTTTTAAAGAAAGATGAAATGACGGAGCTTAGTTGGCCATTCATTTAATTATCTATTTGATAGATTTATATTTTTAATTATTTAATATGGTGCTTTCGCTGGATCCTTTCTAGGAATTTCCGTCACTGGTTGACAGTTTTTTTAGCTAGTTCTGGTTTCTGAATATGCTTTTAAGTAGTTTATTTTTTCTTAGAGCAGTGGCACTTATTAGTAGTCGTTCTTGTTTCTGAACATACTTCTATGCAGTTTATTTTTCTTGGAGCGGTGGCACGTATCTTTGTCAAAGGCCTTTTTAAGGTCTATGTAAATGACATCGACTTGATCACCCTTATCTGCATTTATTTTCCAGTTTACTACCGCCTGAAGAAGCTGTGACTCTGCAGACCTTCTCTTCAAGAACCCAAATTGCTTGCTAGTGATTATCTTTCTTTTGCTCGTGAGTTCAGATATGATAGATTCCAGTATTTTGCAGGTTATGCAGGTTAGACTGATCAGGCTGTAATTTAGAGGATCTTGGTAGTTTCCCTTTTTGTGCAATGGTATCACCGTTGCCTTTTTTCAGATACTAGGGAGTTCATTTGACTCTAAGGATTTTTGAAAAGTCATCTATAGGGACTCTGCCGTCAGATCTGCGGTTTCTTTTAACACTCCGGGATGAAGTCCATCTTGACCTGGCGATGTCCTTATCCATAGTTCTTTGAGTTTCTTCAGAACTACCTGTGGGTCTATCACGACCCTGGATTTTTTTTCAAAGACTATGGTTTTCAGGGTTGGTAGTGATGACTAACTAGGCTCCTGGGTGAAGATGGTAGTGAAATACGTGTTTAGTATATCTGCTTTTTCTGCAGATCTTTCAATCAGGAGTCCAGTCGTAGGGTTTTTTAAGCTTGGAATATCTGGCTTCACAATGTGTTTAGTATTTATGTGTTTCCAAAACATTCTGGGGTTGGTCTTGATAGATTCTGTAAGGTTTTGTTCTCGAATGTTAGCTGCTTGCCTGGTTTGTCGCCTCACTTTATTTCTTAGCCTTCGGTAGGTTCTTGCTTTTAGAGGGCTCGACTTGTCAGCTACATAATTTTTCCAACAGGCTTGCTTTTGCTTGATGAGGTTCAAAACAGTGTGTGGTAGGGATGGTTTTCTATAATGTTTGGCAACTGGTACATGTTTCTCCTCCGCCTCAGACATGATGGACAGGAATTTGGAGTACATTTTCTCACAGCTTTCAGTCAAATTTAACTCTTTTTCTTAATCTACTGTGCTGAGGTCATTGCACATCGCAGCGAAGTCTGCTCTGTTGTATTGATTCTTGGTGTTTTTTTTTGTCTTTGCTGCCATTAGCCAAAATCTGGAAGCCTACGATACAGTGATCAGACATTCCCACCGGTGCTATTAGGTAGATGTCCTCTATCAGTTCTGAATTATTTGTGAGTATCAGATCTAATATACTTGGTCTACCCGTACCTCTGGCTCGGGTCGGCTCTGAGATCAATTGGTTCAGATGAGAGTTATTCACCACTTCTAAGAATTTCGCGTCGGGTGATGTTGGGTTGGGCGAGTGCATGTGCTGTCTAGACCAGTTGATTTTCGGTAGATTGAAATCGCCCACGATGACTGCTCTTGATAAACTTTCATGCGAGTAGCTCACAGGAGACAAAACAGTCTCCCTGTCCGCAAGCTCTGGATCCTGAAAAATTGCAGTCTTCAGAGACTCCTGGAACATCTAGATCACAAGAAGGCTCTACCGGTAGCTTATGCAGCTACTGCCACCTGGCAGCTGAAGACTCAAGTGCTTCTTTTGCAGCAAGTATGAACATGTTTCTTGCCGAGGAATGCATCCAGACTTATTCCTAGCACTGAAAGCCCATGATAAGAACTCACTACTACTCAAATACGAATGTGGGCTGTAGTAAGCGATGCATAGCCAAACTTCAATTGGCGGTACTTCAAATGACACAAACTAACCGAAGCATGGCACCTTTACGGCAGCAAAAGCAACAGCCAGAAGTGCAACCAATTACCGTCATCAACATCGTCCCATCTCAGTCACCAGCAACTAACAGGATTCCACACTCAAGTGCCGTCACAGTTAGCGTTCTACTTCAAGCCAAAAAAGAATGGAAACTACGCGAGAAGAAAAGTATGAGCAATGTTATATCTGTCATTCTAGAATTCGATAAAGAGTCTGATGCTGAGAAAGTTGTGGGGCTGGTCTCTAGCAATGACCTTGTTGCAGAACTACAACTGACCGACATCTTAGAAACAGCTAGACTGGGCCACCCCCTCTCGGAGTCGGATAACGTGCAAGGCCGAAGGGGCCTACTCGTGAAACTGCGCAAGGACTGTGAAGAAACCCGAAGAAAGCGATCGAAAATCTTAAAGGGTGCACCAAATCTGCGAAGATCCACTGACAACCATGTCCGACAAAACGTCTATGTGAATCCAGATCTCACGCCAATGCAAAAAACTGAACAAGCTGCTAGACGCCATGCAAAGAGATCACAGTCAACCGACCGGATGCCGGCTCTTTATCTGCTGGTCAACGCTATCCCAGCCCACGTCGTCAGTGACATGGCGTAGGGCGCACGTTCCAGAAAAAGGCCCTGACTGGAATTAAATGTCTTTATTTTAATTCTGATTCTCTGCTAAACAAGATGGATGAAGTGAGATACATTGTAAGCGCTGAAAATCCCCATATAGTCGGAATAGCCGAGGTGAAACCAAAAAATAGCAGATACCTGCCTACACTCCCAGAGCTACAGGTTCCAAATTACAAGGTCCTAGAGAAAAACATTGAACAGCGAATTGGAAGGGGAATTCTCTGCTATTACAGACAGGACGTCAAATCTACCCCAGTAAGTCCCAAAGGAAATGAACTATCCCAAGAAAGTATCTGGTTAAAAATAACAGTAGCTGATGGAGCAAATATCAAACTCGGAATCTACTACAGAAGTCCCAATAGCAGTCTTGAAAATGACTCGCACTTGCTTGCAGAAATTACTGAGATCTGCAGTGAAAGTTTATAAAGGGCAGTCATCGTGGGTGATTTCAGCCTACCGAAAATCAACTGGTCTAGACAGCACTTGCACTCGCCCAAGCCAGCATCACCCGAGGCGAAATTCTTAGAAGTGGTGAATAGCTCTCATCTGGACCAATTGATCTCAGAGCCGACCCGAACCAGAGGTACGGATAGACCAAGTATATTGGATCTGTTACTCACAAATAATTCAGAACTGATAGATGACACCCGCCTACTAGCACTAGTGGGAATGTCTGATCACAGTATCGTAGGCACGTCCCTTTTACAACAAAGACATCGAAGGTCTCGAAAAATCTCAAAGACGAATAACAAAGTTCTGTCCGACTCTGGGAAACTTTCCTTACAAAGATAGGCTCTGCAAGCTCAAACTTCCTTCACTAGCTTATCGACTGCACCGAG
Source organism: Artemia sp. Qi Xiang Cuo (assembly GCF_049724085.1). Taxonomy (NCBI): domain Eukaryota; kingdom Metazoa; phylum Arthropoda; class Branchiopoda; order Anostraca; family Artemiidae; genus Artemia; species Artemia sp. Qi Xiang Cuo. The sequence goes on from NC_142803.1 coordinate 13,136,972, forward strand.
GATACCTCATTTAGGTATACAAGCTTTGCTACGACGCCTACGAAAACAACCAGGCTATAGATGTTCTCAGCTTCAGCCACACGAACCTTCGTGGTCACAACCTCAAGCTTCAAGAGGAGAGGTTCCAAAAGGATATTGGCCCTTGGGCGTTCAAGAACCGAGTAAAATGACACTGGAACAAGCTCCCCTTTGAAGTCATCAAGGCCAACTCATTAAACTCGTTCAAGCAGGAACTGGACAAATACTATGGTGAAAGTGCTTACAATTTTTCTCAATTTAAAAGATTTTTGTACAGGCGCTGTGGCCTATTTATTTTGCATTCTATTATTATTATTATTATTAAATTCTGACTCTATTTCTGACATAATCAAGGATAATAGCATCTTCAATCTGTCAGAAGAAAATAACCCTCAACAATCAAGACGAGCAAAGCCTTGGAGATTACGATGTTTTCACTCTTTCCCATGAAGAAAGGATGTTGAAAGTTTTGTTATTAGTGTTAACAAGCCTGCTTGTACAATGGATAGCGCATTGAAATTCTAATCTGAAGATCCCAAGGTAGACTATTGTAGTACGGTAGTCAAATTTTGAATTAGAATATTTTTTTTCACTTTTTCAACATTTTTTTCAACATTTTTTTCAATTTTTCAACATTTTTATATTAATGATATGACAAATACTAGGGATATTTTGAAGAAAAAAAACATTTTAATAGGATGTTCTTAAGAAAAACTGATGTGGGAGGAGCACTAGTTTTTCTCCAATCTTTCAATCTTTTTGGTCGCTTAAAAAGAGAAATAGAACTTTTGATTTCTATTCGAATCATCTTTCTCTAGCTATTCGATGACTATTGATTCACACCCTCATCCCTGCATAACTCACTGTCCTTGTTCCAGGTGCTGTGGGAGGGAAGGGGGAGAGGTAAACCCCGGAAGCATCATGATTTTGTCTTTTGACTATTTTAAACAAAATAGCTATCTCGAAATTTTGACCGGAGGCCTGCGGGGAAAGGGGGTGGAGGGCCTGGCTACTGACCATCACAGGGAAAATCCTGTTATTGTTAATTATTCGATCGATAAATTTAACAGGTAAAATTGATTTGTACTTTGTGGAAAACAGCGATCTTTACGGATATTTTCTGCAATGAACTGGAAACCATCAAATTTCAAGTAGCAGATACAAAATTTGTGTAATTCATATCTGACGCTTAAAATCTATAATCTAGATCTTGATTTACAAGCTGGGACTTCGAAAAACACATTTCGAGTCGATACCAATTCACTTCTCCAATATGTTCGAAGCCCTATCCTGGCTTTACGTGCTAACTAGCGTATTCCAAGAACATTTAAGGCAGCTTATAGGTGTTGGCAAAAATTTAACCACGGGACTTCTTTTGAAGCCCCCTTCTCTGTTTTTCCATAACTCAAATACGAAAAGTCTATATTTCTTATGGTTTCAGGATTATATAGGTCTGAGCGTTTGTAGTGATAAAGAGAATCAAAACATTACAAAAACTGTATTCTCACAGTTATAAACCTCATTAGGGATGAGTTCTTTAATTACCTTGCTCCTTTTAAGATACTTTTTAACTTCTCATTTCTCCTTGCATTCTTCTTTATACTCATTCGTTCTTCTTTCCTTTCATTATTTAGAAACATATCATTTTTCCTGAAATAGCAGACAACATTGGTTAAACCAGTCACCATCGCTGATTTAGATTTAATATTAATTTCCTTTTTCTTAATTGATTCTTTTCTCTTGATGTCAATTTTAGAGAGATCTAGTTCAAAATTGAAATTGGATTTTTGCTTGCAGAACAAACAGGCAATAACCTAAATAAGACAAAAAATCAGGAATTTAAAGTATATAAACAAGTGCTCTAACAAGAATAATTGAGCGACTGAAAGCCAAGAAAAAAATGAACAGTGAGAGAAAGGCCTATGTACACCTTTAATTGAAGTTCAAAATAATAACAAAAATGACTAAAAATGGGAATTAAAATACGAAAAGTATTAGTTATAGATCACATTAATATAAAAAGATTAGTAAGAGTTAATTAGAACTAATTAATTAATAAATCAAACAAAATTATAAAAAATTTTACTTCCTAATAAAGGATTATAATGCATAATAATAAAATCAATGAAAGTAAAATAAAGGACTAAAACAGTGGAGGGCTACCCCACACATTCATTTTTATTCTCAGCGAATTTAGTCCTTTCCAGGTATCAGAAAAAAAAAATTACTTTTAACCTTTAATAGGTATTGGAGACCAGCCTTTTGACGTTTCTTTTTATATATTTCTAAACTTTTTTTATTGCAAGGTCAGAGTGGTGGTAAAAAGCAATCTATTACAATTAAATATATTGACTACTTACAATATCATAATGATGCTTGATTAATCGTCTTTTGCAAAAACCGAGTACACTCCCATGAGCAACCAAAAACCAATTGGCAGATCTAGTCCCGACTCTGCGTAGTACTGTATATTTATCTAATAATAGTACTATAATTCCCTATCACAACCACTATGCAAACTTGAACGAGTTTTGTAAAATTTAAACAACTATAAACAAAAGCGACATTAGATTTTTTTACGGGTAGACAATTCAGATTTCACTTGAACGCGAAACTTGGCTTAAACACTGTGCACTGATTCGTTAATGACAGATTAAATGGGAGGAGCTGTTTGTACACGCCGAAGATGTAGTGCCAAAAATCACTGACCCGTGATCTTACTGTTATTTTATTTATATACAGTGCTATGGAGAAACTAGTAATACTCGCTATATACCACCTGTAGCAGCACTTTATAGTACTCAGTTTATCTACTGGTTGGCTGCAAAACTCACAATTCTATATAGTATGTTAAGCATAAGTAGGCTAAGTTTTATTTTTTAATATAATTTTTTTATAAAAAAGAAATAAGATCAAGTCATAGATCATTCTAGAAAAACTTGTTGTCCCATTTTTTTCTCCTTTTTTTTGCAACAGAAGATGATTCGTGGATCTGTTACCTCTTCTTACTACAATTGTTTGTTTCTGCCTAATTTGGGAAGGAGGAGGAGGGTGCACAGCTGTGTTGGTCTCAGGCACTTTGGTGAGTTGTTGGTAGTATTAGTATCATTATCTAGAAAAATCAGTTACAGTAGTGGTGTTATATAGCATAGTAAGCAGGGGGTTACAAGGTGAAAAATTGAATATATCACACCTGGATAAGGGTGGAGGTGTATTTTGAATTGTAAACTTGCTTACAAATTTGCCAGGGTCTGAGTCATTTTTCGATTTTTATTTTTATTTTTCTCCCCATTTAATGCAAAATGAACAGTATTGAGGAGCAAAGTGAGCTGAATGTAGGTATATATTTTATTGTGAAAGCAATTATTTTTACAGATAAAGAGTTTTTAAAAGAAGAAAAATTTTCTTATGTATTTCGGACTGCGATGTCATGGAAAAATGGTGGTTCAATTCCTTTATCTGATTCAACAAAAAACTGACAAGGCAGATCCAGAATCAATACTTTTAGAAACGACTCACCTGTGTTTTCTTTTCTTTTTAAATCTCTTCGTTAAATACATTATATATGCTCAAATAGAAGAAAAGTTTGAAAAAATTATTTGTTACATGGAATAAATTATAGAGACATTTGTAATAAAAAACTCAACAATATGACTGATTTAGACCATACGTTGATTAGATAAATCTGAAAAGTTTTGAAGCCCAACTGGGGTTGCCACCACTCCAAGAAAAATTAAACTACTTAACTCCAAGAAAAAAAACTGATCATAAATACCAAAATCGATATATTGATTATCGACCAGTAAAAATATCGATGCTTCGTTTAATCAAACTATCACCCAAAACTACATCCGAGCAAGATTTAGCGAGATAATAGTCAAAAGTTTGGCTATAAAATAATAATTTTAACCATAATTAAAGAACTGCAAGGATAATAAACATACGAAAATAATAAAGTAAACTAGGATTCGACCAGCTGGACCACAGAACCTGGTGGCCCAAAGCTGCCACCAATTCAATTAGCCAAAATTTGAACAACTCCAGTCCGAGGCGAATACACTCTCATTCAAACAGCGCTGGCCTATTGCAAATCCGTAAGTTATAAAATATACTATTAAAATTATAATTATTCATAAAGTGTATTACGAAATACATAAAATATAATACGGAAATATGGACATGCTTTCACTCTCCAATAAATAACTTCAAAACTAGATAAATCTGAAGAGTTTTGAAGCCCAACTGGGGTTGCCACCACTCAAAAAAAAAACTACTTAGAAGCATGTTCAGAAGCAAAGACTGACACTAATAAGTGCCACCGCTCCAAGAAAAAATAAACTACTTATGTTCAAAAACCAGGACTGCCACTGATAAGTGCCATCAATCCAAGAAATAAATAAACTACTTAAAAGTATGTTCAGAAACCAGGACTAGCTATAAAAACTGTCAATCAGCGACTGTAATTCCTTAAAAGGATCCAACGAAAGCACCATATTAAATAATTGAAAATATACATTTATCAAGTAGCTAATTAAATGAATGGTCAAATTAGCTTCCCCATTTTATCTTACTTTAAAACTCTGAAACTAAGACGTCTTCTAAGGTTTACTGCGACTACTACTGACAACTCATTTTAGTATCAATTCGCCTGAGGTACATAGTTAGGTTTGACCCTGCTTCATTTTAATCTATTCAGAGCTTCACTGTCTGCCCCCCTCCCATGAGCATATTTGATTATTTCCTTTTGGAGTGATTATCAATTCAATATGTTTGACATTTAAACTTCGAAAGTACTTGTAACTACTAGCCATTAAATATGCCTCGATACGAAAGCTATCAATGTAACTAGCCATCAAACCAGTTTTTTTTTTACAAAACTGTTATTTAAGATTTCATGACGATGTTTTTTAAAGATTTGAAACTAATATTTCGCTGCATAAATCAAACGAAGAAAATATTTAAATAGTTTTTTTTAAATAAATTTTATTATTTAAAGTATTGAATAATAATAAATATATTATTTAAATTATTATAATTAAAGTATAAATTATTTAAAGTGTTTTAAATAATTATTTAATTAAATAATTTTTTTTTTCATTCAAGTTGCCATTTGAGTACTTCTCGGGTTGTTAGTTAAGCATTTAAAGCTAATAATATCCATATAGTAATATCTATATAATATCTAATAATATCTGTATTCCAAAACTGAAACACATTAAGTATGTGTTTCACCGAAGCCAAGATACTACTTGATTTTCGGAAAAGCAGTTGTATAGCCCTCAATCCAGTAAAAAATCATCACTGGCACCTCAACCACTATTTTTATTAAGTGGAAAGGTGCCAATACAATCTTGTAGCCCCCCTGGATACAGCTCTGACCTCAACATATCAGTTTTTTTCTTACAGGTATTTGTTTTCGCTTCCGTTACTATATATTTATAAATTTTTCTGTTTATTTTCTAGCATACAATTATTTTTGTATTTAAAAATTTAACCTTTGACTGTTATTTAAAAAAAAAATATAACATGGATAGATCTCAAAATCGAATTTTCTACTCAATTTTCACGTAAAATCAAAGCTACTATTTAAATTATATTTTAGTAATATATTTAGAATATTTTAGTAATAAAGTTATATTTTAGTAATGTTAATAATATTTTAGTTATTAATGGAAAGATAAGCATTGAAAACATTCCTACAATCAAGACATACTAAGAGTAGACCAGTTAAAAACAAAACAAAATATATATATATTAAATAGCGTTCTAATTTTGTTTATACAAGAGTAAGGAGCAACATCAAAACCTGATACGAGCAGAAACAGTCTTGTCCTAAGCTAAACTTGAAAAGATTAGAAATTACTATGGATGGATAACTAAAATCCAAAAAAAAAAAAAAAAAACATTAATAATAATATCAGTTTAAAAAAAAAAATATTATGGCTTGTTACTATGGAAACTATGGATTGAACACCCAAAAAAAACAGAAATAAAAATTAATAATAAGATTGAAAAAAAAAATTATATAGAAAATATTGTAAATAACAGCCCTTCTTCCCCCCAAATCCTCTAAAGCTGTCATTTGTGGTTCACTGAAAACTAAACTGCTCAAAGATGGCTAATCAGTGAAAAAACCACTGTCTAACATTTGCATCAAATTATCTTTTAAAAAATTACAAAAATATGAATCTTTTTACTGTAGCAAAGCTAGATTTAGTGTCAGAGATGTATTTGTTTTATTAAATTATTGTGTATTTTCTTCTCAATAGTTGAATAGCATCTTAATTTTTAATTAAATTTGAAAAAAATTGTAAACTGTTGTCCAAATAGAAAAAAAAACATTTTATAGCATAACAGTATGTTTATAACCACATGTGAAACTTCGGTTCTAGAAATCTCCTGTTTCCTCTAGTTTTGTTGCAGAAAAAAAACATAAACGAAACAAAAACAGTAGAAAAAAATAGATGGTAAAAAGAGTTTCAATCAATCAATCAATCAATTTATTAATACTAAAAAAAAGTTACAAACGTAAGGTTTATACACACCCAAGAAGCTCAGCTTGTAAAGGGCCAACAAAACAAAATAAGACACTATTATAAAGCACATAAAAAAAAAACAAAAAAAACATACTTATACAAAAAAACTGGATCAAAAGACATTTATGAAAATAGGGGATTTAAAAGGCTTAACATATAACTGAAAAAAAAATTATTTAAACGAAGAAAAGAGATTGAAAATTAGGATTGAATATAAAAAAAAAATTAAATCAGAAAAATATACTAAATGAAAAGAGAGACATATAAAATTGGATGGAATTCAAAAAAAAAGAAAAAAGGGGAAAAATTTACTATGCTGAAAAGACCCAGTGAGATACTGCTTTTGCAGAAAGAGATAGAGGGATATCAGGAGGGATGGAGCTCCATAGTAAAATTGATTGATAATCAGGAGACCTCTGACCTGATGTTGATGATCGTTTAGGTAAAATGAATCTGCGATAAGAGCTACGTAAAAAAAAGAGTACCTACCTGAGCTTGACAGAAAGAAAAACTGCTGCCGAGATGGTGGAAGGGTGCCTAGAAAAGCATAATGTGCTAAATAAAGGTAACTTTTACCCATAATACGATTCAGCGGAGCTATTCCGGTATCATTATAAAGATCGGAGGACGGGTAAAAACAAGGTAGAGTAAAAGTAACCTTCACTGCCCTATTTTGGGCTCTTTGAAGTGAGCAGAGAAGAGATTTATTAGTATTACCCAAGACAGAACAGCAATAAGAGAGATAAGGAAAAATAAAAGCATAATAAAGAGAAAGTATAACATCGGGGGCAAGAAATGAGTTAACCCTGTAGTGGCAGATGGCAGATGGCAGTGGCAGATGGCAGGAAGGAGGGCAAGAAATGAGTTAACCCTGTAGTGGCAGATGGCAGGTCCACTGCAGCAATGAAAAAGTTACTGTCGTCAGCAAAAAGAATGGGGTGCACAAGGGGATGAAGACCATCAACAAGATCATTGGTATAGATTAAAAACAAATGTGGTCCAAGCACAGAGCCCTGTGGGACACTTTTCAAAATAGGCAAGGAAGAGGAAGAAGTACCATTAACCGAAACATACTGAGATCTCCCCGAGAGGTAAGACCTAAACCATTCAAGTGAGACTCCATGCACTCCAAATGAAGATAATTTAGACAAAAGAACAGAGTGACCGACCATATTAAATGCCTTTGAAAAGTCAAGAAATAGACCCAAAACACACAAGCCCTTGTCAAGATTAACACGGACAAACTCTGTTGCATCTGAAAGCGCATGCAAGGTAAAAAAACTGGAACGAAAGCCATACTGATAGTTGGTTATGAGAGAATTTCCTGAAATCGTATTAGTACTAAATACAAATGAAGAGAGTGTACAATACACTACTTTTTCAACAACCATAGAGATTACAGGAAGGATAGAAACAGGTATATAGTTTGAAATTAGAGACGAATCACCTTTTTTAAACAAAGGTACAACATTAGCAACCTTAAATAAATGAGGAAAAACACCAGAAGAAAGACAGAGGTTAGTTATGTGTGAGATGGGATTAGAAACAAACTGACCAATTTTTTTAAGAACATTACAGCTCAAACCAAAACCATCAACTGAACGGCTACTTGAAAACTGAGAAATAATGTTAGAAATTTCGGTATCACTGCATGGGAAAACGAAAAATGACTTTTCTACTAAGGGAAAACTACTTACTCTGCTGTAGGGTGGAATAGGAACTGAAGGAAGGGAGGTAAAATACGAATTGAAGGCGCTTGCTGAAGAATTTCTGTCCACGAAAGATCCATCAGCTTTCCTGTAACGACAAGGGGGGGGGACTGTTTGAGTTTCTAATGTGGAACCAGTATAAATTATGTAAGCTGTAAGTGTGCTGACATGAAAAAAATATAATAGTAGTTAGCCTACCTGAAGTTGATAGGATCACAGCCAAATATAAACAAATTTTAATGAAATGACTCATATAATTCCAAATGTTAACCCAAATTATAATATGGTAGTAAGAAATTACGAGAGCTGCATATATACTGACATGACAAAAATATGATAGTATTCAGGGTAAACAAGGGTTATAGGGTCACAAACAAAGATAAAGAAATATCAATGAGATGGCATACATTATTCAAAATATTGGCCCAAAGTATAATATTGGACCAGTAAAATTTATGTGAGATGCATCTGTGCTGACATGATAAAAATATGATAGAATTCAGGCAATAGAAAGGCAATAGGATCACTAACCTAAATAAGAAAAAAATAGTGGCATGGCATATATTCATCAGAATATTGGCCCTAAGTATAATGTGGAACCAGTCAAGATTACATGAGCTGCAATTGAAATGACAAAAATATGAAAGAAATCAGCCTGCATAAAGGTGATAGGATCACAAACAAACATAAAAAAATAAATAAATAAATAACTGTGGGATAGCATATATTATTCATAATATTTGCCCAAAATGTAATATGGAACCAGTGAAAATTATGTGAGCGGCAAGTGTACTGACATGACAAAAATATTATAGAAGCCAAGCCTATTGGGTTGTAAGTACGGGGGTCACCACTTATTGGTCCAAAAATGGCGCAAAAAGGTTGCTATGCCACTTACTCAAAGGAGAGAACCCCTTATCAGCCAAAATATTAGTGGGAGTCCCGCTCTTACCCCAATGGTTCACTTGCTGCCACCAATGTTTGTGGTATTTAGCCACCAGTGTTAAACCGATAGGCCACATCACCACTGGCGTGGTAATATACGGGTGTCACCACTTATTGGAGGGGAAAGCCCTGGCCCCAAATTATAATGTTATTCCCGCGTTTACCACACCGGTTCTTCAAATAGCGGGTTTGGTACTACCCGATTTACAGTATACCCTGTCCCAGGGTATGATAACGCGATCAAGTGGTCAAATGGCCACTTTCTAAAGCCAAATGTACCCGCCTTGGGTTACGGCTAGAAAATCTCTAACTCTCTCTTTGGAGGTAACAAACCTCCTTGTCAATATAATGACGGTACCTCGTAGCTCTATTCCTACCCTGCCTGGGTTACGGAAACTAGTACACAGTTTGTAGAAAATACCTTACTTGTATTCTTCCAAAGGTCATAATAATAACATCTATAAATTCCAATTACAGACTCCCTATACGGGGTCTCAAAGTACACTAAATCAAAATAATATTTTGTACTTAACTGTTCATTGGGGTGGACCTTCGCTTGGCTCAGCCAATCATCTCCATCCCCATTCATTCCCAATTCTACTCTCTTAGCCTTATCTTTCAATAATTCCGAACCAGGAAGTACAAAAATAGAACTTAATTCAAAGCTTACTTATTGCGACGCCTCTAGCTTAGCAACGAGAATTTGACCTGTCTTTGAAATTATACTATAAGCAAATGTAATTAAAAAAAAGAAAAGAGGTCATTTATCTGATAGGAAAAGAAACAGGGGTGGAACCTCAACACCTCCCCCCGTAAGATAAATGACAGCCATCGCGTTACCTTGGTCCACCCTTACAAACATAAACACATACCTTCAACTTCACAAAATCCATTTGCCTTCTCTCTTCCACTAGTGTCCGTGCTACTACTTCCACGCTTGGCTCTGGATCGGTCGTCATCGACACGTCTCTACTGTAGGACCACCATGGTCTAAATCGTATAGCATCCGCATTAGGTTTTGAAAGTTGAAGTCCCCAAGATTCGTAGACAATGATTGTGCGCAGCACAATCAAAAGCAAAAAAATTTCTTGCTCTCACGAATTTACATTTGAGAGGAGCAGAGAATCAGTTTCTGGCACATATGATGATGCCAGCCATCATGAAAAATTGCCTGCACTATCCTCTTAATTTCCATCTTTGGAAACAACCCCACGTCTCAATAAAAAAGTAAATTGCCCCTTGGCATAATTTTCAAATAATCTAAGGCCGAAAATGCAAAGGCCTGTGAAAACGATAAGGGTACTGGAATGAAGTAAAATTTTGAGCGAACCATGAATCGCCTTTTTTCTGGGCTCCCTCCCCTGGGATAATCAAATCCAGACCATGTGTTGATGTTAATTGAAGATGAAATTCGGATACATCTCCCACTGAATACAGTTTGCCGGCAATAATTTTCGATTCCCATGAAGAATAACAACTATGAATAGGGTTACTGGACAAAGGTTTGGGTGAAATATGAAGTGGCTGGAACAGAGTATCCCCCAAGGACTCCAGATCAGAGAGGCAAATTCTCGGTAAAAGGATCACAACTTGTCCGCCAGTTGTGCATTGAGAAAAGGGCTATCTTTCGTGACTTCCCGCTGGTGATCTTCCCCAAGGGATTCCTCCCCCTCATAAATGATCGACATATCTTTTGAATTGATAATACTAATCTTAGATTCCTTTCCAAATTTTTCCATCCGACTCGACATTCAATATCTCACAACTTTCCCCCAACCCGTTGTAGGTCCTTCATTTCCATTTTATACTCATTTTGATTTTTTCCCCATGGGCCTTTGACCTCTTTTTCCCATCCTATTATTTATGTTATCAAGGCACAGCCCATCCAACATTTTATTTTTCTCCCTATTATTCATGTTATCAAGGCACACCCCATCCAACATTTTTCTATTTTTCGCCACTGCAGGCTGAATCTCCAAATTTTTGTCTCTTTTTTACACTCCTCTTTTCATCTCTACTTTACTCAATTTTTTCATTTGCGCAAAATAATAAATCATCGTTAAATCTGATTTGGACTACAATGTCCACCATGTTTGACTGCATTGCTTCATTGTAGCCCCGTTTAATATCTCTTTCCTCTCTTTTTCTGCTCTTTACTTTTACTGCAGAAACAAATATTTTGTTATCTAATGGGAACTGAATTCCGACATTTGGTTTTTCAAATTGTAATAAAATTTCTCGATTTTTACGAGGAAAAGCGCGTACAATAAATTTTGTCTCCTTATTCTCTGGTACAATCAGCGCTTCATTTTGGCCTGTACTTGTTAGCGTCTCTTATTCATTAAAACTGTTTTCAAGTTTTCCATTTTCGGGAAATTTTCCCGAAAAATCATTCTCGCGCGTCTTATTTTCAATATTATGTTGTCTGTTTAGTTCTGCATCCCATTTCTCTGGATTATCAATATTTTGAACATGCGTATCAAGTGTTTGCTTTTCCAACAGGGTGACACAGCCTCCCAATTTGTTTTATTGGCCGGTCCTCCTCCCCGCCTTGTAAACGAAGTAGCATATTTTTCTGTCGTGGTGTAATTTTTTAATTTTCCCACTGTTAAAGAAGTCACTTTTAACGATAGGAGATTTCCGATATCTCCAAAGTCTCCTCCTACTAAAACATCCACTGCTAGCGTAGGTACTCAGCCTACTTTTATCGTTGTTCTCTGGACCGTACCGTCCTTCTTTACAGTTTCTATTCTTACCCAAGCAGATGGGCATGGGTGCTTGTCTCCATATTAACATAATGTTGTAATCTTATTTTTATGGTCTATCTCCGTTCTATTAATTAGGTCAGTTCGCACATAGGTTTGGTCACTGCAGGAATCAATTGCCATTTCTACTAATTCCCCGTTCAATTTTCCGTGTATTTTATGCGACTCTGCAAATGCGTAATTTTTTTCCTTATTATGGGTCATGGCCCAGGTTGTCGTTTTATGTGGTTTTTGGTCATGTTCACTGGGGCAATTTCTTGCAAAATGCGCCGTGGTACCACAGTTATGGCAAGTTAATTCTCCTTGCGCTGTGTTATTGTGCCTATTTTTGTTATACTCTCTATATTGAAATATGTCTCTCTCCTCAACTTCCTCTCTTATTTTGGTCCACCTATTTGCCATTTCCACCACTTATTTGCTTGTTTTGGGGTTCTTTTCTTTCAAATATATTTTCAATTCTCTGTTGGTGCTTTCTAAAAATTGTTCCATTACTGTTTTATCTATTATTTCCTTTATCTATTCCTTTATTTCTTCCGGGTCTTCTAACATTCTATAGTTTTCTAACTCTAGCCATTTTAAACACATATCTTTCAATTTGTACCCGAATTCTTTCTAAGTTTCGTTGTCTCGTTTTCTTTCGCTTCTATATCTCCTTTGAAATTGCTCGGGGGAGAGTTGAAACTTTTCAAAAATGGCTTGTTTTAGTCTTTCAAAATCTGTTGAGTACTCCATTGGTAATGCTTTTTATGCAATTTGTGCTTTGTAGTTAAGGAGGGGCTGTATTCTTGTCACCCAATTTTCTCTCGGCAATCCGCTTAATTCCGCCGTTTTTTCAAAATTGTATATGTATAAATGTACATCTTCATTTTCTTTCATTGGTTGAAGGTTTATTGCCTGCATTACCTCTATTCTAGACGATTTCTGAGGCTCTTGGGAATTTCTCTGTGCAATCATTTTCATTATTTGTTTTCTTTCCTCTCTGTCAGTTTCTTTCTTTTTTTCTCTGGCTATCCTTCGAGACTTTTCCTTTCGTTCTCTTTCTTCTCTATCTCTCTCTGATTCTTTCTTCATAAAGTCTAATAATTGTCGTGTCGTATTTATTTGGGTACGTTTTTGCAAACTTCTGCTGGAAATTGAGCTTCTACTACTCCTGCTACTTGGCCTACTATGATTCTCACTGTCTTTATATTCTCTTAATTCATTTTAGGAATCTGTTCATTCAATATCAGTATTGTCTCTTTATTTATAGGCTACTTTAGCCTTTCCGTAATCTTTTCTAATCTTTCTAATTTCATCTTTCTCAGCCTGCATTTTTTCCTTATATTCTCGGTGCTCTTCCTCAAAGGCCTCCATATTAACCTTTCTTTCTATTTTCCTACTTTTTCTATGGGCTTCACTTGCCCTTCTCGGTCTTGAGTTAGTCTCATCTCTGTCCGACATAATTTCAAAATTTTGTTACCTGAAATTATCTCTTCAGTCTAAATGAAAATTTCTTTTATCCATATAACTTTCAGTCTATTGCTAAAAATTGGTGCTTGCCAATTAGTCTATAATTTTGCAAACTAATTAGCTGTGCGATATATGGATTCGTAAATTTTATTACTTATTATTATTCAATTAGGCACAGCCCAGATAAAAAAAAATTACTCTTTGCGATTTTTTATACATGTAACCACAATAGAATACTCTTGTAGGCTAATTTACTTGTCTCTTCGAAAACGCCGAATTTTTTTTACCATCAGTGCTGTTGATAGCTCTTTTTGTTGTTGTCACCACTTATTGGGTTGTAAGTACAGGGGTCGCCAGTTATTGGTGCAAAAATGGCGCAAAATGGTTGCTATACCACTTACTCGAAGGGGAGAACCCCTTGTTGGCCCAAATATTAGTGGGATTCCCTTTCTTACCCCAACGGTTCACTTGCTGCCACCAATTTTCGTGGTATTTAGCCACCAGTGTTAAACCAGTAGGCCACAACGCCACTGGCGTGGTAATATACGGGTGTCACCACTTATTGGAGGGGAAAGCCCCGGCCCCAAATTATGATGTTATTCCCGCGTCTACCTCACCGGTCCTGCCAATAGTGGGTTTGGTACTACCCGATTTACAGTATATCCTGTCCCAGGGTATGATAACGCGTTCAAGTGGTCAAATGGTCACTTTCTAAAGCCAAATATACCCGTCTTGGCTTACGGCTAGGAAATCTCTAACACTCTCCTTGGAGGTAACAAACCTCCTTGTCAATATAATAATGACGGTACCTCGTAGCTCTATTCCTACCCTGTCTGGTTACTCAAACTAGTACACAGTTTGTAGAAAATACCTTACTTGTATTCTTCCAAAGATCACAATAATAGTATCTATAAATTCCAATTACAGACTCCCTATACGGGGTCTCAAAGTAGACTAAATCAAAATAATATTTTGTGCACAACTGTTCATAGGGGTGGACCTTCGCTCTGCCCAGCCAATCATTTTCATCCCCATTCAAACCCAATTCTACTCTCTTAGCTCAAGCTTTTTAGGTCTCAATGTAGACTAAATCAAAATAATATTTTGTGCACAACTGTTCATAGGGGTGGACCTTCTCTCTGCCCAGCCAATCATTTCCATCCCCATTCAAACCCAATTCTACTCTCTTAGCTTTATCTTTCAATAACTCCGAACCAGGAAGTACAAAAATAGAACTTACTTGAAAGCCTGCTTATTGCCACGCCTCTAACTTAGCAACGAGAATTTAACCTGTCTTTTGAAATTATACTATAAGCAAATGTAATTAAAAAAATGAAAACAGGTCATTTATCTGAAAGGAAAAGAAACAGTTTGGAACCCCAACAGTGGTGGAATCCCAGATCCTTTCAAATCCTCCTTTTGTCTGAGAAGCAGTTGACGAACTCGTAAGTTGCAAAATTCTACAACTATGGGTCTGGGTTTTGCAGATGGTTTGTCAATTCTTTTGGTTGATACAGCATCAGACTGAATAATTGGTGTGCCAGGAAATTTCCCAGCACATAGTGAGAAGAATCGACTTTCAGTGTTTTTAATGGAGGCATCTTCTTTCACCCCAAAGACAATAATTTGATTACTCAAAGCCTGCTGTTCAAAACGGTCATTTAATCTTGCCAGCTTGGTGGATAGGCTGGAAAGAGTTTTTAAGGTATATCATGGATGACTCTAAAGTAGCCATAAAAGATTCAACAGAAAATATGCATCTGTTGTAGCTTTCAAGGGTTTTATCTACTAGATGACTAAGATCTAGGTTGAGGCCAGCATACACCTCCTGCTTGATTGCATCCAGCTTATCTGAAGAGATAGTGACAGTAATGTTCCATGAATGTCTGTTCCTCTTTCATTTTAACCACTGCCTCATCTACCTGGAAAGAGATCTTAGCCGATATAAGGTCATCAAGTAACCATTTCACTGAAGATTTTAGGTTGTCAGGTTGCAGTGAATCTGCTAACATTTTATGTTTGATTTTTATGCTATATATGTGGTTAGTGAGCATGAGTAGTTGCTCTGAAACAGATTCTTATCCAGAGAATTGGATTGAGCTGTCAAACCTTAGTTCACGAGGTGGCTTGAGTTGACTGTTCATTTCTTATCTGAAGTAAACAGCAAAACAGGAACAGAATAAGCAGTGGTAAAAGACAGTTTGGGTTTAAGGCAGGATATTGTCTACAATCTAGTAACAAATTTCAAATAGAAAAGCAGGGGATTGTGAAATTTGAAGAATAAAAGCAACCAGTGCAAAACATCAATTGGTGCAAAAAGGGCGCAAAAAGGCTGCTATGCCACTTACTCGAAGGGGAGAACCCCTTGTCGGCCCAAATATTAGTGGGAGTCCCGCTCTTACCCCAACGGTTCACTTGCTGCCACCAATGTTCGTGGTATTTAGCCACCAGTGTTATACCGGTAGGCCACAACGCCACTGGCGTTGTAATGTACGGGTTTCACAACTTATTGGAGGGGAAAGCCCAAGCCCCAAATTATAATGTTATTCCCGCGTCTACCACACCGGTTCTGCAAATAGCGGGTTTGGTACTACCCGATTTACAGTATACTCTGTCCCAGGGTATGATAACGCAATCAAGTGGTCAAATGATCACTTTCTAAAGCCAAGTTTACCCGTCTTGGGTTACGGCTAGAAAATCTCTAACTCTCTCTGTGGAGGTAACAAACCTCCTTGTCAATATAATAATGACGGTACCTCGTAGCTCTATTCCTACCCTGCCTTGGCTACGGAAACCAGTATATAGTGTATTGAAAATACCTTAATTGCATTCTTCTAAAGGTCATAGTAATAACATCTATAAATTCCCAATACAGAATTCTTTGACTGGGTCTCAAAGCACGCTAAATCAAATTAATCTTTTTTACACACCTGTTCATTGCGGTGGAGCTTCGCTTGGCTGAGCCAATCATCTCCGTCCACATTCAAACAGAATTGTAGTCTCTTAGCATTATCTTACAATGATTCGGAATCAGGAAGTACAAAAATAGAACTTACTTCAAAACTTACTTATTGCGACGCCTCTAACTTACCAACGAGAATTTAACCTGTCTTTTGAAATCATACTATAAGCAAATGTAATTAAAAAAACGAAAACAGGTCATTTATCTGAAAGGAAAAGAAACAGTGGTGGAATCCCAACAAAGCTACATGATGGTGACAGGATCATAAACAAACATAAAGAAAATCAATGGGAAGGCACATATTATTATAAGAGATAGTGACAGTATGTTCCATGAATGTCTGTTCCTCTTTCATTTTAACCACTGCCTCATTTACCTGGGAAGAGATCTTAGCCGACATAAGGTCATCAAGTAACCCTTTCACTGAAGATTTTAGGCTGTCAGGTTGCAGTGAATCTGCTAACATTTTATGTTTGATTTTTATGCTATATATGTGGTTAGTGAGCATGAGTAGTTGCTCTGAAACAGATTCTTATCCAGAGAATTGGATTGAGCTCTCAGACCTTAGTTCACGAGGTCACTTGAGTTGACTGTTCATTTCTTATCTGAAGTAAACAACAAAACAGGAACAGAATAAGCAGTGGTATAGGAGAGTTTGGGTTTAAGGCAGGATATTGTCCACAATCTAGTAACAAATTTCAAGTAGCAAAGCAGGGGTTTGTCAAATTTGAAGAATAAGAAGCAACCAGCGCAAAACATCAAGCATCAACAGTAGCAGTGGCGTAAACCCAAGGATTGAAACCCAAGTGTAATAATATAAATTTAGTTTACGATTGATTCCCATTTGGTTCCACTTGATATAGGAAATCATAATACACATAAATTTTAGCACCATTAAACTTCTAAAAGATAACATTAAAAGGTCATATAATGAGTCACTGCAGTTATTTTACATATTTCACTGCTGTAACAATTAGGATTCCTCTCCCTCACAACTAAGCTATCGCTCTTGCCCTTTCCTCCTTACTTTACTATTCAACTGCCCTTGTTTTTGTTAACGAGCAGTCTTCTTACCAAACTAACAAACTTTTTAACCAAGCAAATTACCAAATTTCTAGTTTCCTTTTTAAGAAATTTTTATTTTCTCCTTTCCTTACTAGTCAGTCACTCTACTTTTTTTGACTTAACAGTCTTCTTGCTGAATTCCCAAACTTCTTACGAAATTTCTAGTTTTCTTTTTAAGATATTTCAATTCTTCCCTTACTTTACTATTCAACTGCCCTTCAATTTGGTGACTAACAATCTTCTTACCAAACCTATCGAGCAACATACCAAATTTTGTAATTTCTTTTGAAGATATGTTAGTTTCTTTCTTCCCTTACTAGTCAGCTGATCTTTCATTTGTTGACTTAAAAATCTTCTTACGAAGCAAATTACCAAATTTCTAGGTTACTTTTTTAGAAATTTTAATTTCCTCCTTTCTTCACTATTCAGTTACTCTTCTTTTTGTTTACTTAACAGTGTTCTTACCAAATTATGAAAGTTCTTAGCAAGCTAATTACCAAATTTCTAGGTTTCTTTTTGAAATGCTAGGTTTCTACAGGCGTCTTGCAAAATTAACAGACTTCTTATCAAGCTAATTACCAAATTTCTTTTTTAGAAACTTAGATATCCTTTTTTCTTCACTATTCGGCCACTCTTCTTTTTGTTTACTTAACAGGGTTCTTACCAAGTTACCAAGCTTCTTAGCTAGCTAAGTACATACTGTCTATGTTTCTTTTTTATATATTTGTTATATACAGGATTCTTGCCAAATTAACAGAACTCTTCGTCTATAATTACCAACTTTCTAGGATATTTTTTTATTAACTCAGATACTCTCCTCTGCTCACTTTTCGGTCATTATTTTCCTTTTTTGCTTAACAGGGTTATCACTAAACTACCAGGCTTTGGATCTAACTAAGTAAAAAATTTATTTGCGTGCTTTTTATAGGTCATTTTTCAACATAATTTTCCGTAAATTAAAATACTATTTATAAGTTAATCGCCAAATTTGTAGTTTTAGTTTTCATGCACTTAGATTCACTCCTTTCTTTACTATTTAGTCAATCTTCTTTGTGCCTAATAGCAAACTTACTAAACTCTTACCAATCAACTTGCCAATTTTCTAGATTTCTTCTTAATGTCCTTTAATTTCTTCCTTTGTTTACTATTCAGCTGATGTTCCTTTTGTTGTCTTAACAGTCTTCTTAGTTTTGAATTTGCTGATTTTGGTTGCTGCAATGTAAGTATGAAATTACCATAGGAAAATGGCATCAAACAGGCTGGACAATGTTTAAATTTCTTGATTGGTGAATGGTTCTTATTTGTCTTTGAAATAGCTTTTAGAGCCTTCATTCTATTCCTGAAATATTGAGATTTTCAGTTTGTGTCACACTTGCATATACTTACTTATTTTACATTTACTTACACTGTGGACTTGTTCTCATTATTGCTTTCACTTGTCCTCTAATGGTGCAAACTTTGCTCTTCACTTTCATTTTTGACATGTTCTAATACTCGATTTTGCATGTCTGTTAACTAGACAATCATTTGCTCTCCCCTTTCATTATTAACACGTTCTGATTCTTTCTGTCGCTTAAACTTCTCGCTGTCGCGTGTCTTCTAACCACAATATTTATGCATTCTGTAATTTTGATTACCTCTAAAACTCAATATCGCATGTCGATTACTCAAAATTTTTTTCTTATTAACTTTTTATTATCGTTACTTCAAATATTTTTTAGTGCCCTTGTTTTGGGCACTAAAAATCTGTCTCATCACATTTGATGGTGTAAGTTTTAGGTTCTGACCCCTTGTGAATTTACAATTCTCTGGTCGTTCTCTCAATAAAAGGGCAATCAGAATAGTATGTGACGTGCGAGCCGAATTAATATTCTAACTAAAGAATCTTATTCTACCTAGGCTAGGTGATT
The DNA here is from genome assembly GCF_049724085.1 of Artemia sp. Qi Xiang Cuo. Lineage (NCBI taxonomy): Eukaryota > Metazoa > Arthropoda > Branchiopoda > Anostraca > Artemiidae > Artemia > Artemia sp. Qi Xiang Cuo. The sequence continues at coordinate 13,156,331 of NC_142803.1, forward strand.
AAATAATTTTTTCTGAATAGTTGTGAAAAACTCAAATATTATCATAAAGAGCAGGGTGCTTAGAAGGGCACAACCTCTTCCATATACAGAATAATGTATGTTTTTTTAAGGTTCATTGTTACTCCTTTAGTTTTAGTTATTTTTTTTTATTATGTGGGCATTATGTGGGCACTACTAAAGAAGTCTAGTTTGGTTCATGCAAATGAAATAAAATAAAACAGGATGAATATGCAATAGTTTTTAAACAAATTTGGGCTACACATTAAACATTAGGGGGGGGAGAGTGCAGAATAAAACATATGCGTAATTACGCAACTTAACCTAACCTATCTACTACTCCCCCCCTTAACCCCCAAAAAACATTCGTTAAATATTGTAATTCATTGAGAAACCACGGCTTTGCCGTCATTTATTGGTACTGGTGCATTTTGCGGACAATGCTAAATAAGTCATGTTTGGTTAATGCTAATTAAATTAAATAAACTAGGATAAATATATAATAGTTTATAGGCAAATTTGGACTATATATTTACACATAAGGGGGGGGGGGGGTAAAGCATACCATATATTAAATACGTAACCTAACTTAGATACCTTTCCCCCTTAAACCCCAAAAAACTCGTTTAAATATTGTAATTCATTGAGAAACCACGGCTTTGTAGTCATTTATTGGTACTGGGGCATTTTGCGGACACTTCTATATACTGCTAAAGAAGTAAAGTTTGGTTAATGCTAATGAAATAAAGTAAAATAGAATGAATATATAATAGTTTATAAAAAATTTGGGCTATATATTGGCAAATTAAGGGGGGGGGGGGAAATCATGCCATATATTAAATAAGTATCTTAACCTAACTTAGGTACCTTCCCCCCTTAAACTTCAAAAAACAATTGTGTAAATATTGTAACTCATTGAGAAAACACGGCTTTGCAGTCATTTATCTATAGCCTATTTGACAGGTTTTTCGTTACTGGTTTCCTTGTACAATAGCAAATTTGTTCCCTTGGGCAGTGCTGTACCCAGGGGGGGGGGGGGGGTAGGGGTTCTAACCACCACCACCCCAAAAAAAATGTTTGTCTGACTTGTAAAAATGTAACAAAAATGTATGTAAACAAATTTTGGTATTTACGCATCATGCGGGTACTGCTATATACTGTATGCGGAATATCAAATGGGAAATCCTACAGTCACCCAACAAATCCCGTCAAACAGCTCTTTGCAAGACCTACATTGATTAAGAAGCGTTGTCTCTCATGGAGTTTCGATATTTAAACGATTGTTTTTTGGGGCTTGGGGGAGGGGGAAAGTTACCTAAGTTAGGTTACGAATTTAATATATGCTATGCTTTACCCCCGCCCCCCCCCCTAATGTGCAAAAATAGAGCCCAAATTTTTGTCTAAGCTATGATGTTTTTTATTTTATTTCATTGGCATTAGCCAAACTTTACTTCTTTTGGGGTGCCCGCATAATGGGTAAGTACCAAATTTCGTAATGTTTTTTTTTTAGTTTTTTTGTGTAGCCTCCCCCCCCCCACAACGAAAAAAAAAATCCAGAATCCCTTCCTTTAAGGAAGTTTGCCCACAAATAACCAGTCCCCTAGTACAAATTTGCTCCAGCAGAAAATTCCCTCTGCAGAATTTATTTGGAAAACTCCCATGGCAAATTTCTCCCGTGAAAAAATCTCCTTTCCTCCATAGTTAATCTAAACAACTTCAACCCAGTAGAGATTTCCACCCAGACATGTCCTCCCATCATGGTTCAGGGGCGGATCCAGGATTTTTAAGAGGGGGTCGCAAAATAGGTTGATCCGATAAACTTGCGTTAGGAGCAAGTTTAATTAACGTAAACTTGCGTTAATTAAGTAAAATACACTACTTTAGACTCCCTAAGGGGGGATGCTCCCCCTCTGAATCCGCCACTGTCATGGTTGCAGAGGTAGCTGTAACCTAGTAAAGAGCAAACAACAGCGCATAGTAACCAAAAGTTAAAAACATTTAAAAAAAAATTACTACTGAGAAAAAATTGCTATGTGACAGTGATTTAGGAACGGTAACTGTTATTTTGGTTTGTTTTCAAAGTAAAAGTTTATTCCAAAAAGGAGTTTATGTTGATTTCTAAAAAAAGCCTAAAACACATAAAAAATAGCGTTAGATCAATATGAAAAGTGTTCCATGGGAATCTCACATAGTGGACAATGTTTTACAGGGGACTAATAGTCCCCTCATTCAGTAGTGGATCTCGTGGGGGGGGCGAGAGGGCACCCCACCCCAAGCGAAGTCTCAAGTAGTTTAATTTACTTAATTAACTCAAGTTTGCTTTAATTAATCTTGCGCCTGACAAAAATTTTATCATATCAACCTATTTTGCACCCCCGACATTTTTTTTATTGGATAAACCTCTTTTGCACCTCCTCCCCCAAAAAAAAAAGACATGATCCGCACCTGCCCTCATTGAATAACAAGGAAAATCACTTTCCTCAATAATTCTAATCTGAATAATTAACTTCTCTGAAAATCAAATTTAAATACAAAATTTGTTAAGTTAATGCCAACATATTAAACCTTTTAAAATTTAATGTTTCACTTGCCAAATGATGAATTAGCGACCGGTAGCTATTTCGAAATTCTCTTATCCGAGATTAGAGTCTATAACAACAGCTGGACGAAAACTTTTCATTTGCTACCGGCCGAGAACAAGGCAATCAGTGGACGGGAATAGGCAATATTCTGTAATAACTATGTTACAATGATCGATTCCTATGTCCAGCTAATAGCAGATTTGTCCCTTCTTTGTCAATTTAAAAGTAGGAAGCTCTGTACTAGCAAAACTATTTGAATTAATAACCTACTTGTTCAAAAGACAATTAGGCTGTGTTGCCACAGTCACAGGTTTCCTGTGAAACTTCACAGGTTTTTTGATTGTCACAGGTTCACTGGTTTTTGCTGCTGAATGGTAGAAAGTCACAGGTTTTTTGTGCTAAAGGCTCCTAATATGACCTAATTTTCTGCTAAAAGTTGAACTTTGTAGAGCTCATATTTTCAGATTATTTTTAGTGATTTTGAGGCAACATATAAATGACAGCCATTTGAAACTACCATTTTGAATTGAATTGAAACTTGCTGATTAGTCACCAAAAGTGATGTCAACTCAATATTGTGAATTGAAACATGCTAATTAGTCACCAAGAGTAATGTCAACTCAATATTGTGAATTGAATTGAAAGTTGAAACAGCTAAGTGGCAAAGTAAGAAACAATGAAAAGTAGCTAAGTTTGTAAAGCAAGAAACAGTGAGAAGTGAAAAAAGCTGATGCTTATAGGACGCTGGCGCTGAGACATCTTCAAGGTAGTCGCCCCTGCCATTCTGCTACCATTAGGCAGCATAATTAGAAGCATTAGCTTTTAGCTGCCATTAGAAACATTAGCTTTCATACGAGTCAAAAGAAAAAAAACTAGAATCGCTGGAATAGGTTTTTCTTTAGTTTTTGAAATGGGGGACTGTAAACCTCCTGTGTACAGTTTTCGGCTTTGTCAAATGCAATGGTGTACTTTTTACGCTGATCCGATGCCGTTTTCAAGGGGTTTCAGGCTTTTTGTGATATTTTGGAAGATTGTTTTTGCAACAAAGACAATGTTATGTTAAATCTGAATAAACAGTCACTCTGGCTTGGATATTTATCACCTTGCTATGAATTGTTCAAACTTTCCATACTGTATCTATGAAGCATGGATAAAGACAACAGCCGTCTGTTGTTGAAATCTTCATCACTAACTACTATTTGGTCAAGCTTCCCATAGTTTAGCCAAGGAACAAGCCATAGAATAATGGTTTGCTACACAGTCTATTGATTGATTGATTGGATATTTTTAGTTCTGGACAGTTTTTGGAGCCATCCAAAATGGTCAGTGCAATATCTTCCCGTTAAATCTTTGGTCTGTGCTACTAATCTGTAATCATGCCTTGTTTAGACGTACTGATCATTTGTCAATAATTGACTATTCAGTGATAAAAACTGCCGTTTTTAAAAAGAATTGGCAAATTTTTTTATAGAGAAAATTACTAATTGCTCGTCAATTTTGAAGAAATCGGCCAAAAAAGGGGCTAGGTTCAGATTGAGCAAGTTTTTTAATACAACAAAGAACTTAGAAACGACATGAGGATAGCTCGCAAAGTTTTGATAGCTGAAGTGAAAATGGCGGCGTGGGTAGCATCTGAAGGCATCCGTTTCAAAAAGGCTAACACATTGACACCCTTAGTAAGGAAAATTTTTCCCAACTTGAAAATCACTATTGGAGTAAAAGTGAAGCATACAAAGGCAAATGAAATCATAAAAGCAGTCTTTGGGCCCTATAGACTCAAGGAATTAGCAGAGGAACTGAAAAATTGTCCTTTTTCAATCATTGTTGATGAAACAACAAATAGATGCATAGAAAAGTCTCTGTCTATAATGGTATGCTACAAGAATTGCAGCGATGACTTTAAGGAAAAATTTCTTGGTTTCCTAGAAGTGAAAGATCATCCAATGGATAGAAAGAGCTTATTAATAAGCATTTAAAAGACCAAGGCATTCTGGTGTATACTTTACTTGGTATTGGCTATGACAATGCCTCAGTCAACACAGGTGCCTATCATGGGCCAAGTGGTCTTTTCAAATCCAAAGTGCTGTCTCTTTTCACTGTTGATAACACAAGTCATTTGTTGGCACTCTGTGCTTCAGCAGCATCTAAAACTTTCCCTGAGTGGTTAGATTCTTTTATGCATGATACCATACACTACATTACCCATAGTCCTAAGAGGATTGGGGAATTTCGTGACCACTATAGGTTTGCTGAAATTCAAGCGAAACAGTTGCTATCCGTAGTTTCTACGAGAGGGCACTGCAGACAACGCAAGCAAGGAGAAGGCAATCAAAATATACAAGGCTTTGAATAATCCTGTCATGAAGGCCTATCTCTATTTTCTTGCCCACATTCTTGGGATTATCACCTCACTAAAATCTGAATTTCAGTCGAGGGCGCTGCATACAATGCAAGCAAGGAGAAGGCAATCAATATATACAAGACATTGAATAATCCTGTTATGAAGGCCTATCTCTATTTGCTTACCCATATTCTTGGGATTATCAACTCCCTAGACACTGAGTTTCAGAGCAGTGATATGGGAATTCACAGGCTGGTGAGCAGCTCCAGCACGACGTACGCAATACTACTCAGAATGTTCATAAGAAAATGCGTGATACTGGTAGCGAAATTAACTTTCCCTGCAGATCTGGTTCCCGCGAACTATCTTGAACTGGAGGACATGAAATCAGGAGGAAAGTGGATCAAAGATTACCAATGACTCACTCAAAGCCTTTAGGGTCACCTGTCTTAGGTTTTAAGTGGAGCTCTGCAATCAGATGAGACAAAAAATAAGCTGGCAAGACCCAATTTTGTCCAATTTCAAGATTTAGGACCCCAATGTTAGGCTGGATCTGAAGAGGTGAGCATTATGCGCATTCTCATGCCTTTTTCTATGTTTCTTGGAAGGAACCCAATGATTTTAGAATGCAAGAGAGAAAGTATTGACAGTCAGCTGCGAGAGCCCAGGCTGAGCCGAGTTGATCGTGGTCAAGATCTGGTCCACCAAACGTCTGCTTCCTGGAAGAGTATTTTGCATCTAAAGATTGGTATTGGCGAAAAAAAGTTTGCTGATCTGGTGACCTTTATGTTGAACCTCTGGTCTTCCGCATTCAAGCGCTGCTGCAGAACGACAGTTTTCTGTCCTGTCGCATATGAAAACGAGACTGCATAACAAGCTGAAAACCGGGACAGTTAGTGCATTGATAGCCGCTTCCTGGACTGTTCTAATTGATCTACTCGATAAGGCTATCAAATGGAGAGAGGTAGTTTGTAATAAAGAAGATCCTCGTCGTGCTGAACCTGACTGCTCACACTCTGATATTGAGTAGAGTACCGACTTTGATGGAGTGAGTATTTTGTTGCTTCTATGCACTCCAGTTCCAATGCAAAGAATCAGCTCGTCATTTTTCCTTGTACCAAAGATAATCCCTCCTTTTTTTTTTCTTTCAAGGTGAAGAATTTGCTTTTCTCATTAAATTGTAAAAAGGTAAGAGGGAACTGTTACTGCTTGATAAAAAACAAGCCAATCACTTATCTTGTGGAAGTTACTAGGCATAAACACTGAAATTGGCTTCTAGAACAATTTAAATAAAAATAATTTTGATCAGAAATGGGGTTTGCAGATGTGTTTGAAGGAGTGAAAGGACTCTTAAAGCTTTACCTTAAAGCAGAAGATGATTTTTTTCCATTTGATCTTGTAAGGTTGATAGAATTTTCAATATTTCAAAAGGAAAAACTTCGTGTTTCTTCAAGAAGAATCAGATTGTAAAGACATTATTAAAAAATTAATAAATTATTAAGATTTTAAAGTTTCCTGTTCGTTTTCTAAAATTGGAATTTATCTTAATGTTAAGAAGTGTGTTTCTAGTTTCTAATGATCAAAAATCCTCAAATGTTTCCTTGGTTTATCGCGGTTTTTCTATACCCTCTGTTCCTGTTTTTTGATGGTTGGCTATCACTGTTACTAAATCAATTTTTAGCCTACACCAGTGCACTATTCGTCATGTTAAAAAAGAAATTCAATTTGATTGTCTTAAGATTGCTGTAAATCGAGGGAAGTATAACAGACGTGCACTGGGTAGGCTGTATTCTACTTTTTGTGATCGTTCTGCCCTTTACCTTTCTGGTTTTTACCCCTTTTATAGAAGAAAGATGTTAAACATATCCAGTCTATTCATTTCAGATATTGTAAATTTTTTCTGTACCCTTGAGGTACAGGGAGATATTGTACCCTTGGCACAGTAAAGGTACAATAATTCGTAAGTTTGAAGTCCTCGATGTAACAGCAAAGTTGGCCGTGCTGCATGGAAGGATTCAGCTTTTTTTTCGTTTTTCACCTCATCATCCTTGGGTATCTCTGCTCGGTTAATTTCATTGTAGTGTATTTTACTTCGTTTTTTCTTAAGTTATAATACCATGACTTGGATCATTTGTGACTTGTCAACCAATATCATTATATCAACCAATCAAATCAACCAATTATAAATCGGATCAGTTTTGACTTATCAACTAATATCATTATATAAACCATTTAAATCAACCAATTATGATCGGATCAGTTGTGACTTATTAATCAATATCATTACATCAACCAATAAAATTTTTGTGTTTTTATGCCAATCTCGTTTGCCAAGATTTGAAGAATCGTAGTAGTGATAATTGCTTTTTTCTTCATTCGAAAACGTCCCAGTATTTACTTCAGGATCATATGCAAGCAGTTTAGTTTAAGCCTTGTGTGCAAGACAAAAGTGGCTGGCTAATTTTCAGTACCCATTGCTTCAAATTAGAAGATGCCAGAAATTGTGCTTGGATCATCAAAATTTAGCGTGGTTTCTAAGAAAACAGGTGGAGTTTTTCAGAAATGTGACTTGTGAGAACCTGAAATTCATTCCTCTGTCACCCTTTTGAAACCTATGATATTGTCACCAAGTGATATAGAGCTGTAAGTGTGTGACCAAGTTTGATGTCTAGCGATGGCTTTAAACCTCGGAAAAATTAACGTGTGGATGTCCCCTTTCTTTTTTTCATGATCTACCAACTTATCTTACTTCTGAAAGAAATTTTGCTTTTTGTTTGTTAAGCATCATACTTTAAACTCAGATTTCTTGTCTGTTAGGTTTGGAAATGCTCAAAATTTAGGAACACTGCATGATTTTAACTTGAATTAAAGATATGCAGTGAAGACTTTTTAGCTAGATTATTCAGTCATGCTATTGCCTTAAGTATCTCTGGGCTGCTTCTAAATGTTCAGAAAATGGCAAGATAGAGGAGCTGTTAATCAGTTTGAACCATCTAACTTAACAAACTTGTATTGCAACAAACTTTATCTTTATTTTGCTTTCCATTATGTTTCGAACTTCTATCAAAGCAACTTAATTTGTCAGTCTATCCCCTCACATCATAAATTGCACTATAACGTGAAGCTTACAGAATTTGAAAGAAAATGCCCGAACCAAAAAATCGATAGTTCTTGCCTGGAATTGCAAATAAATTTCCAGTCAGGGAATTGGAATTCCTACCAGGTTTGCAGATGGTCTTTAAGGAAAATCCTGTGCGTCTGAACTTCAGGTGCAATTACATGATGCAGCAAACCGTGCAGTGGTGATCACACGTTTTTCCTAGTGGATTGAACAATATTATTGTCAACTTTGAAACCATTTAGGTAATCATAGGTCATAGTAGACATTTCGTTACTACAGCCTTGTCGCACCCAAAGATCATTAATATCTACCGAATATCAACGACTCGCATCTTTTTCACATAAATAATCCAATTGTCGAAGTGGAAATGACTCCCGACTTACTTTTCGACTAAGATAAGTAGCGGTATTGATATAAAATTTTGCTCTGTTGACATTCTCATGACGATATCCTTATGCCATATATTAAAGTTGAACAAGCACTTCATTTAATTTACAGGTAGCGGAAAAATTGTTTTTTCAAGTTTTTCAAGTTTTTCAGTTTTTCAGTTTTTCAGTTTTTCAAGTTTTTCAGTTTTTCAAGCAGAAGTAGTTGCAATAGCCAAAGCAGTGAGATACATAATAGATTTGGGACCCACAGGTGAAAAATATAGAATCTGTTCGGATTCAAAAAGTGGTTTGGAGGCAATCAAGAATATTTATCTAGCAAATAAAGTAGCTCCTGAAGTGATCTTTTGCCATGAGGAATTACAGAAACTACTGAAAAAGGGAGTAACCATCACATTGGATTGGGTACCGGGGCATGCAAACATTAATGGAAATGAAATGGCTGACACTGCAGCAAAACAAGCATCCACAGAAGATGGGCAAACATTTGTAGATATCACGCCCAGGATGGTTAATCAAATTGGAGAAGTGATAAAGAAATTGAGAATAAAGACATTCGAGGACAGCCGTGTGTTCTCAACAAATATGTTAGCTACACAAAAGAAAGAAAGGCAATTTCAAAAGAAAATATATGGACCGCTAAGTAAGTCTGAAGCCAGGGTGATATTCAGACTAAGGTCAGGTCATGCAGGAATTCAGAAATATAGAGCCCGTTTCTATAATGAAGATCCGAGATGTGCATTTTGTGGAAATGAGGAAACGGTAGAACATCTGTTATTCGAATGTACTGGAACAGAAGACAGGAGGAAGAATATTAGACAGTTTATTAGAGAAAAAAGAATTCGACAGAGTAGTGACATACTAAGTGGAGCGGGATTGAACAGTGACTGTGCTGATGGACTTAAATTGATATGCAAGTTTTTAAAGGATATTAATGGGATACATCTTATACAAACCAAGTAGTGTAGTGATTACAAGAAGCCTCCTGAGTCCTTGCAGGAAGAGAGGAGGAACCATCCATTTCAATCAATTCAAGTGATATATAAGGTGATACAGCAATTAGAGTAGTTCAAATGTCAAAAAGTTTTCAAAGTGATTAATGTGACCCACTACCGGGTGTCTTCTATGTATTTTGCGGTATCCACCTCGATATTCTCTGTAAGGAACCAAGACAAACGGGTATTTGCTAAAGAAAGGATTTGCAGTGTGATTTGTCATTGCATTTAAAATATTTAAACTGTTGTTTTTTGGGGTTTAGGGGGGGAGGGGTATTTATTTAGCCTTGTGTCATCTCATAAGGAGATATGTTAAGAAAACAATTCTTATGTTAAAATATGTATAATGATCCAAGTTCTTATATTATCCAACGGGAGAACCTTTATCATCAAGTCTTTCCTCTAAAAATCCTCAAAAGAGAAAAAGTTTCCAAAAATCACCATGTTGAAAATTCAATGTTTAAGTCTTTTGAAATTGCCGCTATAAACTGCCGCTAAATAAGTTGTTTGATAGATAGCGTTTGGCACGTGTGTCAAAAAACGTGTTTAAAGAAAAAGTAGTGGTAAATTGACATTTTGTAGCCTAACCTAACCACATTAATTGCGGTTAAGCTAACCGCATTAACCAAGTGCATTAATATTTTGTATTTACGCCACTGCTATTCTCCCTTCGCCACTGCTCTTTAAAAAAAAAAAAATAATAAGACCGACATGAACGCTATCTATAAAAATACTTATTTGGCGGCAATTTAAAAAGACTTAAGCATTGAATTCTCAAAGTGGTGGGAGGATCAAGGAAAACGGACAACGCGGTAAAGTTAAAAAATTGTTGCCCAGTCTTATTTTCTAGACTATTTCGTATTCTGAAGTTTTGATTTCGGGTAAGAGCATTTACAATAGTTGGATTAAGATTGATTAATGAATTCCCACCCTCTAATGGGGGTTCACCCGGGGGGAAGTGTCACAGTGGGACCTCGCCATCCACAAGAGACAAATCATACACAAACAGGATCAACATCAGCCCTAGTAGGACTGTCTCCTCCACTAACATCATTCTCACCACCACACATAGCATACTCACCATCTCAATCCCATCCATTTCCAGTATGCTCTGGACAGCCCCATCAAACACCTATACAATTTCCTCACTCAACATATCAAGATACTCAAGGTGCCCCTACAGTTTATTATGCACCTCTGCCATATCCAAGTCATCAAGGTCATTTATATCATGCACCCCAAACCCAAAACTTACTTTTTGTACCCTCAGTAAGTGTCCATAATAGATTTTCAGGGTTGTCAGTTGATTATCCTCCCCTCCCCGAAGAAGAAGAGGAGGACATCACAAATGTTGTAAATCCTATGGAGGCTGAAGGGATCAGTGATTTACTGAAAAGAAATGTTAAGAGAAGTGGCTCACTTCTTGAGCAAGAAACTTCTAAAACTGTTAAACCTCCTATAGTTGAAAGATTTCCAGAGAAATTCAGAGCTAGAAATAACAGAATAGAGGCAGCTAGTGAGTTTATAAGCAGTGAATCAGGGACTAATCTAACAGTGGTTTTCACATCACAGGTAAAACTTCCATCAGACAGAGCAATCACTCTAGAACTCAAGAAAATTCTCCAAACAGAAAAATTTGACTTTTACTCAAACTATGATAGAAATAGACTATCAGTATATGTTCAATCACAAACTGCATTGGAGACTTTAATGAAAATTCAGAAGCTAGATGTTGTTGATGTAGCACCTGAAGAGAAAAGACAAGTCAGCTATGGTGTAATCAAGCAAATAGCACTAGATTATTCAAAGGAAGAACTGCTGACAGACCTCAGGGTAGAAACTAATATTGAGATTAAGGAATTAAAGAGGTTGAAAAGATACAACCGAGAGACCAAAAAATTAGAAAATAGCCTGAGTATTTGTGTTGCATTTGAGAGTAACTCTCTTCCGCAGTCTATTTGGTTATATGGAAGAAAAAGAAGTATTGAGAGATACAACCGACCCATTATTCAGTGCTTTAAATGCCAAAAGTATGGCCACACTCAAGAAAAGTGTAGGTCGCCACATACTGTATGCTTGAGATGTGCAAACAAACACTCTTCTAATGAGTGTCTCTTAAAACTAGAAACCAAAGAGTCAGGAAAATACCAAAAGTATGTCTGTGCTAACTGTGGGAAAAACCATTCAGCGACATCTGGTAGCTGCCCAGCCCGCCAACAAAACCGTGAAATCATAAAAATGGCAGTTGCCCAAAATAGACCCCTGAAAAGAGCATCTAATGCATACCTGAGTTATTTAGATGTAATGAATAAGACGGCGGTGACAGAGCAACCCCCCCTTGAAACATAAAACACCATTCAACAGCAAGTGTTATTTATATCCAAAGTGCAAGAAGTGATAGACATCAAGCACATAGAAATGAAGATCGGATAGTGACGTTATGTCAACTTATGCACTCACTTTTCAAAGTTTAAATCAATATAGAAAAAGTTTGGAATCTAGCAAATAAACCAGAATGAAGTTGCTATCTTTTAACATCCAATCTATTATGAAAGGCAAAAAGGATTTATTAGAGTGCTTTTAGAAAAAGAAAAAATTGATATTGGATGCTTTCAAGAAACATGGCCACAACCCCAGAATTCATGGAGACTTAGAAATTATGAAGTAATAAGAAAAGATGGAGCAGAACAGTCAAGAGGAGGAATATTAATTTGCCTTAAAAAGTCATTAATGTTTCAAAAACTAGATATTGAAGACATCACAAGTTCTAAAATTGAGATGGTAGCTTGCCGAGTATTCCTGGGTAAGAGGGATACAATAGTTATTGTTAATATATATATTCCCAATGGAAATGAGCCACAAACAGAGGACATTTTCAATAAAGTGAAAAAGTGATTAAAGCCAAAGAGCCTTTTATTATTACTGGTGACTTTAATGCCCACTCAGATGCCTGGTGTTTATGTGGATCTCATAATCGTAGTGGTATAGGTATCCTAAGTGCTCTGGATAAGAATGATGACATTGGCCTAGTGACCCCACTTGGACTTCAAACTAGAAGAAACCCAATTACAGGAGTATACTCTACCATTGACCGGACATTCTCTGCAGTAGCAATAATCAATCAACTAAAGTTTAACTCCGGAACCAACCTTAACCAGTGATCATGAGCCAATGGTAATTGAGTATAAAGAATCTACACTAAGAAGTCAAATCCCACCAATACGCCCTACCTTTAAATTGAAGAAAGTTAACTGGGATTACTTCCAGGAAGAACTTACAAGGATAAGTCTTGAAGAAGAACTGGCAACAGTTATGACAACAGAGAAGAAAATTGAAAGATTACAAGATCTACTGATGGAAGTGGCTAAGAAGACTATCCCTATCAAGACATTGGGCAACAAGACTAGGAATGAACCAATATGGTGGAATGAACAGTGTAGCTTAAATAAGAAGAAACTAAACCAAGCTTCAAACAATTACAACAAGATTCTGACAATTGAAAATTATAGAAAAAAAATATTGGCACAGGCAGAATTTAGAAAAACAATAAATACAGCTAAAGCAGAATCTTGGAAGCATTTTGTTTCAAATCTCAACTTCAGGGATGCATTTGGAAAAGTGTATACCTTCATAAGAAAGATGAATAGGAGAGAATTGTACCACCATCCACAGGGGCCGACAACCTACCAAGGACAAGTGATTGCTGATAACAAAACAAAGGCTGAGGCAGGAGCAAGTCATCTCCACCAGACAATAGATAAGAAAGATCCATTTGAAGGAACCAGCCCACATTCAACAACTTTCACTAAAGCAAGAAAACTTTCTATGCAAAAATCAGTATCAAATTACAACAAACCCTTCTAAAAATCAGAATTTGAACTTGTTCTAAAGACACTACCAGAGACTTCATCTGGCGGTGACAACATATACCCTGTATTCTTTAAAAGGTTGACTGATAAATGGAAGGATACTCTGCTACAGCTCATCAACAAATTGTGGAAGGAGGGCAATTTCCCTACAATTTGGAAGAATGGCACATCTATCATGATCCCAAAACCAAATAAACCATACAAAGGAGAAAATCATCGTTTTATAACTCTGCTCCCAGTTGGAGGTAATATATATGAAAAGCTATTAAAGGAAAGACTGAAATTTGCAATAGATGAAGATAACTTGCTGCAGGTTGTTCCGACAGGTTTCTGCAGAGAGAGAAATACAGTAGATAACCTAGTCATGATGCAGAGGGACATCATTCATGTATTTGATGATTGCATAGTAATGATGCAGTGTTATTTAATTTCAAATGAGCTGTTGATAATTTGGTTTACTGAGAGATACTACAAGGTTTATCTAAAGCAAAAAATAATGGATATTTGATGAAATTAACTCTGAGTTACATGTCAGACGGAAAAATTGCTTTGACTGTAGGACAAAAAGGATCAAAGAACATTGAGGTGGAAAGGTGTTCCACAAGGCAGTGCTCTTGGACCAGACTATTATAATGTTGGAGAATTTGATATCCCTCTAGAAGACAATAACTGCAAAGAAGGAATCTTTGCAGATGATAATAATACTTGGACAATCCAAAACACAGTGGAAGAAGCAGAAAAAGTTGTCGAAGAAACATTAGATCAAATAGAGTTATGGTCCCTAGGAATAGATCTTGATTTTGAACCATTTAAAGCTAAAGTTATGTTGTTTACATCTAAGAGGAATATTAGACCTCCCCTACTTACTCTATTTGGAGAGGAACTGCTTGTAACCAATTGTTATAAAGTGGAATACACATTGATAATAAACTTCAATTCAGTCAACATGTCAAATATCTAAAAGAATCCTGTGCAAAGCGACTGAATTTGATGAAGATGCTTTCATGTGGGAAGCATGGTGTCAACATAGTTACAGCAAGACAATTTTATATCAAATACATAAGACCTAAAATTGATTATGGGAGTTTGATATACAGCATTGCCCCAGAATCTACTCTCAGAAAACTTGATACAATACAGAATACAGCCCTAAGATTGGCATTTGGAGCTCAACAGAGTACCCCAATTCCTTTTCTCCTGGGCGAATCTGGAGTGGAGAAACTCAACACAATACGGAAAAAATGCTTATGGTATACATGAACCATCTATAACAAACTGATAATTAAACCTGGTGTGACCCACACCAGAAATCACCATACAAAAAGGAAACATCTGATTCCTCCTGAAAAATTTGAAGAACTACTAACTCAGGAAAGTATAGAAGTACCTATTACCCAAATGCTACATTAGGAAAAACCACCAAAAATTCCCCCTGGGATTGGGTTCAGATTGAATGTCAGATTGATTACATGGAAAAAATGGAAAATAACCCCCTAATAATGAGATATGAATTCCTCTCAGTTTTGAATAGCAAGTACCAAGAATATGTTAAAATATATACAGATGGTTCAAAAATAAATGGTTTAGGAGTGGGTTGTTCAGCAGTGGTTCCAGAATTAAATACAGTGATAACAAAGTCACTAAGTAAAGAATCAACTGTTTTTGTGGCAGAAATAAAAGCAATTGAAAGTGCACTAGAATGGGTATTGAGGAAAACTAGTGAAAGTGATGAAAACCAATCTAAGTTCCTCATATGCAGTGACTCGAAATCTGCCCTCCAGTCCCTAAAGAATTTTCCAAATAAACACAATGATGAGGTCCATAAGTGCTACAGTTCTATTCTGAAGATTGTTGAGAAAGGAATAGTGATACAATTTTTGTGGTGTCCAGCCCATGTGGGGGTGGCAGGTAATGAAAAAGAAGACAAATATGCCAAACTGACAGCACAAAATATGACCCTTACACCCCCTACGGAAACATATAAACAGATTAGAGAGATGGTTAGAAAGATTTACCAAAATCATTTTGAGGAAATGAGGGATAATAGTAGTAATATAGCTCTTACCCAGAAAAAGAAGCCTGGCTTTGATATGAAAATTATAGTAGATTAAAAAGAAAATATGGTTGCTTAATGTTCCGTTTTCGGTCGACCCATGTAGGTATTAAGCATAGGTTGTTTATCATAGGCAAAACTGATAGTCCTCAGTGTGATAATTGTAGTGAGATAGAAAGTATTTACCCTTATGTTGTTGAATGTAAGGAGTATGAATATTTGAGAAAAGAAATGATGAATCTGTGCAAAGAGGAACACTTAGGAGAATTTTCAGTAGCACTCGCATTAGGAATTTTGATTGATGATGATTCTTTGAAGTATAGGATGACAGACCTGTTTATTGAGTTTATACAAGAAAGTGGTAGAGAAAAAGATTTATCCGATGCTGATAGTAATGTAATTGCTGTATTGTCAGTTTTGAAAAAGGGATTGATCTTGTATGTATAATAGGTTTGATCGATGGTTTTAGCAATGATATATGTCCCTGTTAAAAAAAAAAAAAAAAAAAAAAAAAAAAAATCCTGCTATACAGGAAGATTGTCTGTTCTTTTTTTAGATTGAAGCTGAGTTGTATTAATTATTGCTGTATTGAAAGCATTTGCAGCTAATGGCGTTGTGCTGAGAAGGAAGAAAATTAGTCATATTGAAAGAAGTCTCAACTGACATTGCTGTCAAGAGGAGACTCAAATCTCTCAGATCAGAAAGCATGGTGATATTTGGAAACTTTTTCTCTTTTGAAGAATTTTAGAGGAAAGACTTGATGATAAAGGTTCTCCCCTTGGATAATATAAGAACTAGGATCATTATACATATTTTAAAGTAAGAATTGTTTTCTTAATATGTCTCCTTATGAGATGGCACAAGACTAAACAAATACCGGGGGAAGTACCTAGGGTAGGTTATGTATTTAATATAAGATATGCTATGCTTTACCAATACCCCCACCCCTAAAGTGCCAATATGTAGCCCAAATTTGTTTCTAAGCTATTATAGGCTACATTCATCCTATTTTATTTCTTTAGCAGTAATCAAACTTGACTTCTTTTGTGGGTACAGTTTAATGCATAAGTACTAAGAATGCTTTGTCTAGATAGCCAAATTGTTCAAAATAAACTGAAGGCCAAATAACTATAATCCCAGGTTTTGCAAATGCCCCCCCCCCCCCAGCGTTTTGGGGTAAGGGCTATAAGTTACGCTAACTGCTCATTGTTATTATATAAAGTATTATGAGCCTCTAAAATAGAAGTCCATAATTTACCGCCAAACAGAAACAAGGGAGTTTCAAAAAGTTCAATATCTACCAAATCATATTATTGAGTTAGGAATAAAGTGATACACCATTCAATGCCTTTTTTATGCTTATTACGAATATAATAAGCATTTCTATCAGAAATGAATTTCAGCCCCCCCCCCTATATAGGCTATACCTAACCCACCCCTGAATTGGCATATATAGGGGGGGGGGAGGGCTGAAATTCATTTCCGCTAGAAATGCTAATTATATTTGCAATCAGCATAAAAAAAGGCATGAAATAGTGTATTCACTTTATTCCTAACTCAATATGATTTGGTAGATATTGACCTTCAAAAAGAGGGGCCAATCTCCCATGTTAATGCTTTGTTAAGAAAGCAACAAAAACAAAAAAGAAGGTTGTACCACTTTTCTGTAGCTAAACCTTCTTCTGTCAGCTTTAATATTTTCAATGGCATAAAAAAGGCATTGAATGGTATGTTCACTTTATTTGTAAGTCAGTAATATGAAATGCAACAAAATTCACCTAATATTTAATGCGTTTTTTCATCTTCAATTTGTTCTTACTGCCAAATAAAAACCATTAAAAGCAACAATAGACTAATATTTCTTATGTAATTTAGGATTAAATTACTAGACCTTTTACTGTTAAAATTCTATCTAAGAGGCTTTTGTCTGTCTGAGAAAGTAGGCTTAGTTATGTTAGGTAGGCTAGAGGAAATTATCAGGAATGGATCTAAAGCGTCAATGACCCCTAGGAAGGTATTTTGAAGTTAAGAAATAGGTAAATATTTAGCTATTCATATTATTGACTTGTGAATAAAGCAAATATAACACTCAATGGCTTTTTTTATCTTTTTTAGAAATATTATAATTGCTTCTCTTGCAAATTCAAATTTAAGCCTCTTTTGTACCCTTGAAAATGACCTAAAAATTTCTAGATTTAGGTATAAAAAAGGCTTAAACCTCGAATTTCAAACATACTATTTGATTATAAATATATTTTAAAGATATAAATTCAAAAGCTTTGATTAATCATTATAAATTTGAATAAAATATTCCAAACAAGTTCTTCGCTTTCTATCTGCCATGTTTCTTCTGTTGAGTTTGATATTTTCCAACAAATAGGTGAAATGGCAGTTTTTAAGCAGCCTAACAACAAGAAGAAAAAATTAAATATTTATTTTTATTTTTTTAAATCAACTTAATCTTGACAAATCAATGCTTATGAATTATAAAATTAACAAAATGGAGATATTTAATTTGAAAAAAAAATGTTATAAATCATTTTAGTCAAATAAAAAATAAAATTACATTATTATTTTAAGGTGTATTCAAAAGGCTTAAAATTATATTTGCAAGAACTGCAATAATTACATACAGTAAGAGCATAAAAAAATGTTATCTGGTTGTATGCTCAATTTGTTTGTTGGTCAATGATATGAAAAAGAAAATATTTACCAAGGCATGTGTTGTAGGCTAATGGATCCCGAGCCTCAATGACCCCTAGGAAGGTATTTTGAAGTTGTAGAATATATTGTAGGTGTACTTTATACTTATGATGATCACTGCCCGATCTGTGAGTAACACTAGGCCTTTTCTAATTTTAGGTCACTCACAGGCCCTGAGGAGCTTGTTTAGTGAAAAAGGATTTATTTCTACATTTGCGAATAAACAATTAAGAAAATCAACACCCAAAATTCAATTTAATGCTGTTTTATTTTTTTAATCATTTGTTTTAAGCAATTCTGTGAAACTAATGAACAAGCTTAACAGAGCATACTGTTTGCTATACCTAAGTGTTTTGCAATATAAGTAAAATTCAACCAAACTGTAAGGATAAAATACCAAAAAGTTAAAGGCTTGTACCTAAAGAACAAGGCACATGTAGCTGATGTTTGGAACCGATATCAGCACGAGTGTATTCCATGTCAAGTTATTGTAATTAATGGTGTTAAGTGATGGGGCTTAGTGGTTATTTTTCAGTGATTAATACTCATTAATGATTGTATCGACATGGACTATACTAGAGCTTAAGAGCTTTAGCAATGTAATAATTTGTATTTAATGATTATTATAAGTCAGTCATAATTAATGATGATTAATCATTGAAAAACGTTACTAAGACCCAGGTTTTAGCCTCTCTAATTATAATCACTTGACATGGAATATACCCTTGCTTAATCAGTCCCCAAACTCATCATCTATGTATATCTAGCCCTTATGTTATGCCCTAAATTTTTGCAAGATTGCGCTCAACTTCTTCAGTTTCTTTGAAATCAGATAAACAGTTGGCCTATAGTAATGCGTATAGGTGAGAAAGACACACAGACCAATTCTAGTTTTTATGTGTCCAGCTATTTTAATATAACATTTTAAAAATCAATTTTAAATTAAATATACTTTATTAGTTAAGTTTAAAATTATTAGAAATAAGTGAGCCAATCAGTGTTGGATCTCACTCAAGGTTCTACCCAGGGAGGGGGGAGGGTTGAGTCCCTACCCCCAAAAAATGTTTGCCTGACTTGTAAAAATGGATATAAACATATTTTTAATGGTTTTTGTGTAATCCCCCCGCCCCCCAAAAAATCTTTGAGTAAACCTCCACCCCTGAAAAAAAATCCTGGGTACAGCTTTGATCTCAATGAACCAGAAAGTTTAGGGTATGTGAAAATGAAGTATTCTCTGATATGGAGGATCCTGATGATGTTAACATTGAGCTGGATGCTTTATTCTTACTAAATTAAAAAAAAAATCAACTGAATGTAAGTAATAACATAAAAATTTAAACAAACATAATTAATTCTGTACATGAGTGGGGCTGCCCCTCGTCCACCCATGCTCATTTTTCTCAAGTCTTAACATCTCTCAAAGTAGTTTTTATTCAAATTCAAGAGCCCTTGTATTTCAGGACATGTTCTTAAAGAATGGGAGGAAAAAGTCTAACTTTAACATAAAGTGCAAGGGACAAAGGAAGGGTAGCCCCCTTCACATGTAGAATACCTTTTGTTTGGTTAAAGTATTAAAGCTCCTTGCTGTCATTGAAAAGTTTGTTTTTTAAATTTGTATTTATATATGACCATTTTTAAAATCATGACAGGGACCACCCTCTCCCCTTTTACTTATATAATTTCTTCTGGGCAATTCCCCATGAGAACTTTCAACTTCATGTAAAATTTCCCCCCCTCTCCACGATTCTTTATGCTTCCAAATAACAAACACTATATGTAAACAAAGGGTAGATTGCATATCTTACAGCCATTTGTCGACAGCCATGGCCTATTTTGGGTCTTGCCACAGGGACCATGGGTAATCACAGGGGTCAGAGGCAGATTTGTTGGACCTTTAATTTATGGCAAATTAAATAACAATCTGGAATTTTCATTAGACTTTTTATTGGGGAAAACCGTGGGCTAACCTCCAATCTTTTTGGTCATTTAAAAGTGGAACTAGACTTTTAATTTTCATTCAAATGAGCACTCTTCTAATCTTTTAGAACTTTTGGTTTCATACAATTGCTTCTGGGAGAAAAAAAATCAAATACACAATCATCCATGATCTTTCTCCTGGGATACAAGCACAAAATTCCAGATTTTGTAGATAAGAGCTTGAAGCATCTACAGTAGAGTTCTCTGATATACTGAACCTGATTGTGCAATCTTCATTGAGATTCCTTGACTTTTTGAGGGTGTTTCTCTTTTTTCGAAAATCAGACAAATATTCTCAGGCTTGCAGGGGAGTTACTAGCCAAGATGTTTAGAGGAGGTGGAGGTTTACTGACTGGCTGGTTCTGTTCGCCAACTGTGTTTTTATTATTATTTTTAATAATTTAATGTCGACTTCAATGATGAAGCTTGAGAGCGCAGCTCAGCTAAAATAATTGTTTATACTGAAGAAGATTAGCCCCTTACTTTAGTTTCATGTACTAAGCATTTATGCAACTAGATGGTGGGCTTGGGCAGAAAGGAGTAAGACGAGATGAATAAAGTGATATTGTGATGTGTATGCAAACAGAGCCCAGGAATGAGAACTTGAAAGTTTAATTTTTAATATACAGATAAAACAGAAGAAGGAATTGCTAATACAATACTTTAGTTGTCGATTTAAACATGTTTGTTTGGTACTTAAAAAAACTTCATGACTCGGTGGTCAAAACAGTAATTATACTTTGTTGTACATAAACATGTTATTACCAGATTCAGTTTACTAAAGTTTCTTTCTACTTTCGGCAAAGTTGGCAATGCTGTAACAATTTACTGGTAAACTGACTAAAGACTTGTAAATATCAGTTTAAATACATATATTCCACAGAATAGGGTCTTAAAGATGGTGGAATCAATGACTTTACAGATTCAGCTCGAGCTTCGTAAGTTCTAAATGTTTATTTAGAAACGTCTTTTTGGCTTTCGTAGTTTTTTTCCATTGTACCTATTAAACTTCATTATTCTGGCTTTAAAAACAAGAATTTGTCACGTAGTGTGTTCTCAAACGCATGTATCAGAGCCCTGATGCTGCAGAGTTTGTTTCCACTTCAACTTGTGGTGAGCATTTTAGTGCAGTAGAAATTATTTCGTAAAAAAAGAAGCGCGTCCTCATAGCACTCAAAAATGAGATTGTAATCTCTGGTACTGTCATTGGATTAGCTACTCCAATCCTTTGTGTGAATGTGGCTAGTGGGTTTTCTTAGATGATCAGCAACTCTAAATCTTTTCATGATTATGTATGATAAAAATAAGGCTGCTTGAGCTAATAATCTTTCAGAATAACAATACAAAACAGGATAAAGAGTGATGACGTTGTTTGGCGTCAAGTAGATTTATATTGGGGCTTGTCAGCCCATACTAGGAAAGCAAAAGATCCTGCCCTAGATGCAATCAATACAACCACTGCCTCTTGGAAAGAATATTTTACTCAGCAGCAAGGGATTTCAGCTTTAGGAAGCATAGTTATATCATTGGTGGAAAGAAGTGCTGCAGCAGAAAGCGTTTTCATGAGTGTAAAACTAATTGCTGCTGCCATGTTCTCTATTGGTACCACACCGTGTAAAAAAGCTTATTTTTATACATGATAGCTACAAGTTTGTCAAAGCTTTAAAGGAAAGTGATAGAGTTTGTTTCTAGCTGTGTTCTGAAATGTGTTTGTATTGGCTTCTTGAACTGCCAGTGAATTGACAAAATGGGGAATTTAATACTTAATTCTCAGTAAACAAAAATTTAAGTATATAATTAAAAATTTTAAAATAGTAAATAAGACTCTTATGTGTAAAATTATGTCTTTTGTTATATATAAGATTTCATTTACAAAATGATGACAAATGTTCTTCTATCCCCTTGGAGTGAACAGTTATTAAAGAACAACATGCTATTCTTTATGAAAAAGGACTAAGTAAAAAAAAAAAAAAATCATATTAAATCAGAATTTATAGATTAAAACTTAGATTGTTTGATATGCTGACCCACCTTGTCCAAGTACGTCCACAACCATGGTACCTTAATTTCGGAGATGGGACGGAGGATAAATAATCTCCTGCATCCTCAAAGGAAGTGTGTTGAAATGTATAATCTTAAAACCTTTATTAGGCTATGCAGTTCTTATTTGAGAGGATTCAATGACTAAAGTAGAAATGATAGCTTTTTTAGAGTGAAGAAGAAGTTTTTAAGGGGTAGTGCAGCCAAAGAAGTGGACTAAATGTTACACGACCAGGGAAGTGTGAAATAAAGTTAGAAATAAACTACAGAGTTTCTGGAGTAGTCGCAAATTAAACTTAGATTTAAGGTGAAAATGAATTTTTTTAATTCCAGCTTTAGAGCTCAATTTAAATTACAATTTAAATAATTTATATTTTCGAATTAATTCAAATATTAGTCAGTTCAAGCTTTTGCTATCATTCATATGGATTAAAAGAATGTATGTGAAAAGTTAGGATTAATGTCTTGTCCTTATTTTGTCCAAGGCTCGGTCATGGTAATGAAGCTAAAAGTGAGTCTTGGACCAAATTTTGATCAGAATTGATACCAATTTAGTTTTCAAAACTTTTTAAAAGTAGCTGAAAATTTCTAAAAACGGAGGAAACGCCAAAAAGTTCACGGCGTGTCGCCTGTAATTTTTTGGTGGTGGCAGAATTATGTCCGCCGCCACCGTTGAATTTTATGTTGGCGCGGTTTTCGGGTTTGTTTTCAGTTGCAATATGTATTGGTTATTTAGTCTGGAGCATAGTGTGATAGTAGAATACGAATGCGTTCTAGGCAAAGTTGAAAGCTCTTATGGCTCCTTCTGATCTGAACTTATAACATTTTAACTTTCAAAACTTTGTAAAAGTAGCCAAAAAATTTTTAAAAATAGATGAAACACAAACAAATTGAAGTCGCGTTGCCGAAAATTTTTCGATGGTGGCAGAATTGTGTCCGCCACTACTGAATTTTATGTTGCCCCAGTTTTGGGGTCTATTTTCATTTGCAATGTGAAATGCTAAGTATGTTTGTATATTATTATTATTACATAAAAGGAATGCGTGGTAGGTACAACTGAAGTTTATAATGTGTTCGTATGAATCGTCTGAGGTATATAGAATCTTAACAAAAAAACAAGCGTGAAAAATTAGCAAAACCAGTGAAAAATAAAAATTCACAAAATTCAATAAAAGCCAAAAATTATAAGTTTTATATTGGTTTAATTCTTATATTACCATACTAATTTATTTTTTAATTATCTTAATAGTTTTTAGTATTCAATCCTAATATGTTTTGTATTTTAGGACTCTCCTGACTAAAATCTGTGTTGTATCCAAGTTCCAATGATAGCATTTTACTTCTCATAGTTTGCATTAACTCCAATCCAAGATCTTTAATGGACTTGCCACAAATTCTGAAAATGGCTAATCCCATTACAGATTCTGAGTATTCTTCTATTAAAAGCGGTAAGTTGTACAGTTAATTTTTTAAGTCAGAATAAAAGAAAAGCTACTTTATTATAGAAAACAATTACTTTTTATTTCCTTCTTGCTAATTAAGTTGTCTTAAGAAAAAAAATTTAACTGCATATGTACTTGAATCTAAACAATTAAGAGCTGATTGGTGATAAAGTGACTTCTTTGTTATGCAAATCTCATTTAAACTAAATTTATTAGCATTAATTTTTAACTTTGGCCAGACAGTTAAATCATCTGGTTGAGAAATGTTCTGCAAATCTTCTCTGTTCAGATATGATGCATAAAATATTTCTGTCAAAGATGGTGTATTTGTTGAGTATCTGACAGGAATGTCTAATCATAATATATGTCAGAACTAAATAAAGTTAGTTAATTTCAGCAGCTAGATTGTGGGAGACTATATTTTGTATATTATGTTATGGGAACTAATGCAGAAAACCCACATTGATTGGTATTTTTTTACTTTTAATTGTCTATTTTTTTGACTGTTAAGCTGTAGTTAAGTTTTGATGATACTGTG
Organism: Artemia sp. Qi Xiang Cuo; assembly: GCF_049724085.1. Taxonomy (NCBI): domain Eukaryota; kingdom Metazoa; phylum Arthropoda; class Branchiopoda; order Anostraca; family Artemiidae; genus Artemia; species Artemia sp. Qi Xiang Cuo. The sequence goes on from NC_142803.1 coordinate 13,180,375, forward strand.
TTTTTAGTAACATCATTTAGCGAAAAAAAAATTGACTGAAAAGTATAATCATCCCCTAAAGTAAGAGTGACGTTGTGTGATATTTAGCTGTATATCTGTTAATGTTTTTAAGACGAATTTCATAACTTTTTGTAGAATTTGTATTCCCGTTATTTTAAATGAAAAAATTGTCTGACTGTTGTTTTCTCAATTAAAGCTTTAGTGTTTCATATTTTGTTTTTATCTTGACTAAAATTTGGGTTGGAAACTACACTGTGATGCAATATCAGCAAAAGTGGCGAGGATTGGGTCATATAAAAAGGCTAATGAATGATCTTCTACCAAGAATTATAATGATCATCTATCATTCTCCTATCAATTCATATATGTCATTTGTTAGTTTGCTTTGGACTAGTTCTTGTTTTTCATGTTTTAAAAGAGTCCAAATTTTAAAGTGCTTTTGGAAAAATTTTAGGTCTAAAATGTTTTATCATTGTTATGAAACTAGATGTTCTGCAGGGATAGTGTCTGAGATTCGGAGTACTCAACGAGAATCTTAATTTCTACGTTTTGCTGGACTATAGCTGTTAAATTCTCTCCTGGACGGTATAAAGGTGGAAGTTCAGTTTAGCCGGTTCAAGATTTAGTTGAAACGGTTGCTTCTTTGAATTTTTTGATGATTTTTTTTTGCGATTTTTGATTCATGATTGAAGTGTGAATATATATTAGTAGATTTTAAGGATTTACAAAACCATCATATGAAAACCAATGCGTTTACCCAGTGATTGTTCAAAGATGAGTTAAGCATTAATTTTGTTAATAAAGTATTTCTCTTTCTATATATAAAATGTTATTTTTTTTTTTTCAGTTGACTAGAATAAATTTACCAGAGGGAAGGAGGGCCAGGGGTCTGTTCCCATGATTTATTATTATTAATGTTTGGGGGCGGTTAGGGTATTGGGCGAGGGAGGACCCGAGGACACATTCCATTTGGCTTGGAAGTAAATATTGTCAAAAGGTCGGTTGTTTTGGGGGGGGCGAGGGGCGGCCATGGCGGTCCAATGGGGAGTTTTCAAAAATTTTTGAAAAAAAAATAGGTAAGAATTTTTTTTGGGGGGAGGGGGGTCGGGCCAGGCAGAGAAGGCCAGGGGTCAGCTCGCTTGCGTTTTGGAATAAAATATTGTTCATAAGTTTTTTAAGTGGGAGTGGAGGTTTTGCTTATCTGATCTTTGAAATATTTTCATTACCCTTGCATAAGAACCTTATATGTCCCTTGAAAACGATATACAATGCGTGCCCCAGGTCTCTGGGGGTTTGTTTTTATCCTGGAGTTTTTTAGCTAATCGTTGGACTTTTTTTTTGACATAATGACTATTTCAAAAGCTTGATCAGATATGTTTAAGATAAAGAATGCGCTCTGGTCCCGTTTTATTATTAAAAAGGGAACTAGAACTTTGTATTTCCAGTAGAATGAGCCCCCGACGAAATTATACGATCGTTCCTTCCATAAAAACCGTTTATGTTCTTGGATTCCGGGGGACTGTGTACACCTCGGAGTTTTTAATATATTTGGCTATTTGGATTTCTCTATCACTTTCTCTAAGAATTTCTCTATCCCTGTCTCCCTTCTATTCTGCATAATTCTATGTGTAGCAACATTGAAATCAGAAATTTTTTATTGGAAGCCTTTCGGTGAACGACTGTGGGCTAGTGAAGGGGGGGGTCTAATTGCTATCAGGGGACTTGCTACTATCAAAAATGGAACTAGAAATTCTTATTGACTTTCGAATGAGCCGCCTCCGAATTTTATGCTACCATTCCTTCCATAAAAAAACCTTATATTACCTGTGGGTTTAACTTACAGCGCTTGTGCCTAGGTTCTTGGGGGGGGGGCTGTTTTATCCCTGGAGCTTTTGGTGGTTTTTTTCTGGGAAATTTAATCCAATAAATCTTTCTATGTTAGAAATTTCAGGTTTTAATTCGTTCTATGCTTGTGAATTGTTTTGAATGTTTCGGGTTTTCTTTTTCTTTATAAAAAATGGATTTTTGAAAACGAATTTTGATAAAATCCTTAATATTCGTATAATTTTATGTATAAATATAATTTCTGTATATTTACATGTTTACACGTACTAAAAAGAAAAGGCTGTCAGGTTTGCTTATTAAGGTTTACTGTTAAAGTTCCCAATGATTTTTTAATTTTAATTGAGTCTTAGAAGTTGATGATACTTTGTTAGGTAACTTTAAGAAGGACTTTCATCTCCGAAACACACTTTCGTTATCAAAACAGGAATACTTTCCTTTTCTCAATTTCCCTAGAGTATCGGGGCCATGTAAAACTCAAAACGACACCCAGAAATTCAAATGTTCTAACAATGAAGGTATATCTGAAACATCGTTTTTTTTCGTTGATTGAAATGTATTGTATAATATTTTATTGGGCAAAAATATGACAAAGGGGCTTCATCTTAAGATTTAACATTTGCTTTATCTTATTCCAATATGCAATTGTTTGCAAAATCATTTTTTAGTTTTTCATAAAATTCTTCACTTGAAAGTGGTTTTGTAGGTTTTGTTACCAAACAATTCGTGGTGACGAACTGTAAGTAAAGGAACTCAGCTCAAAAGTAACCGAAACTCTATAAAGTAAAATTTTGATACCAATAGATAGAGAAAAAAGATCTGATTTTTATGCCAATTTCAAATATATAAGCTTTATTAAGTTTAGTCTTACGCGTAAGAGGTTATGAGCTTGAGAAAATTTTCCTTATTTTCAAAAAAAGGATGAAACATCCCAGGAAATTCTCGGAATTTTAATGAAAATCACAATATCGGATTCAGCGTATCAGAGAACCCTAAAGTTGAGGTTTCAAGCTTTTATCTGCGAAAATTTTGAATTTTATATTTTTTGCCAGAATATTTTTTGCACGTTTATTTGTCCTTTTTTTGTAGCTATTTTTTGTTTTGTTTTTCCAGTAGTGATCCGAGAATATTGTGAAAAGGTTCATGAAAACTGAAATTAAAAGTTATAGTGTCCTTTTTAAGTGATCAGAAAGATTGGAGAGCAACTAGGCCTCCTTCGCACCCCTTTTACCCCAAAATCGAACTATTTTTTTTTCAGATAGCCATTTTTTTCATCATTTTTTAAAAAATAAATAACTATGCCTTTGGATATAATATGACCCCCCCCCCCCCATAGCTCCATGGGAATGGTCTGTAAGTTATAAAAATGGTCCCGTGTTGAAGCTTTGTGTTTGTGGTTGTTACTCATATATGCATTTTATGGTAAGAATATGCTTTTTTTGCCGTTTTTTTCACGGGGGAACTTTTAATAGGGAGGGAGGGGGTGAATTTTTCATAGAAAATTATACACTGAGGGAATTTGCCAGAATTCCTATACATTTTTCATCTTTTTATTTCTTGCTTTCTCCTTTCCGTCTCAATTTTACGCTTGGAGTTGTTAGGGGAAATTGCCTGGATAAATTTTCACTGAGATTGAATTGTCTAAAGGATATATTCAGGGGGAGAGTATTTTTCCGTGATGGTGAGGCCGGATTTCTTTGGATGGTTTAAAAAAAGATCAGAAATTAAATATAAAAAGGAGCAGCATTAAAACTTGAAAAAAACAGAAACTGTTACTTCTGTGAAGGAGGTTATCTACTGCTAAACATCTTGCACTTTACGCGTAAGTTTTAATTTTTTCCCTAAAATTTCATAATGAATTCTGTAACAATATGTTCGTTTACTTAGAACAATGAGAATTTTATATAAAAAGCACTAAAAACTTTAGCGTAAAGAACGAGGTGTTGAGGAGGAGGCAACCCCCTCATATACATAATAATTTCTGTTCGTTTATGTTTTAATGATGATCCTTACTTTCAGTTAAAAAACTTGCTTTTTTTTATTTAATTTTTCAATACGCTTGATAATAAGCCTTAAAACTACATCTCTATATAGATTATACAATTCATATTTATATTGTATATTTGTCTTTATTAATTTGGAGATAAATTTGTCTAATATATTGATTTTAACTTGAATTTGAAATAAGCAGAAAATTGGCTGTTATGATTGGAACTGGATAGAAGCTAGACTGAACTGCGTATATTGCTAGAAGAACATAGCGAGTCCTATTGAATCTTTAAAAACAATGAGTCATGTTTTCTTAGGTCGTTCAAATAATAGTTCAAATAGGAATAAATCATTATAAAGGAGAGTGAAAAACAATGACAAAAAAAATACCGGATAGATGCTGATGACATTGTCACTGAATTTGTGACCGAACTATCTAGCATTTTTATTGTCATCGCTTTTCACTGCTTATAATGGGGACTGGTATAGAAAACTTCCCGGCTATATAGTCCATGTTAAATATTTGTTGATTTTCTGGTCATAACAGACGCCTAAAGGCATCTATTTTGTTTTTTATCTTTTCCTCTGATCTAACAACATAGCCTGACTTGGCTATTTTTTTTTACTGGCCGTTCTAAATTGGGGTTTTTGGTGCAAATTCTATTTCAACTTGTCTAAGAAAACGGTATACACAAGTTTAATAATTTTAACATGGACTTGTAGAGGATTTTAAAAGGAACAACTTGAATTTTAAGTCTTTTCCTAATTATTCACTTTTATCTTAGAATCCCCTGAAATAATGCATATTTAGTTTCAATCGGTGGACATAAGTACCAGTCCCTAGGTGATTTACGATCAGCGTTTCATCTTGTCGCGGCTTACACCACATGTGAATTTTTCAACATAGTATGGAAATAGGATTGGTCCGTCAAATTATGTTTCGGTCAAAGAGTTTGAAAGACGAGAAAGACAATTAAAGAAGAACTTGGCACAGGTAGTTCACAAAATTCCTTTGTGAAAGATGGTAAAGAAGCGCAACAAAAGAGACATCGGCTTGTTTACTGTGTAGAAGCACAGGGAAAAACTAAAGCAAAAGTACTAAAAGGTTGGAAGACCACAACTACCAAAACATTTATACGAATTCAAAGAAATATCTCTTCAAGAAGAGACTACATCAGAACTCTGAACTCCCAAGACTGAAAGTTAAAACTGCTGTTCGGAATATAGAATCCAATATTTTTAAAAAATTCTGGCTGGATGATTAATATGCCGTATGTTTTAAAGAGCTACGAAGATTTATTAATTAACCATTTGTAATAACCTCTTAATTTATTTTGTGGTATGAACCTTTCTAAGATCTTAGACTCATTATAGGTTTTTGTGGTCTTAAGGCCCCATTATTTTAACAAAATGGCTATCTAAAAAGTTCGATCGGATGGATTTGAAGTAAGTTAATTGGGAGGGCTGGCCTCTCTCCGGTCCGTTTTGATTATTAAAAAAGGGAACTAGAATTCTCAATTCCCAATATAATGAACCCCAAACAAAGTTATACCATCCTTACTTCCATAAAAACATTTTACGCTCCCGGTTCTGGGTGTCTGTATAAACCCAGAGATGTTACTATATGATCTTCGATCTATTTTGGATAAAATGACAATCTCAAAAATTTGATCAGACGCGTTTGGGGAAAAACGGTTGGGTGGGGGGGGGGCTATTTGCCACCATATTAATTTTGACTTATCAAATTAATAGTGGAGTGGAGGTTTTGCTTATCTGATCTTTGAAATATTTTCATTACCCTTGCATAAGAACTTATCTTATTTGACTTATCAAAGTAATAGTGGAGTGGAGGTTTTGCTTATCTGATCTTTGAAATATTTTCATTACCCTTGCATAAGAACCTTATATGTCCCTTGAACATGACATACAATACTTGCCCCAGGGCTCTGGGGTTTTGTTTTGACCCTGGAGTTTTTTAGCCAATCGTTTGACTTTTTTTTTGACAAAATGGCTATCTCAAAAGATTGATCAGAGATGTTTAAGATACAGAATGCGCTCTGGTCCCGTTTTATTATTAAAAATGGAACTAGAACTTTTGATTTCTAGTAGAATGAGCCCCTGAGGAAGTTATACGATCGTTCCTTCCATAAAAACCTTATATGTCCCTGGATTCCGGGGGACTGTGTAAACCCCAGAGTTTTTACTATATTTTGGCTATTTGGATTTCTCTATCCCTTTCTTTCTAGGAATTTCTCTCTCCGTTTCTCTAGTCTTTTCTTCTTAAGTCTGTTTTGGACAAAATGGAAAACCCAAATATTTGAGTGTAAGAATTTCGGGAAGCAACGGTGGGGTGGCGGAGGGGGGGGGGTCTATTTACCGTCAGGTTACTTTTGACTCTCAAAAAGAGAACTAAAAATTCTTATTTACATTCGAATGAGCCCCCTCCGAAGTTTATGCTACCATCCCTTCCATAAAAAACCTTATGTTCCCTGGGGGCATAACTCTAAACACTTGTGCATAGGCTCTGGGGGGGGGGCTGTGTTAGTACTGGAGCGTGTTGTGTGTTATATCTGGGCAATTTAATAAAATAGCCTAAATCTTTATATTTAAGGAAAGTTAGTTTTTAATTAGTTAGATTTGTTTGAGCTTCGTTTAATTTTTCTGGTTTTCTTCTTATTTATAAAAAATGGGTTTTTGAAAAAAGATTTTGATAAAAGCCTGAATATACATATAATTTTATGTATACATATAATGTCTGTATATTTATATGTTTACACGTACTAAAAAGAAAAGGCTGTCAGGTTTGCTTATTAAGGTTTACTGTAAAAGGTTCCAATGAGTTTTTAATTTTAATTGAGTCTGAGGAGTTGAAGATACATTGCTAGGTAACAGCAAGAAGGACTTTCATCTCTGAAACAATTTTTCGTTATCAAAACATGAATATTCTCCTTTGCTCAGTTTCCCTAGAGTATCAGGGCCATGTGAATTGCAAAACGATACCCAGGAATCCAAATGTTCTTACAATGAAGGTATATCTGAAACACTGTTTTTTTTCGTTGATTGAAAAGTATTGGCTTATATTTTATTGGACAAAAATAGGACAAAGGGACTTCATCTTAAGATTTAACTTTTGCTTTATCTTATTCCAATATGCAATTGTTTGCAAAATCATTTTTTTGTTTTTCATAAAATTTTTCACTTGAAACTGATTTTGTAGGTTTTGTTACGAAACAATTGGTGGTGACGAACTATAAGTAAAGGAACTCAGCTCAAAAGTAACCGAAACTCTATAAAGTAAAATTTTGATACCAATAGATAGAGAAAAAAGATCGGATTTTTATGCCAATTTCAAATATATAAGCTTTATTAAGTTTAGTCTTACGCGTAAGAGGTTATGAGCTTGAGAAAATTTTCCTTATTTTCAAAAAAAGGATGAAACATCCCAAGAAATTATCGGAATTTTAATCAAAATCACAATATCGGATTCAGCACATCAGCGAACCCTAATGTTGAGGTTTCAAGCTTTCATTTGAAAAAATTTTGAATTTTGTATTTTTTGCCAGAATATTTTTTGCACGTTTATTTGTCCTTTTTTTGTACCTTTTTTTAGTTTTTTTTTCCAGGAGTCATCCGAGAATATTGTGAAAACGCTCATTAAAACTGAAATTTCAAGTTATAGTGTCCTTTTTAAGTGATCAGAAAGATTGGATAGCAACTAGGCCTCTTCCGCACCCCTTTTACCCCAAAATCGTCCGATTTTTTTTTTCAGATAGCCATTTTTTTTATAATATTTGAAAAAGTCAATAATTATGCCTTTGGTTCTAAACTTACCCCCCCCCCCCCCCATAGCTCCATGGGAACGGTCTGTAAGTTATAAAAATTACCCATTGTTTAAGCATAGTGTTTGTTGTTGTGAAGCATATATGCATTTTAGGGTAAGAAGAGACTATTTTTGCCGTTTTTTTCACGGGGGAACTTTCAATAGGGAGGGAAGGTTTGAGGGGGTGAATTTGTCCTAGAAAATTATACACTGAGGGAATTTGCCATAATTTCCTTATATTTTTTATCTTTTTATTTCTTGCTTTCTCTTTTCCGTCTCAATTTTAAGCTTGGAGTTGTTAGGGGAAATTGCCTTGGTAAATTTTCACTGGGATTGAATTGTCTAAAGGATAGGCCAATATTCGTGGGGAGGGTATTTCTCCGTGGTGGTGAGGCCAGATTTCTTGGGATCGTTTAAAAAAAGAAATTAAATATAAAAAGGAGCAACATTAAAACTTGAAACAAACAGAAACTATTACTTCTATGAAGGGGGTTGTCTACTCCTAAGCATCGCGCTCGTTACGCATAATTTTTAATTTTGTACTAATTCTTTCAGAAGGGCTTCTGTAAAAATATGTTTTTTTAATTTTAGAAATGAGAATTTTTTATCAAATGCAATAAAAACTTAAGCGTAACTACGGAGTTTTTAAGGTGGAAGCCCTCCTCTTCAGTTACATGATAAATTCTGTTCGTTTAAGTTTTAATGTTGCTCCTTATTTCCAGTTGAAACAAATTATTTTTTATTTATTTAATTTTTCAATACTCGTTATAATAAGAATCAAAAGTACGTCTCTGTATAGTTTGTAGAATCATATCTTTACTGTACATATGTCTTTATTCATTTTGAGATGAACTTGTCTCATAAATTGATTTTAACTTGAATTTGAAATAAGCAGAAAATTGGCTGTTATGATTGGAACTCAATAGAAGATAGAATGACCTGCGCATACTGCTAGAAGAACATAGCGAGTCCAATTGAATCTTTAAAAACAAGGAGTCACTTTTTATTAGGTCGTTAAAATAATGTTTCAAATCTGGATAAACCATTTTAAAAGAGAGTGAAAAACAATTACAAAAAAAATACCGGATATTTGCTGATGACGGTGTCACTGAATGTGTGACCGAAGTATCCGAATTTTTTAGTGTCATCTCTTTTCACTGTTTATAAGGGGGACTGGTATAGAAAACTTACCGGCTATTTCGTCCATGTTAAATATTTTTAGCTTGTCTGGCGACAACAGTCGCATAAAGGCATCTATTTTGTTTTTTATCTTTTCCTCTGATCTAGCAACATAACCTGAGTTGGCATTTTTTTTTTTACTGGCCTTTGTAAATTCGGCTTTTTCGTGCAAATTCTATTTCAACTTGTCTAAGAAAATGGTATACACAAGTTTATTAACTTTAACATGGACTTGTAGAGGATTTTGAAAGGAACAACTTGAATTTTAATTCTTTTCCTAATTATTCACTTTTATCTTAGAATCCCCTGAAATAATGCATATTTAGTTTCAATAGGCGGACATACGTACCAGTCCCTAGGTGATTTACGATCAGCGTTTCATCTTGTCGCGGCTTACACCACCTGTTAATTTTTCAACATAGTATGGAAATAGGATTGGTCCGTTAAATTATATTTCTGTCAAAGCGTTTGAAAGACGAGAAAGGCAATTAAAGAAGAACCTTGGCACAGTTAGTTTACAAAATTCCTTTGTGAAAGATGGTAAAGAAGCACAATAAAAGAGGCATCGGCTTGTTTACTGTGTAGAAGCACAGGGAAAAACTAAAGCAAAAGTACTAAAAGGTTGGAAGACCACAACTACCAAAACATTTATACGACTTGAATGAAACATCTCTTCAAGAAGAGACCACAGCAGAACTCTGAACTCCCAAGACTGAAAGTTATAACTGCTTTTCGCAATATAGAATCCAATATTTTTAAAAATTCTGGCTGGATGATTAATGTGCCATATCTTGTAAAGAGCTACGAAGAATTATTAATCAAACATGTATAATTACCTCTTAATTCATTTTGTAGTATTAACCTTTCTAAGATCTTAGACTCATTATAGGTTTTTATGGGCTTAGGTCTCCATTATTTTAACAATATGGCTGTCTCAAAAATTCTATCGGATGGATTTTAAGTAAAGAAGTCGGGAGGGCTGGCCCTCCGGTCCGTTTTGATTCTTAAAAAGGGAACTACAATTCTCAAGTCCCAATAGAATGAACCCCCGACGAAGTTATACCATCCTTCCTTCCATAAAAAACTCTTACGCTCCAGGTTCTGGATGTCGGTATAAACCCAGAGATGTTATTATATGATCTTCGATCTATTTTGGATAAAATGACAATCTCAAAAATTTGATCAGACACGTTTGGGGAAAAAACGGTTGGTTGGGGGGGGGGGGCTAGTTGCCACCATATTAATTTTGACTATCAAAAAAGGGAACTAGAAATTCCGATTTACAATCGAATGAGCCCCCTCTAAAGTTTATGCTACCATCTATTCCATAAAACCTTATATGCCACAGGGGCATAACTTAAAACCCTTGTCCCCAGGTTGGCTGGGGGGGGGCTGTGTTATCCTTGGAGTTTAGTTTTTTGAATTTGGATCAATTTAATCCAACAACTCCTTTCTCTGTTAGGGATTTCAAGTTTTAATTCGTTCTATGTTTGTGAATTTTCGTTGAGTGTTTGTGTTTTCTTCTTCTTTATGAAAATTATATTTTTAAAAATGATCTGTGAAAAAAAACCTACATATATATATTATTTTATTATTAAATATAATGTCTGTATATTTATATTTTTTTCACGTGACTAAAAAGAAAAAGGGGTCGGATTTGATTAGTAAGCTTTATTATTAAGTTTTTCTATGTCTCTTTAATTTAAATATTGTTGTAGAAGCTAAAAATGCCTTACCACGTAACAACGAGGAGCCTTTTCATTATTCAAAAACTCTTTTGTCACCAAAACTTAAAAATGTTCCTTTGGTTAATTTACTTAGCCTATCAGGACCATGTAAATTTGAACACAACACTCAGAAATCCCAATGCTCTAGCAATGAAGGTACATCTCAAACTTTATATATACGTTGATTGAAACGTATTGGGTTATATTTTATAGTACAAAAATATGACAAATGTAATTAGTTTTAAGACGGAACTTATGTCATATCTTGTTCCAATGTGGTGGCGTTTGCCAAACCGCTTTTTTTCTCTTTTATGAAATTTGTATAATTTTACTTGAAAGTAGTTTGGTGGGTCTTATTACAAAACAGTTCGGGGTAACGAACTGTAAGTAAATAGCAACCTGGGTCAATAGTAAAATAAACAAAAAAAAAATAGAATTTTGATACCAATAGATACATCTAAAGAATCGAATTTAATGATGATTTCAAATATATAATGTTCATTAGGTTTAATCTAACCCAACAAAGGTTATGAAAATTTTCTGTAGAAATTGTTTTATTTTCGAAAAAAAGGAAAAACATCCCCTAAAAGTCTGAGTACCTCAAGGAAAATCACACCATCAGATTCAGTGTATCAGAGAACTCCCTTGTTGAGGTTTCAAGCCTCTCTCTGCAAAAATGTGGAATTTTTTATTTTTTTCCAGAAGAAAGATCATGAATGCGTGTTTATTTATTGTTTTTTTTTTCTTCCCAGAGTTTATCTTATTTACTCAGTAATCCTAGAGTACCATATAGAAGTTATTTCGTGGGCCCCCTACTTGATCCTCGATTTTTTTATTGAAGTCTTTACGTTTGACCCAGAGCAACTAACGAGATCGTTTGAAAAAGTTCTCGTCATCGTCAGCACACGCGAATTAACAGTCTGGCAAATTATGAAATAAGGTCAAGTTTTCTTTATGAAAGAGATCAATTGTTTATATTATCTACGGTAAATTTGTCTCTGGTCAAATGATTATACAATTATGTTAAGGTTTCAATCAAACGAACATTAAAAATTTCGGGTGACTTTTTTATGTAGCCAAAAGATTTGGGGATATCTAAGTCCAGACCTATCCCGTTTCCCCCGAAATCGTAATGGAAAAATTTTAATCTCTCTCATTTGATCCTAAGAGTTTTAGTGCGAAAGAAAGATGGGTCTGGATATCCGGTGAGGCCCCCCCCCGGAGTCCTGGTGGACTGGTCTTAAGGTATATAAGTTGTCCAGTGTTTGGGAATAGTGGGTAGTGTTGGGGCACATGCATACCTTTCAAGGTGGGAAGTTGAATTTTCTGCTGTTTTTTTTTTCGTGGGGAAATCCAGGAAGAGGTATAGTTACAGGAGGTGAACCTGTCACAGAAAATTATACACTCGGAAAATATTCCAGAATTCCTATAAAAATAGTTTTTTATATTTATTGTTTTCTCATTTTTCGTCACAATCTTACACATTGTTAAGGGTAACTGCACTTAATAGTTGCTAAGGTTAAGTGGCTTGGTAAATATTCTCCACAATTTAAGTTTCTAGATCGTATATCCGTGGAGGTTGTGCAAGAATTCATGTGACTATTTAAAAAACGATCAGAAGTTAAGTTTTAAAAATAAGTTTTTCAACTTGAAGTAAGGAGCAACATTAGAACTTGAAACAAACAGAAATATTACGTATATGAAGGTGGTTTCCCCCTCCTCAACACTTTGATCTTTACGTGGAAAAATTTTCTCCCAATTCTTTAAGAAGGGCTTCTAGAACACTATGTTCATTTAATTGGAACAATAAGAAGCTTTTTTCTAAAGTACTAAAAACTTTAGCTTAAAGAGAAAGGTGTTGAAAGAGATATATAATCTTTAAAAATTATAAAAATCACACAAGGGTTATCTTTATTAATTTGAAAAAATTGAACTCAGAGGGTAACATGCGTTGAGCAGTGGTATTTTTAACAATAGGTTAGCAGTTTCACAAATTTTCCAACTAAGGAAAATTAAAAAATAAATAAACTGATAATCAAAATTGACTATTAAATTTTTATTCACATATAATAATTTAAGCTAACTTTTCGTTGTAGCCTTTAGCAGACGTGTAACTTAATTTAACTCATTCAACCCAATTTTAATACTTTCTTTTCATCGGTATCGTCCTAGAGTTGTCTAAGTAAATAATACTTTAGCCACAATGTGTTTTTTTTTCTGAGATAAGAACGTCGTATCGAAGGAATCGTCGTAGAAAGTTTAAAAATGGCTCCTTCGATTGGAAATGGGAGTGGTCAGTGCCCTTTTCAATAGTCGAAAGGAATTGAAGGGCAACTAGCCTCCTCTCCGCCCCGTCGATCATTCCTCCACACACATCAACACATAATGTTGCGAGAGCTATGTTGATCAGCGTTATTGATTTTCCGATTTAATATGTCGTTTTGAGGTGGACACTCCTTCATTACCTCAGGGTACGGGGGTATAGTCAACGCGCTGAGGGTCTCTAGAATAACTATTTGCTCACTATAACCGGTTTTATTTTTTTCGTTTGGAGCAGGCCACTTCATATGGAAGGGTTGTCCTACAAGCTTCAAAAGGGCTCCTTCGACTGGAAATCGGAAGTTTTAGGGCTCTTTTTAATAGTCAAAAGCGATTGGAGAGTAACTCGCCCCCCATGCCCATCAGTCGCCACCCCAAATCCACTCGAAATTTTAAGTTAGGCATGTTGTTAAAAGTAGTTGATTTCCAGATAGAATATGTGTTTTTGAGGAGGACACTCCCCACAACCCTCCGGGCCAGGGTTTTAAGTTATGCCCTGGGTGTATATAAGGTTTTCCTAGACAGCACTGTCGTAGAAAGTTCAAAAAGGGCTCATTCGATTTTAAATTTCAAAGGCTAGTGCCCTGTTTAATAGTCGAAAGTGTTGGGAGGGCACCTAGCCCCTTCCCCCACGCACCTTCTTCCCCAAACACATCCCAGCAAAATTTTGAGATATCTATTTTGTTCTGCGTAGTGGATTTCCTCATAGGAGATATGTTTTTCAGATGAACACCCCTCCAAACTCGTCTGGGCAAGGTTTTTAAATCATGTGGTGAGGAAATATAAGAACGAAGGTGAAGCAATGTACTGTCTAGTATTTTTTTTTGCTTTAGAGAAGTGCACTTCATATGGAAGGGGTCGTCGTTGAAACTTCAAAAGTGGCTCATTTGATTGTAAATTGAGGGCTATAGTGCCCTTTTTAACAGTTGAAACGGACTGGAGGGCAACTATTCCCCCACGCTTAACAGTCCCCCCAACACAACCCATCAATATTTTGAAATAGCCCTTTTGTTCAGCGTAGTTGATTCCCACATATAAGGTAGGTTTTCAGGTGGACGCTCCCCCACAACCCTCGGGGCAAGGGTTTCAAATCATGCGGTGAGGGCATTTATGAATGATGTTGGAGCAATGTAGTAGGTATTATTTTTTTTGCAGTTCATATGGAAAGGGTCGTCTTAGAAACTTCAAAAGGGGCTCATTCGATTGGAAATTGAGAGTTCTAGTGCCCTTTATAATAGTCGAAAGTGATTGGAGGGCAACTAGCCCCCCACCCATGGGCGCCCATATGGGGGGCAGGGGGGGGCTCCCGCCCCCCCGGGCGGAATGATGCTGCCTTATTTTTATATTTTTGTTGTGTTATTTATATTATATAACATTAAAAGTGCCAATTAGACGAGGTTTGCCCCCCCTGGAATTCAGCTTATGGGCGACCATGCCCCACGCCCTTCATTCCCCCAAACACATCCAATCAGATAGAAAATATGTTTTTGAGAAGGACACTCCCTCAGTTCCCTCGGGGCAAGGGTTTTAAGTTATGCCCTGGGGGCATATAAGGTTTTTATAGAAGGCGTTGTCGTAGAAAATTCAAAAAAGGGTCATTCGATTGGAAATTCAAAGAGCTAGTGCCCTTTTTAATAGTCGAAAGTGATTGGAGGGCAACTAGCCTCGCCTCCCACGCCCATCATTTCCCCAAACACATCCAATCAAATTTGAGTTATCAATTTTCAATCAATTTTGAGATAGCTATTTTGTTCAGCGTAGTTGATTTCCAGATAGAAAATATGTTTTTGAGGAGGACACTCCCCCACAACCCTCAGGGCAAGGGTTTTAAGTTATGCCCTGGGGGTATATAAGGTTTTTAAAGAAAGTGCTGTTGTAGAAACTTCAGAAAGGGCTCATTCGATTGGAAATTTAAAGGGCTGGTGCCCCCTTTGTTAGTTGTAAGGGATTGGAGGGCAACCAGCCCCTCCCCCACGTCCATCATTTCCCCAAACACGTCAAATAAGAATGTTGAGATAGCTATTTTGCTAAGCGTTGATGATTTTTAGAAAGAAAATATGTTTTTCAGGAGGACACT